>NC_135234.1:310708623-311029392 GCF_051348905.1 Ranitomeya variabilis | reverse complement strand
CCCTAATGTTAAAGATAGGAATACACAATGCATGCGGAAAATTGTGGCACAAACGCTGCGGACACAACCGCAAATGTGAAACCAGCCTAATGGGGACCCTGTGTTGCTGGACAGGGTACATACCATAAGACTTAGGGCCCACCCCATTCACAGCACAATCTGTCCGACTACTTTCCTGTGAAAAAAAATGGTGAAGTTTACGTGTGCTCTGTGCTCCTTCTTGTAGGGCAAAGAAAGCTCGCTCTGGAGGCACCCAAGCAGAATCTGACAGTACAGAGGATTCTGATAGAGGAAAAAAGCAGTTTCAACTTAACTTATGTGAGGTACAAATACAGATAAACCGAAGACAAATGATTGTGGATAGGAAATATGCATACAAGCTTTATGACTTTTTTTCTTTTTTACATGCCCTTCTTTTATGATCCCTTTACTAGTACCTGATCAAATTAGGGGAGATGCAAGTAAAACAAGGCCCTGACTTCCTAGAGTGTCTCATCAAAGCGTTCCATGCTCAGCGCAAGTATGTATTTATACTTTTTATTATCATTTTACAATTCAAAGAATTTATAAGTGTAAAGACACTTTATTTTTAATTTATTATTATTGTAAGGGCATTGTTGTTATTATTGTTGGCAAACCTATCTTCTGACCTTTTTTAAGCAGATATGCAGGTCAATAGCGTTCTGAACCTGCCCTGCGTCTGCACTTAGAGCCCCACTGCCAGGGAATAATGAATTTTATCCCCCCCGGCAGCATTCAGGTTCCAGTCGTAGGGGCAGCACAGGCGCTGGACCAGTCACCGCTCTGTGTATAGGTAGTAGTGTCTCTAATGGCTCCCCCAGTACTGACTGACACTGACTCAGCATTAGGGCCAGCTGTCAGAGCCGGGTGCACGGATACAGCCGCTGCTCTCTATACACAGAGCGGTGACTGACCGGTGCCATCCCTATGACTGGATCGTGAATGCTGCCAGGAGGAATAATGTTCATTTCCTCCCAGCAGCGTGGATGTAAGTGCCAGTGGCAGGCAAAATTAGAACACTGATAACCTCATATCTGCAGGTCAATGGCGTTTTTTCAGTCGACAGATTCCCTTTAAGCATGCTCCCATATGAAGCGCTGTTAACAGATACAGGATACAGATATTTATTTTACCTACTTATATAGCGCCATTACTTCCACAACACTTTACAAACATTATCGGAACTGTCCCCATTGGGGCTCACAATCTAGATTCCCTATGAGGACAAACATTTTTCATAGCAGAGCTCATACATTAGTATTATTTATGCCTAATAACGCTGTATTCAGACTTCTATGTGAAGATGTTATTTCAAGTCATTACATCTGCAGCTATACCAGGATCTTCCTCGGAAAAACAGGAAGATGTATGTGCCTGTTAGAGTACCTTCACACTGCTTCTTTTTCCGATGGTCAAAAAGGTCCATTCTTCAAGCAGAAGATGCAGCAGGAATCGTTTCTGTTCTCTGGAATTTTTTAAACATAAAGTGTCGGTTTTAGTGTTTTGTGGTATAATTCTCAGCACTTATTCATTGTTTTTGTTTTTTTGCCTGCGTTTTTTGTGCAGCTTTTCGTCATTTTCTGGACATTTTTTTAAATCCATTAAACAATGAAGGAAACAATAGCTTTTCAGAATAAAACAAATCAAACAAAACACTCAAAACACCTGGGCATTTTCCAAGTGTTTTTTAGCCTTCCCAATGACTTCTGTTGTAAAGTATTGAGCGTCTTTCTACCAAAAAACACCAGATGAGTGGACATGCCACTTCTTTTGTAGGGAGTCTCCATTTTTGTCTACACCATCTGAGAGCAGCATGTTGTAAGAGCAGAAACTGATTCTTGTAATTTATCACTTACTGAGCTGCTTGCTGCAGTTTTGATAAAATCCCTGTTTCATCTGCTGCAGATCTAGCAATTTTCTGAATGCTGAGCTCTGCTTAACCCTACCCACACCACTGATTGACAGATTTCTGTGTACACTGCATAGGCAGAAAGCTGACCATCAGTGGTGGGGGTGGGGTTACTCAGAGCTCGTGAATATGGAGGACTACATAGCAGGCTACCTAGTCTTCTAGTAATAATCTCCTGATGATAAAACTTTGATTTTATGAAAAAGTAATTGACACAAAGCAGGAATCACGGTCTATGTCTCTACATCTTGGTCCTCTCAGACTAGCCAAAAATCTGGTGATAGATTTCCTTTAAATGCTTGGTCTTATTGAACATTTGAAGCATTTTAAAGATGTTCAGAAGTCTTAACATATGAACAACATGTTGTTTTTGCCATACAGATTTTCAGGAATATTTTTTTTATCATTTTGTTCACGCCTTTACCTACATTTATTTTGAGCAGATGAGCTGAAAAAAAACGATGCAGTGTGGACATACCCTTAGGCTATGAGCACACGCTGCGGATTTTGCTGCGGATCCTCAGCGTTTCTGCAGCTGCGGATTCGCAGCAGTTTCCCATGAGTTTACAGTACAATGTAAACCTATGGGAAACAAAATCCGCAGTGCACATGCTGCGGAAAAAAACGCGCGGAAACGCAGCAGTTTATTTTCCGCAGCATGTCAATTCTTTCTGCGGAATCCACTGTGGGTTTACACCTGGTCCAATAGGAATCTGCAGGCGAAAACCCACAGAGGAAACTGCAGAAGAAACCGCGATAAATCCGCAGTAAAAACCGCAGCAGTTTTTCACTGCGGATTTATCAAATCCGCTGTGGAAAATTCCGCATTGGAATCCGCAGCGTGTGCGCATGGACTTACCCTGGTGTATAACTGGCCTTAATAAGGTTCTGGGGGTGGATTATATAGGAATTCATCTTTTTACGGCAAATTAAAATGAATTAAAATATTCTTTGCTCTAGCAAAAAAGTTTTTAAACAGAACTTGTCAGCTGATGTATGCTGCCTAAACCATGAGCAGTGTGGTTCAGACACAGGTTGTGATATTGCAGTCTTGTACGTTTTTCTCGGAAATGCTCTGAAAAGCGGGCCAGGGAAATATCAGTTGAGTATTCCGAGGCAGGTCCCAAATGGATTTTCTCTGCCCCACTGCCCATAATGGACCTTTCTCTCCATTTATACACACATAGTAAGAGACCTGTCATGGTGAGTGGGGCAGGAGAAGAGGCTGTGGAGAAGCCTGACTACTGACAGGAGACCGAGTCCCCAACAAGTTTCACAAATTATTTTTTCTTTGGAATGCCATAGCGTTTCAGAGTAAAACATACACAGGTGCAATATCTCAGTTATTGTTTGGGGAGCATCCCGCAGCTAACAGGTTTCTTTTAAAGAATATCGTACATTCACTTTTCTCTCTTTCTGTCTTATACTAACTTTTAAGGATTAATACTATACTAATACTAATAGTCAGTGACGTAACTTGAAATTCATGAGCCCCGATGCGAAAGCTCCAACGGGCCCCCAAATATTTTAAATCTTTAATAGCAATAGTCTTTTTCTATAGGCCAAAGGGACTTTCAGGGCCCCCTAGGCTCCAGGGCCTGCAATTGCAACCCCTGCACCTGTTGTAGTTACGCCCCTGCTAATAGTTGTATAAGGTGACCTACTAATAATTGTGGTTTAGTTTTTTTCAGGATGGATTAAATGCTACACAAAGTCTTGTTCCTTTCATAGAGAAGCTGTCCTCATCGCTGCATACTGTGAGCATCACTGCCTATACCGTGCTACATATCAGTAAAATCCTGACCGCAATGAGGCCGGCGTCACACTAGGCGTATGAAAATACAGTCCGTTTTTTACGGCTGTAATACGCAGAAATTGTCCCAAAACACTGTTCCGTATTCAGTGCGAGGATGCGATTTTTACGCACAAATTTATCCGTGTGTCATCCGTATGGCATCCGTATGGCTTGCGTACGGCGCTTTTTTCACGCAGGCTTACAAAATGGACATATCATGGATCCATCGGCTCAAATATTCTTAAAAACATATATACATATATACAGTCTATATATATATATATATATATATATATATATATATGTATTTATATGTCAGTGAGACACACATATATATATATATATATAGATAGATAGATAGATAGATAGATAGATAGATAGATAGATTTCATCGCTAGATAGCAGAAAAGCCGGTAATTCAATTGCCGGCTTTTCCTATCTCCTTCACAAACCCGACAGGACATGAGACATGGTTTACATGCAGTAAACCATCTCAAATCCCTTCTTTTATTACATATTCCTCTTTACTAGTGTCTCTGTGTAAAATTTGGGGTCTCTAGCTATTAAATTAAATGGTTAAATCCCAGAAAAAATTGGCGTGGGATCCCGCTCAATTTTCTCCGCCAGAGTGGGAAAGCCAGTGACTGAGGGCAGATATTAATAGCCTAGGGAGGGACCATGGTTATTGGCCCCCCCTGGCTAAAAACATCTGCCCCCAGCCACCCCAGAAAAGGCACATCTGTAAGATGCGCCTATTCTGGCACTTAGCCTCTCTCCTCCCACTCCTGTGTAGCGGTGGGATATGGGGTAATGAAGGGTTAATGTCACCTTGCTATTGTAAGGTGACATTAAGCCAGGTTAATAATGGAGAGGCGTCAATTATGACACCTATCCATTATTAATCCAATAGAATGAAATGGTTAATAAAACACACACACATTATTAAAAAGTATTTTAATGAAATAAAGACACATGGTGTTTTAATATTTTATTATACTCTTAATCCACCTGAAGACCCTTGTCACCTGAAATAAACGTAAAAAAACCAACAACAATATTCCATACCTTCCGTCGTTCAGTCTTGTCCCACGCTGTAAATCCATCTGAAGGGGTTAAATCATTTTACATTCAGGAAAAGTTCCCAGGCTCGAGTTCATATGAGTTCATCCAGCAGAGGGGGATCACCGTGACTCGAGGTAACTACAGTACATTCCCCTGCATTCCATTCATTCACCAAGTTTTACAGACAGGAGCACAGCTGCATTAGCAGAGCTCCTGGGTGTAAAATGATTTAACCCCTTCAGATGGATTTACAGCGTGGGACAAGACTGAACGACGGAAGGTATGGAATATTGTTGTTTGTTTTGTTTAACTTTATTTCAGGTGACAAGGGTCTTCAGGTGGATTAAGAGTATAATAAAATATTAAAACACCCTGTGTCTTTATTTCATTAAAATACTTTTTAATAATGTGTGTGTGTTTTATTAACCATTTCGTACTATTGGATTAATAATGGATAGGTGTCATAATTGACACCTCTCCATTATTAACCTGGCTTAATGTCACCTTATAATAGCAAGGTGACATTAACCCTTCATTACCCCATATCCCACCACTACACGGGAGTGGGAAGAGAGAAGCTAAGTGCCTGAATAGGCGCATCTTACAGATGTGCCTTTTCTGGGGTGGCTGGGGGCAGATGTTTTTAGCCGGGGGGGGGGCAATAACCATGGTCCCTCTCTAGGCTATTAATATCTGCCCTTAGTCACTGGCTTTCCCACTCTGGCGGAGAAAATTGCGCGGGAGCAATATATATGTCTCACTGATTATATATATATATATATATATACCTATTCTATGTGTACACATTTATCCTACCTATTCTATTCGGTTAGTGTGATTTTACTGTACACCGCACTGAATTGCCGGCTTTTCTAGAGAACACCGCTGAGTATTTCTCGCAAGACACACGCATGGTCCGTGTGTAATCCGTAATTTTCTCGCCCCCATAGACTTTCATTGGCGGATTTTTTACGCAGTACGGTGACAAACGCAGCATGCTGCAATTTTCTACGGCCGTACAAGACCGTATAATACGGATCCGTAAAATATGGCAGATAGGAGCTGGGCCATAGAGAAGCATTGTACCGTATGCAATCCGTATTTTCTGCGCCTCTCATACGTCCGTAAAACACGCCAGTGTGACGCCGGCCTAACACTCTCTACTCGCTGCGTATACAGTGCTGTAGAATTATTACTTTTATATGTTGATTAGATACATCAGACTCAAGATGACGACCTTAAGCAGTTGTCAGAAGCTCGAGATAATCTGCAAAAAGAGTTACATATCGAAAATAAAGAGGTGAGAATTCAGCAACATTCTACTACTTTAAAATGACATTTTGCTATATTTCTTATCAAATAAATCAGCTTCCTTCACCACTTATCAGACACTTCTATCCCTCCCCCCCCCAATCTCCTGCCTCCTGAACTTGTAATCCACTCTGAGAAAGGCAGATTTGAGCTGTTTTTTCTGACCTGATGGACTGCAGGCTCACTGTGGTGCCTTGTTACACAGCATTATATTCTATGCCGAGACAGGAGGAGTTAAGAACAGCTAGAGGAATCAGGCAGAAGCAGAAATAGAAAGATCGAGGTTAGCTTTCTGACAAGTCTTTTACCTCACCCCAGAGCTGATTCACATCCATACGACTCAGCACTGCTGTATAATTTCCTCCATGCTGCTGCTGCTGCTGGTCTTTGTGTACTAACAAATGAAGAGCAGGAATCCATCTCTGCGTCCAGTGCTGTTTATGGGAGAGATCACTGCAACTCACCTTCTCCCATCACCTCTCAGAGCATTGCATATTGGCCAGATATAGTGTTACTCCTCATTTACACTCACAGGGCAGCTTAGTTTGAAAAGTTAATTGAAATTACGGCTACCCTTTGAAGAGGTTGACCACTTTTTTTCTTTTTTTTCTTTTTTTTATTGTTGACAACTGAGGCTACTTTCACACTAGCATCGGTCCGACGTGCCGATGCGCGTTGTGAAAGTAATGCCCGACGTGGGCAGCGGAAGCAGTTTTACAACGTTTCCGCTGCCCCATTGCAATGTCCGGGGAGGAGGGGGCGGAGTTTCGGCCGCGCATGCGCGGTCGAAAATGGCGGACATGACACGCAAAAAAAGTTACATGTAACTTTTTTTGTGCCGACGGTCCGCCAAAACACGACGCAACTGTCGCACGACGGTTGCGACGTGTTGCACTCCGTCGCAATGCGTCGCTAATGCGAGCCTATGGAGAAAAAACGCATCCTGCGGGCAACTTTACAGGATGCGTTTTTTCTACATAACGACACATTGCGACATGCGTCGAACGACGCTAATGTGAAAGTAGCCTGACACCCTACTTTTATCATCTCCAGGGGTGGCTGGATGTAAACAGTGTATGGAGTGGAACTACGGTACATACACTGTTATGTGGCCATAGCTGGCCACTGCAGATTAGGCTACTTTCACACTGGCGTTTTTTGTCCTCCGTCGCAATGCGTCGTTTTGGACAAAAAACACATCCTGCAAAAGTGCTTGCAGGATGCGTTTTTTCTCCATTGACTTGCATTAGCGACGCATTGCGACGGATTGCCACACGTCGCATCCGTTGTGCGACGGATGCGTTGTGCTTTGGCGGACCGTCGGCACAAATAAAACGCTACATGTAACGTTTTTTGCTGCCGACGGTCCGCTTTTTCCGACCGCGTATGCGCGGCCGGAACTCCGCCCCCACCTCCCCGCACTTCACAATGGGGCGGCGGATGCGCTGGAAAAATGCATCCGCTGCCCCCGTTGTGCGGCGTATACAACGATAGCGTCGGTAACCTCGGCCCGACGCACGGCGACGGGCCGAGTCCGACGCTAGTGTGAAAGAAGCCTTAGCCACTTGGCTGACGGGCTTGTTAGGCTTTCAATCCACATGAATTGTCAGGTTGCATAGCTGAAGAGAAGACAATCCACTCTTTAAGTTAGGCATACACTTAACCCCTTAACCCTCTAAGCTTTTTTCAGTTTTGCTTTTTCGTTTTTCGCTCTCCTTTTTCTCAGAGCCATAACTTTTATATTTTTCTGTCAATATAGCCATGTGAGGGCTTATTTTTTGCTGGACGAATTGTACTTTTGAACAACACCATTGGTTTTACCATGTCGTGTACTAGAAAACGGGAAAAAAATTCCAAGTGCGGTGAAATTGCAAAAAATGTGCAATTCCATACTTGTTTTTTTGTTTGCCTTTTTTACTAGGCTCACTATATGCTAATGGAGAGCCCCCCAAGGGCAAGGGGAACTGGGTATCGGGCCCTTCGTTTCTCGGTGGGGATGTCACGGTGGCTGACCCGGTCCGTGGCCCTAGGGACGTCCGTTATTAATGGGGGAAAGGTCTTTAAAGGGATAATGTTCGTGACGCCACCTGTGGTATTCGGTCAGGGCGACCGATGCTGCTTATAGCTGCTTGCACGTATAACCCTCCACTTAAAACAATATAAAAGTTAACCAGGGTGCAGAAAGAAAAGAGGGAAAGAAGAGGGATAAAAGGGAGGTGAAGCAGTTACACTTTAACCTCCTCCCACAACAGCCAACTTTTGTTTTTTGTGCTTTCAGTTTTCCCTCCCTTTCTCACAAGAGCCATAACTTTTTTTTAGACCTCCATTGAAGTAGCTGTACAAAGGCTTGTTTTTTTGCTGGACAAGTTAAACTTTTAACCCCTTAGTGACGGAGGCAAATTTTTGAAATCTGACCAGTGTCACTTTATGTGGTAATAACTCTGGAACGCTTCAACAAATCGCAGTGATTTTGAGATTGTTTTTTCGTGACACATTATACTTTAAGATAATGGTAAATTTAGGTTGATATGTTTTGTGTTTATTTATAATAAAAAATCAGAAATTTGAGAAAAATGTTAAAAAATTAGCAATTTTCAAACTTTGATTATCCCTTTAATCCAGATAGTCATACCACAGCAAAACATCAATAAATAACATTTCCCTCATGTCTGCTTTAAATCAGCATCATTTGTAAAATGTTATTTTATTTTGTTAGCATTTTAGGAAGTTTAAAAATGTAGCAGTAATTTTTCATTTTTTTCAAGGAAATTTACAAAATTTATTTTTTAGGGACCTATCCATATTTGAAGTGCCTTTAGGGGTCCCATATATTGGGAAACCCCCAAAAGTTATACCATTTTAAAAACAGCACCCACTGACATATTGAAAACTGCAGTCAGGTAGTTTATTAACCCTTCAGGTGCTTTCAGGAATTAATGCAATGTGGCATGACAGAAATGAAAAAGCATATTTTTACCACCTAAATGCCGCTAACTTCTGAACAGGTTACAACAGCCATCAAACTCTAAGGGTATGGCTCCACGGTCCGGAGGGGCGGCGGTATCGCCGCAGCGGCGAAGCCGCTCGGCGCTAAGCCCCGCCCCCTTTCTGGGACGCGATGGTGCCGGATGTGTACAGTACACATCTGGGATCATCGCACCCCTCGCCATAGGGCCCTGTGATATGCCTTGCGGGGACGCTGCGTCCCCGCAAGGTGTAAGGACATGCTGCGATCTGAAAAGACGCGCAGCATGTCCGGAGTCGCAGGGCCGCCGCGTGCGGGTTTCCACGCATAGTGGAGACGGGATTTCATAAAATCCCCTCCACTATGCTGGAACATCTGGACGCTGCTTGTTTGATGCTGCAGCGTCAAACAAGCAGCGTTTACTTACCGTGGAAACATACCCTAAGGCTATGTGCACACGCTGCGGTTTTTGCTGCGGATCCGCAGCGGATTTGACGCTGCGGATCCGCAGCAGTTTTCCATGCGGTGTACAGTACCATGTTACCGTATGGAAAACCAAAACCGCAGTGCCCACGATGCGGAAAAAGCCGCGCGGAATTGCTGCGGAAAAAAAGAAGGACCGTGTCACTTCTTTCTGCGGATTCCGCAGCGGTTTTCAACATGCACCAATAGGAAAGTGCTGTTGAAAACCGGCAGAGGAATCCGGAGAAGAAACCGCAGGAAAATCCGCAGTGAAAACCGCAGTGGTTTTGCACTGCGGATTTTCCAATTCCGCAGCGGAAAAAAACGCAGCAGATTCCGCAGCGTGTGCACGGGGCCTAAGGGTATGTGCACACGCTGCGGATTTTGCTTCAGATCCGCAGCGGATTTGACGCTGCAGATCCGCAGCAGTTTTCCCAAAGTTTACAGTACCATGTAAACCTATGGGGAAAAAAAAAAAATCGCTGTGCACATGCTGCGGAAAATTCCGCGCGGAAACGCAGCGGATTATTTTCCGCAGCATGTCAATTCTCTCTGCGGATTCCGCAGCGGTTTTCAACATGCACCAATAGGAAAGTGCAGTTGAAAACCCGCAGAAGAAACCGCGAGAAAATCCGCAGTGAAAACCGCAGTGGTTTTGCACTGCGGATTTTCCAAATCCGCTGCGGAAAAATCCGCAGCAGAATCCGCAACGTGTGCACATACCCTGAGGCCACTATTTGGCCATGAATTTCCATGGAAAACATCGGGACCACACAATCATGATCTGAGGGCACCAGTTAGGATAAACAGGGAGCCCCCAAACTCTGTTAACCGTTTATAATGATGTAGTCACTATTGACAGCAGCATCTAAGGGGTTAAACAGATTTGGATGGTGCAAACTATGATGATGGCTGATGCAGCAAGTTGTCAGCTATAGTGTACAGCTGACAGCTGCTGGATTGTCTCCTGTATGGGGAGGCTATTCTCTTATATCTCAGGTCAGTTATAAGACGTATTTGCGGTCATTAAGGGGTAACACTGTATTTTTACTGGTAAACCGAAAATAGAAACCCTGTGCGTTTTTTTTTTTTTTGGGGGGGGGGGGTCTGAAAGTGCCCCTCTCGGCTTATACTCGAGTCATAGAAGGCGGGGGGGTCGGCGGGTGAGGGGGAGCGACGCCTGTCAAATACTCACCTGCTCCCAGCGCTCCTGACGCGGTCTCTGCATGTCCCACGGTCTTGGGGCGCGGCAGCTTCTTCCCCTGTTCAGCGGTCACATGGTACCGCTCATTAACGTTATAAATATGGACTCCATAGGGGTGGAGCCGCTTATTCATTACTGTAATGAGCGGTACCATGTGACCGCTCACTACAGGAAGAAGCTGCCGTGCCCCAAGACTGTGGGACATGCAGGGACCGCGTCAGGAGCGCCGGGAGCAGGTGAGTATGTCATATTCACCTTCCTTCGTTCCACCAACGCTCCGTCTTCCACGTCCTCTACAGTGACTGTTCAGGTCAGAGGGCGCGATGACGTATTAGTGAGTGCGCCGCCCTCTGCCTGAACAGTCAGTGACGGGACGCTGAGGAGAGGTGAGTATGTGATTTTTTTTTTTTAGTGCAGCAGCAGCATTACATGTGGCACAATGCTATATGGAGCGTCTATGGGGCCATAAAGAACTGCATGGAGCATTATATGGAGCATCTATGGGGCCATAAAGAACTGCATGGAGCATTACATGGAGCATCTATGGGGCCATAACTGCATGGAGCATTATATGGGGCATCTATGGGGACATAACTGCATGGAGCATTATATGGGGCATCTATGGGGACATAACTGCATGGAGCATTATATGGGGCATCTATGGGGACATAACTGCATGGAGCATTATATGGGGCCATAATGAACTGCATGGAGCATTATATGGGGCATCTATGGGGCCATAAAGAACTGCATGGAGCATTATATGGGGCATCTATGGGGCCATAACTGCATGGAGCATTATATGGGGCCATAAAGAACTGCATGGAGCATTATATGGGGCATCTATGGGGCCATAAAGAACTGCATGGAGCATTATCTGGGGCATCTATGGGGCCATAATGAACTGCATGAAGCATTATATGGAGCATCTATGGGGCCATAAAGAACTGCATGGAGCATTATCTGGGGCATCTATGGGGCCATAAAGAACTGCATGGAGCATTATATGGGGCATATTTGTATATGGAGCATCTTATGGGGCCATAAAGAACTGTATGGAGCATTATAAGGGGCATCTATGGGGCCATTAAGAACTGCATGGAGCATTACATGGGGCATATTTGTATATGGAGCATCTTATGGGGCCATCATAAACTGTATGGAGCATTATATGGGGCTCCTGATTCAATATGGATATTCAAAAACACTTAACCTACTGATGTCTCAATTAATTTTACTTTTATTGGTATCTATTTTTATTTTTGACATTTACCGGTAGCTGCTGCATTTCCCACCTTAGGCTTATACTCGAGTCAATAAGTTTTCCCAGTTTTTTTGTTGCAAAATTAGGAGGGTCGGCTTATACTCGAGTATATACGGTAAGTACAATTATGGCGATTGTATACATTTCTTTAATGAAATTGTATATTTTTTATTACTTAAAAAGGGTATGCTATAAGATTAAAAGCGGCCATTTTTGCCCCTACTTTGCTCCCGCTGCTCCTCTGAGTTAATCTACCTTTTTTCTAATAAGCTATACGGTTTCAGAGATATTAACATTTTTATTTTGTACTAATTCTTAATTTCTTCTCCAAGTCCAAGGGGGCATTGCTCACTTATCTTTTGGACAGTGGAGCTGTATACTGTAATACAATATATACTGTATATACTCACAATTACATTCACAGACTGGGCTTTACCGGAGGACTAAGGCCATGGTCACACGTTCAAGTATTTGGTCACTATGAGTGGGTGATAAATACAGAAATGTTGACATGTTTCTATTATACTTTCCTCTGATTGCTCCACTCCTGGTTTTGGCTCACAAATATTAAGGTAATAATAATACTGACCAAATACTGACCGTGTGAACAAAGCTTTAGTGTATGTGCATATGATGTCTTTTACACAGCGGCGTATCCACTGGATTTTTTCCCAGCAGAAGATGCTTCAGAAAATAACAGCTTCCATATTGTGGGAAAAGATTCTGTATAACTAGAAATTTACCTGTTTAACTCTCTTCTTATTCTGGTCTAAAAAGTCCATTTGGTGATTTACAGTCATCTGTGTGTGCTCACGTGGACAGGGAAAGCTGACAGTCACTGAACAGGACCTCCTTAGCACAGAAGGAGCAGAGAGTTCAATTTCTAGTTTACATACAGTGGGTACGGAAAGTATTCAGACCCCTTTAAATATGTCACTCTTTGTTTCATTGCAGCCATTTGGTAAATTCAAAAAAGTTCATTTTTTCTCGTTAATGTACACTCTACACCCCATCTTGACTGAAAAAAAACAGAAATGTAGACATTTTTGCAAATTTATTAAAAGAAAAAACAAAAACAAATTATCACATGGTCATAAGTATTCAGACCCTTTGCTCAGTATTGAGTAGAAGCACCCTTTTGAGCTAGTACAGCCATGAGTCTTCTTGGGAATGATGCAACAAGTTTTTCACACCTGGATTTGGGGATCCTTGATATTCTTTCTTGCAGATCCTCTACAGTTCCGTCAGGTTGGATGGTGAACGTTTGTGGACAGACATTTTCAGGTCTCTCCAGAGATGCTCAATTGAGTTTAGGTCAGGGCTCTGGCTGGGCCAGTCATGAATGTTCACAGAGTTGTTCTGAAGCCACTCCTTTGTTAATTTAGCTGTGTGCTTAGGGTAATTGTCTTGTTGGAAGGTGAACCTTCGGCCATGTCTGAAGTCCAGAGCACTCTGGAAGAGGCTTTCTGGGCTGTAGTGATAGTTGACTTTGTGGAACTTTCTCCCATCTCCCTACTGCATCTCTGGAGCTCAGCCACAGTGATCTTGGGGTTCTTCTTTACCTCTCTCACCAAGGCTCTTTTCCCACGATTGCTCAGTTTGGCTGGACGGCCAGGTCTAGGAAGACTTCTGTTGGTCCCAAACGTCTTCCATTTAAGGATTATGGAAACCTCTGTTCTCTTAGGAACCTTAAGTACTGCAGAAATTCTGTTGTAACCTTGGAGAGATCTGTGCCTTGCCACAATTCTGTCTCTGAGCTCCTTGGCCAGTTCCTTTGACCTCATGATTCTTATTTGGTCTGACATGCACTGTGAGCTGTGAGGTCTTATATAGACAGGTGTGTGCCTTTCCAAATCAAATTCTATCAGTTTAATTAAACACAGCTGGACTCCAATGAAGGAGCAGAACATCTCAAGGAGGATCACAAGGAAATGGACAGCATGTGACTTAAATATGAGTGTCTGAACAAAGGATCTGAATACTTATGACTTATTTTATTTATTACTCTACATTTATTAACATTAAACCTCATTTGCCAAGTGTTTGCCCCTTCAGTCTTCTTATTCAGATCATTTTGCAATGTTTTAATGTCAAGGTCAGATTATAATGTCCTACATAGTTTGGTGTCGTCAGCAAAGACTGACGCTGTATTCTCAATCCCCTCCGAAAGGTTATTAATAAAGAGGTTAAAAAGAATCGGTCCTAGCACAGATTCCTGCGGTGCCCCACTGCTGACTATATCCCATTTAGAGAACATACTATTTATGACAACTATGTTTCCTGTCATTTAGCCAATTCCTTACCCATCTGCATATAGTTTCCCACAGTCCTTGCTTCTGTAGCTTCAGTATAAGGCTGTTATGTGGTACAGTATGAAATGCCTTTGCGAAGTTCTGATAAATCACATCAGCCGCTTTACCAACATTCAAATTCGCACTCACCTCCTCATAGAAACCCAACATGTTGGTTAGACACGACTTATTGTTCTACAATATATTTCTGCAGGTCATTTATTATGATGCTCTCAAAAACTACTGATGTCAGGCTTACTGGAAAGTAGTTGCCTGGATCCACCTTCTTACCTTTCTTAAATATTGGTACCACGTGAGCCATCCTCCAATCCTGTGGCACCACCCCTGTTACAAGAGAGTCTAAGAATATGAGATACAGCGGTCTGTCAATTATTGAGCTCAATTCCCTCAGTACCCGTGGATGAATGCTATCTGGGCATGTTTTTCCATTTTTACCATTTGTTTATCATCTTTTTTTTTATATTAGAAAAAAGCTCATTTTCTGCTAGCTTTAGTGAAAAATGGAAAGCAGGGAGATGCAACTTGCATAGCAGTTGCGTGCTGTTGATTTTGATCAGAGGAAAGGTATCATAGAAACACGTGCAACATATTTTGGCTTACAAGTACTGTTCTAAAATACTGACCAATTACTAATTGTGTGAATGTGCCTCAAGCTACTTTCACACTAGCGTCGTGCACTGCATGTCGCAATGCGTCGTTGTGGATAAAAAAACGCATCCTGCAAAGTTGTCTGCAGGATGCGTTTTTTCTCCATAGACTTTTATTAGCGACGCATTGCGACGCAGTGCCACACGTCGCAACCGTTGTGCGACGGTTGCGTGGTGTTTTGGCGCACCGCCGCCACCAAAAAAGTTACATTTAACGTTTTTTTGTGCGTTACGTCTGCCATTTTCGACCGCGGATGTGCGGCCGAAACTCCGCCCCCTCCTCCCCGGACCTTGCAATGGGGCAGCGGAAGCGTCTTAAGACTGCTTCCGCTGCCCACGTCGGGCATTTTTGTCACAGTATGCGTCGGTACATCGGGCCGACGCTAGTGTGAAAGTAGCCTCATGGGTGAAATGTGCAGCAAAAGCGCTGAAAGAATTTGCATACTGTAGATTTAAATCTGCACCAAATCTGCAAGTCAAAAAATAAGCAATGTGTGCATGACACGACACTTCAGGAACTTCACTTTGCTGGCATCAGGAAACCTTTTGGCTGAGTTCACACTGGGGTTTTCTGCAGTATTTTTTTAATGCAAATTTTCAGCTGCATTTTACAGTACTAGCAATGTCTGAGATTTCAGAAATCTCATGCACACAGGTTGTTTTTTGTCATCTGTATTTTGTTCTGTACATGGTTTTTTGCACAATGGAGCATGTCACTTCTTTCAGCGTTATTCGCCCATTGAAATGAATGGGTGGTGAAAAAACGCACCAAAAACGCAGGTATCAGGTTTTGCTGTGTTTTTTGTGCCCAAACCTGATTCTGTAGAACAGGACTTTTTTACTCAACACTAAACGTAATCCGCATGCACAAGACAAAAATGTAGCATGCCCAAACCGCATCAAAAAATGCACAAAAATGCAAGAAAGAGATAAGGTTTTGCTGCAGAAAAAAAGGCTGAAAAACATCTAGTATGAACTTACCCTTCAGGCTTGTGACATATCTGAGCAGAAAAAAATGCAACAAATCTGCAACGTGTGCACAAGCCCTTAGTATCACTATCTGTGAAAAAAAAAAAATCAGCGCATGCAAGAAAATTGAAGGTGTGGTATTTTTTTCCAGCTACATGACATGCATTTCATAGATTACACTGTATTTTTAATATTATAGATTTCCTCTAAAAATTGTGTTCCTGTTACCAGGAATTTCAGAGCCCCATACTGGCAAAACTTTCGTGCCCCCCTGAGACTCTGCCCAGGCTTCACCCCAGCTATGCCTCCACCCCAGCTCCGCCTCCACCCCTCAAACCTTCTACTGTTCCACCGCCCACTCTTGGAAAAACTCCACTTCTGCTCAACTTCCTCACCGATCACACATTAACACTTCCCATCTAACACCTTATCGCACACATATAGCCATCAGCTTTTGTTTTGGCCAAAAGATTTTTTAATCCGCCACCATGGCAACGTAGACTCTTTTGGCAGGGTCTTACTCCACTCTACCCTATTAAACATTTGTTAAAATATCCAATACTGTTTTTAAGTATATTTTTATGTATTGTTCTTTAACCCCTTCATGACCTTGGGATTTTCCGTTTTTCCGTGTTCGTTTTTCGCTCCCCTCCTTCCCAGAGCCATAACTTTTTTATTTTTCCATCAATATGGCCATGTGAGGGTTTATTTTTTGCGGGACGAGTTGTACTTTTGAACGACATCATTGGTTTTACCATGTCCTGTACTAGAAAATGGGAAAAAAATTCCAACTGCGGTGAAATTGCAAAAAAGTGCAATCCCATGCATGTTATTTGTTTGGCTTTTTTTGCTAGGTTCACTAAATGCTAAAATTGACCTGCTATTATGATTCTCCAGGTCATTACGAGTTCACAGACACCAAACATGTCTAGGTTATATTTTATCTAAGTGGTGAGAAAAAATTCCAAACTTTGCTAAAAAAATAAAATTGTGCCATTTTCCGATACCCGTAGCATCTTCATTTTTCGTGATCTCGGGTCGGGTGAGGGCTCATTTTTTTGCGTGCCGAGCTGACGTTTTTAGTGATACCATTTTGGTGCAGATTCGTTCTTTTGATCACCCGTTATTGCATTTTAATGCAATGTTGCGGCGACCAAAAAACGTAATTTTGGCATTTTGAATTTTTTTCTCGCTACGCCGTTTAGCAATCAGGTTAATCCTTTATTTGATAGATCGGGCGATTCTGAACATGGCAATAGCAAATATGTGTATATTTGATTTTATTTTTATAGTTTTATTTTGAATTGGGCGAAAGGGGGGTGATTTAAACTTTTATTTTTTATGTATTTCATATTTTTTTTAAACATTTTTTTTTTACTTTTGCCATGCTTCAATAACCTCCATGGGAGGATAGAAGCTGGCATAGCCTGATTGGCTCTGCTACATAGCAGCGATCATCAGATCGCTCCTATGTAGCTGAATTACAGGCTTGTTATGAACGCCGACCACAGGGTGGCGCTCACAGCAAGTCGGCATCAGGAACCATAGGGGTCTCAAGGAGACCTCTGGTCACTATGCCGACGCACCGCTGACCCCCGATCATGTGACGGGGGTCGGCAATGCGCGCATTTCCGGCCGCCCGGCCGGAAGCGGTAGTTAAATGCCGCTGTCAGCGTTTGAGGACAGAAAGGGGTTAAGGGAATTAATCACATACTTTTTTTTAAAACTACCGCATATGCTCTAGTATTAGCCAGCCCGAATATAAGCTGAGGCACCTAATTTTACTGCAGAAAACTGGGAAAACTTATTGACTCAAGTATAAGCCTGGTATGCATGGCCCCCTTATATCCATCCTGGTATTCACGGCCTCCTTATCCGTATCCTTTTTTTATTTTATTAACATTTTCAAATTTTACACACAAATTTGAAATACAATCTTAGGCTGCCGTCACACTAGCAGTATTTGGTCAGTATTTTACATCAGTATTTGTAAGCCAAAACCAGGAATGGAACAATCAGAGGAAAAGTATAATAGAAACATATGCACCACTTCTGCATTTATCACCCACTCCTGGTTTTGGCTTACAAATACTGATGTAAAATACTGTCCAAATACTGCTAGTGTGACGGCATCCTTACTGTGGTTACACCATTTTATACAATTAGTGGTTAATCAGGGTAAAAGGGGCATAACTATTATGATTCATATCACAAGAGATGGAAATCTTGGATTTGTTTCACATCTTGATCAACTCCTCATCCCTATCCTGGTATGCATGGCCCCCTCATTCCTATCCTGGTATGCATGGCCTTTTCATTCCTATCCTGGTATGCATGGCACCCTCATCCCTATCCTGGTATGCATGGCCCCCCATCAGAAAAACGTTAAAAAAAACTAAACCATTCTACTTACCTTTTTCTTGTTATGCTAGGAGCTGATTTATGCTTGTAAACATGCACTGTTTACAAGCAGAGGACAGCTTCCGGAATATTCACTGCTCCCCATGCTGGGACTATGGGCATGTGGAGCAGTGAATATTCATTGATCTTTAAAAGTGGGCACAGTAACCTCAGCCACTGGCTTGCTGCAGCGGCCGGGCAATAACGTGTACCGGCTACTAAAGGGAATGAGTTTTCACTTCTCACCACGCCCATGGGAGTGGAGAGCAGTGAATATTCATTACTTTAAATAGCGGGCACACATCAGAGCCCAGCATCTGCAGGAAGCCGACTGCGGCGGCTAAAAGGGTGTCCGCCATTAATGAGAAATGAATATTAGCTGCTCTCTGGTAGCATGGGTGTGGAGAGCAGTGAATATTCATTTCTCTTTAGCAGCGGGCACAGGTGTTAGACGCAGCAGCCGGCTCCTGCCTCCTGTGACCCATTGTTCTGGTATGTGGGCCATCACTCGAGCGTAAGCCGAGGGGGGGCTTTTTTAGCATAAAAAATGTGCTGAAAAACTCGGCTTTATACACAAGTAAATATGGTAATTGAAACCAGATTGTGATAATTTTTTATAATTTGTATTTCTGATTGCTGATTATTGTATTCTGTTTTCTGTATGTTTATGGAAGCTGCTCTCTTGGACATACTGTATGCATGTATCTATAGCAAAAGATATTATAGGGGAATCTATTTATTTCCTTGGCAGAGTTTTCTATACATGTTTAGTGACATGCAGATGTCATTGTGCAGGAAGGGGTAAGAGGTGGGAAGAGGCCCATAGAAAGACAAATAAAGTTATGGATCTTGAGAGGCGGCGATGAAAGAAACACAATTACATATTTTTGAAAAGGGGCACAAGTATTATAAGGTAAAAAAAAGATTAGTTATCACTATAATCGTACTGACCCAGAGAATAACGTAAAGTTGCAAAATTTACAAAGTGAAAAATATGTGGCGGTTTTTCCCAACTCCCTCAGAAAAAGTTAATAAATTAATCTGTAATTTATGTGTACCCCAAAATGATGGCATCAAAAACTACAACTTGTCCCGCAATAAATAAAGCCCAAACAGCTACATCAATGGCAAACATTTATACGATAAGTATTAGGTTACTAGAATATCCCCTCTATGACAGTCAGTAGGGTTGAATTTAGTACTACTTAGTAGCTAGCAGACAGACGGCCTTCAGCCTCACACTGCACGAGCTGGGAGGAGGAACAAGAAGAGTAGGGGGTAGGTGTGCCAGCGGGCGAATGGGAGGTCGGACAGGTGAGTGCACCTCAACTGCTGCATATAATGTGCCGCAAGGGCCTGGGAAGCGCCAGCAGCTTAGGAACAGGGGGCTGGTCAGAAGCATCTAACATCACTGATGCCAGACACGGCCAGTCCCCTCTGATCAATCATACAATGTAAATATCTGTGGCTGTGACTCGGGTCCTGGGGTTTAATAAAGCAAAGTAAAGTCATTACCCCGGGCCCGAGTGTACCACGCATTCTGCCAGGCTGTTTATAGAGTGGTTCAGCTAAGATGCCTGTGTAAGCCAGCCCCATGGGCAGCTACAAGAGCATGATGCTGGGGTTTATCCACACACTTGTCTCCCCATCCCTGTAGTAAAAGGCAGAGCATATCACATGCATATTAGCAACACTTCCTCCCTGACTGGAGAGATCTTAGCTTATAAGTAAAGGTGTTACCTGCTGATCACATAATGTTACCATGTATTCTCAGTGTCATTTACCTTTGTTGTCTCAGGATTCACCGAACAGGAAGGACACTGGATATAGTTTACACCAACATCAAGGGGATAAGCAGCATGGAACAGAAAAATCTGGATTTCTATATAAAAAGAGTGAAGGGTGTGAATCACTAATTCTTCACCTAGATGACCTCAATCTACCTTGGTCAACTACTTCTGCTCTGTCACTGCCCTTCAGATTTTTCCAATTTTTCCAAACTATTCTAACTTATATGACTAAGACTACACACACACACAGCAGTCATTGCCTTTTTCTTGGTGAGGGGCATAAACGGAACCAAAACTGCACTGTGTGATAACTTTCTATTTCTGTCTTCTATTTACAAGCAATTAACTCATGCTTTCCTTCTTTAAATATAGTAAAATGCTTCTCTCACTTGATTTTTTTAATCGATACTTGATAGGATTTTTCAGATCTTCCATAATGTAAAGTCAAACAATTATGTTTGGGCTTTGAACCAGTTTAAAAGAAACCCCTCACCATGAAATTGCAGTACAAACTGCAGGCCCCATGTTATAGAGCAAGGGGAGCCGAGTAAATTGACTATATAATTTTGTGAGAAAATATTCAGTATGACGTGTTTTAGTTATTTAATCTTCTGCACTTTCTGGGATTTTCTGTCCTGTCAGTCACTGATGGGACCGGACACTGGACAAAAAGTCCCAGAAAAAGCAGAGGATTAAAACACAGGTTGTACTGAATCTATAGTATTCGCTGCTGGGGGAGGGCCATGTGATCAGTCTACACCAACTAAAAAACTTTTCCCTGTGAAGTGTTTTTGAGGAGGCTGATGAACAGGTCTGGCCACATTATCCTCCATCAGAAACCATTTTGTTGATAGGAGAGCTGTGCAGTCTATAATTTAAGCTGACCTAACATGTATAGGAGTAGAAAAGGTAATACTTATATATTAGTAATTGCCATAAATTAATTTCCTCAACTCATTTGATAATATAGAAATAAAGTGAATTTGGCTTCAAACACACACATGCTGCGTTACGGTCTACACAAGCAGTCGAGGAAGGAAGCGCATGCCATTAATATGGTTGCCACCGGGAACATTTGTAGAAATAGAAAATAAATAGCTACATTTTTAAACAGAACAAACACATTTATTCTCTTCTACAGATTCAATTAATGAAACTAAAATGAAATACTTGACACATTCCTTTTAAATTCTCTGAGTGGACATCATTGTGTCCATCTGTTTACATTTTCCTATTTCCCTTAAAAAGACTACTCGAAACTCTACGCATTGTATTTTTGTATTGCTCATATGTTTATCCAGCTTTATTTTATTTAGAATTCGAAAAGTTTGGCAGAAAAGGAAATGTGGGGTTAAATATGGATATCTGACAATATCTCACAGTACGGTGAGTGTGAACTGATTTTTCTAAATGATTATGATGCTGAATGGATAACTGTAATGCTGTGTGTGTGTGTGTGTGTGTGTGTGTGTGTGTGTGTGTGTGTGTGTGTGTGTGTGTGTGTGTGTGTGTGTGTGTACATACACACACACACACCTTTGAGGGGCGTGCTGAACTGTCAATATTGTGAGTGACAGTCCAATCACCCGATCTGAGGCAGCGGTGTGCTGGGCTGTCGGTATTATGATTAATAACAAAAGACTGATGGTTACTTCCAAACAGAAAACTGATGTGTACAGGTGCATACTAAGAGTAGCCATCTCCATACTGTGATGCCGTGATCATTACCGAGTTTGGAGAACACACAGGAACGATCTTTCACTTAAAACAGTCTGTGTGGTTTATTTTCTCCATAAACCATAGAAACATGAACAAAAGGCCAACAGTCTTACATCAGACAGATGAATCCTCAATGTCCATAGTAGAGCTCCCCTCTCTGAAGTCTGTGGGCACATAGGCTGTGCCATATCCAGCAAGCAGGCTCTGTAGCCTAAACACAGTCTCTCTGTGCTGTTCAGGACGTCAGTCCCCACTTAGAATCGTCCAACATACAGGCCACTCTAGTGTCCAACCATGTGCCAAACACACCTCCATTACATAGTTGTAACCACACCCAGGTACCTATCACCTGGCTAGTCAGGTGATCGTGACATCACCGCAGGTCCTCAAACACACAACCCCACACAGGCTTCATCTTGGGTGTTCAGACACACCCCCTTGGGTGGGTATGTAGGTGACTGGACCCACCCAACTCTCCAAGTCACCTGGAAGCCTCCCAATGTAAAGCCAATCTCTCAGCAGTAGATCTGCTGAGCAAAACACGCTCAGGCTTCCATCACAGGGTCAACCACCTCTGTGATACATAATTGCCGTTCATCACCACACCAGTCAGTGTTTTACCATCACAGTTATGCCTCCAAGCGTATCCTGAGGAGCTTTTACAGGGGTCACTGCCTCACAATACATAGCTAACAAAGTTGCACTCTGTAGTGCTATAGCATATATGGAATATGAATTGCATTACTGCTCCAGATTTTATAGGAGAAATTAGCGATACTTACTGTAGCACATTTGTCCAATTCATACATGCCCCTTTGCCAATGACAAGGGGATATCCTTTTACTGGGGACCTATCCTAATGTGAATCCTCTTCTAGGCTGAAGCCTGTATTTATATGGGTGTGTAGCATCCTGCTGGAATTAAAACCACCACGGTATTGTGATTGGCAGCTCAGCTGTCCAATCTGATTGGACCTGCGGGGTCTTGCAGGTGTGACCCATACCCAGCAGGATTTCCACACAATCCTGTGGACTAATTACTCTCCTTTCCTGTATATATACCATGCACCCTCTTCTTGTTTTATGCATATATTTTATGTGTACTCAATTGGGCAACTGCAATTGTATACTCTACTGGCATACCATTTATATGGAGTAGTCCGTTTGGACAAGTTTATGCAATAATTGTCTGTATTCTGCAGTTTATGGTCTCCGTTTTACATAAGGGTGGTCAACTGTTTTGATAATTCCGGTGTGTTACTATGTACAAGTATTTGGTATTGTTGAGTATTATACAGGATTGTATGTGACTGTAGGTTCCTACTGTCTTGGATATCTGCACGGAATTATATCATTAAGGGGTAACTCTGTCTACTTATTAGGCTAGTTTCACATTTGCGTTAGAATCCGCAGCATTTAATCCGCATCCGCAAGTGCAGGAAAAAACGCATAGAAACACGTCCAAACGCGGCGTTTTTTAGACGCATGCGGGAACGCATGCGGTTAAAAAAACGCCGCGTTTGCATGCTTCTCAATGCGTTTTTTCCTGCGTTTGCATTTTTGGTGCATATGGTGACAAATTTTACAGGAGAAAAATCTAGATAACCAGACACCGCCAATGGGACTACAGAGGGCGTGTATTATGGGATATCTTTATATAGACACTTGAACAGCTGAAATCTTCAGATTTTGCTCCTGTATCCTGTGTCATGATGGAGAGCTTTTATTTCAACCTGCATTTAAGCATCATTCTGTTCCTTGCCTGTGCATTTGCTTGGGAGCAAGACAGAAATCGCGAAAGATGGAGAAGGAGACGGCGTAGGCGTTTTTGGAGACACCCCATTATTGAACTACATGAGAGCCGTGGAGCCTATCACACGATGTATGGTGAGCTTAATGCCAACCCGGACAAATTCCCGGAATATACAAGGATGTCGCAAGACTCTTTCCGGGATTTGCTTGCTCGTGTGCAAGGAGCCATACGGAGACAGGACACCCAGCTCCGTAGAGCGATTCCACCACAGGAACGTCTGCTGGTTACATTAAGGTTCGTAACAAATCTAAACCAATGGCAATGCAAATTTTGGGTGTTCTGACATGTATTTTTTTGGTATTTTCCTTTCTGTCTTTAGCATAACAACACCATAAATAGAATAGATTGTAATTTTTTTTTTTATTATTCTCTTCCAGATTTCTGGCAACCGAAGAGATACCGGCTTGGAATATCCACCCTGTCAGGAATAGTTGCGGACACCTGCCGGGCTTTGTGGAATGTACTCCGGGATGAGTTTATACCCCTCCCCACCTTGGACATGTGGATTGAAATTGCGGAAAAATTCTGGAGTGTGTGTGATTTCCCCAACTGTTTGGGAGCGGTGGATGGAAAGCACATCCGCATTATCAAACCAGCCAGAACAGGATCGGAGTACTTCAATTATAAAAAATATTTTTCTGTTGTGCTCATGGCAATAGCCGATGCAGACTGACGCTTCATCGCCGTGGACATTGGAGCTTTTGGCCGTGGCAACGATTCCCAGACTTTTAAGAACTCTGATATGGGCCGCCGTGTGTATGGCAAGAATTTTAATTTTCCACGGCCACGACCGCTCCCCAACACTCAAGGTCCACCGATGCCATTTGTTATGGTTGGTGATGAGGCCTTTCAGATGTGTGAAAACCTACTGAAGCCATATTCCAGTCGGGACTTGAACCACAATAAAAGGATTTTTAACTACAGACTGACCAGGGCACGAAGAACAGTAGAGTGTACCTTTGGGATTCTAGTCTCAAAATGGCGCATTCTTGCATCAGCCATTAATCTAAAAATGGAGACAGTCGACAAGGTGGTCAAAGCCTGTGTGGTTCTGCACAATTACATAATGACTAAGGAGCGGCCCATTATTGAACTGGATGAACCAGTTGCACACCCACTGCCCAATTACCAACATCACCCGCTGCGGTCAACAGCTGAAGTTGGCCACATGCGGAACCAATTTGCTGCCTTTTTTATTCGGATATTGGGCGTGTGTCATGGCAGGACAATGTTGTGTAAATGTCCTGTTGGGATTTTATCTGTACTAGTTATTTTCTAAAATGTTACTAATATTTCTCATTAATAAACTTTATTTTTTGGTGTCTTGATCGTGTCTCCTATGTCCTCTACAAACCAAGGCTGTCCTCACACTAGCTGTATTTGGTCTTTATTTCATATCAGTATTTGTTATCTAAAACCAGGAGTGGGTGATAATAGCTGAGGTGCTAGATATGTTATTATTATAATTTTCCTCTAATTGTTCGAATCCTTGTTTTGTCTTACAAATACTTATATAAAATACTGACCACATACTGCTAGTGTGACGGCAGCCATGTGGTTTTAGTGATAAGGTTGTTGACGTCATTGCGTCCTGATTCTGTTCTGCAGTATCCATTGGACACAGACTGAAGAGACAATAACTGTCATACAAAACAGATCTATACTCATCAAGTCAGGTGTCAGAAATAATGAATTCATGATGCACATATAACAGCCTCATGAATTCACTATTTCTGACACATGTACAGGTGAACATAGATATGCCGTGTATGACTGCCATCGTCCCTTCACTTTGTGTGAAATAGATTACGTACACAGAAGAGAAAATGGAGGTTATGCAAGGCAGTTCTCTACTCACCAGGTCAGGTGTCCTAACTAATGAGTTTGTGGACACCTGACCTGTTGAGTATAGTTTTGCATTTTATTTCCGCCATTTTCTCTTCACTCTGCAACACTAGTCACAGACTAAGCAGAAGGAAGAGATTATGGAGATAATACAAGTATTAATTTTTTGGCCCATCTCATATCTCTATACTAAAGACACACAAAGCTGCAGTCTTTTATTTACTAACTACTGTAGCTATGATGTGGCCAAAAAATTAAGTGTTCGGCGCACGGTGTGTGTTGACGGCGGCGAAATACACAAGTAAACCACACATAATTGGGGGCAAAAAACAATATTATAAATGTTGTTATACACAAAATTTTTATTTACTGCGCCTGCTTGGGGTAGAGTGATGTAAACGGGGGGGTGTGAAGCTGTGAGGCCTAACTAACTGTGGACGACGCAGAGGTGGCAGGAGAAGGGGCAATGAAACTTGTAGGGTCTGGTAGTTCGGGGATAGGGCTTGAAACATGAGAGGCTTGAGACGCACTGGAAGGGTGAGACAAACCTGACATTACAGACACACTGGGAGGTGAAGGGGGAGGAATACTAAGAGTCCGCTGTTTTTTTGTTTTTTTTTTCCTTTCTGGGATTGCCGGGTTCTGGGAAGCCTCGGTGGGCTCATATGTCGTGGCATGGTCGTGGTGGGTGACCTGTCAGGGTCCGGCTGCACTGTGCCAGAGTCCATAGTGCTCGTAGAGCGTGCAGCCATGCCAGAGTCCATAGTGCTCATAGAGCGTGTAGCCATGCCAGAGTCCATAGTGCTCGTAGAGCGTGCAGCCATGCCAGAGTCCATAGTGCTCGTAGAGCGTGCAGCCATGCCAGAGTCCATAGTGCTCGTAGAGCGTGCAGCCATGCCAAAGTCCATAGTGCTCGTAGAGCGTGCAGCCATGCCAGAGTCCATAGTGCTTGTAGAGCATGCTTCCATGCCAGAGTCCATAGTGCTCGTAGAGCGTGCAGCCATGCCAGAGTCCATAGTGCTCGTAGAGCGTGCAGCCATGCCAGAGTCCATAGTGCTCGTAGGGCGTGCACCCATAAAAGAGTCCATAGTGCTCGTAGAGCGTGCAGCCATAACAGAGTCCATAGCGCTTGTAGAGCGGAAGGCCATGCCAGGGTCCTGCTGTATTGTGGTGGTGGCGGTACGGAAGGCCATGCCTGGGTCCTGTTGCATTGTGGTGGTGGCAGTACAGAAGGCCATGCCTGGGTCCTGCTGCATCATGGTGTCAGTGGAGGAGGTCCAAGCAGGAGCAGCGGTTGTCATGGTGGCTTTGGGCTGTCCAACAGCACTCGGCATGGTGGTGGTGCTGTACTGGTGTCCGGCAGTGCTAGGAATAGAGGTGGCCGTGCAGTGGTATGCAGCAGAGGTCGGCATTGAGATTAATCGTGACAGTGAAGGCACAGGTGGATATGCCGCCACTGTCTGCTGAAAATACCGACTCTGCTGCATAGCCTGCACGTAAGCAGCATTGCAGGCCTGCATGGCACTAAGCTGGAGATCAGGAGTAAGGTGTTCCGGCATGCCCTGCTCAATTTGGTTAAAAAAAATGACGTGCTGGAATCTGGAGGTCAGCTTTTACTTGGTCAAGGCTTTTGGTGACCTCCTGGATATGTGTATTCATGTGGCTAAGGGAAATACCCATTCGGTCACCCAAAGCCTTGAGTCCTTCGTGAAAAATCGAGCTCAAGTGCAAAAACTTGGGCATGAGGGACCTGTCCGATGCCCTCTGCCGCTGCTGGGAGGAGCCCCAAAAAAAGGGGCAGTGGCAGAGGACTGGGAAAATGGAAGACCTGATGGACCAGCTTCCTGGTCTCCAGTTTGTGTGGCAGGCCCACTTGCTGCAGCGCTGCTGGATGGCTGGGACGTGTCCGTGGCAGTCTGATGAAGGACCGCTCCAGAACCTGGGCCAACAGTGCTGCTCCATGTGCTGTGAAAAAAGGAAAAGAAAAATTAATACCAAAAATTAACCAGACGCGAACTCCTGTGGAATAGAAACATACAGATTATGACAATACAACACAACCTAATGCACGGGAGAAATACTTACGTAAGGACCGGTCTTAAAAATGCCAGAACGCGATGGTATTTGTACTTTCTGATCCTTGCTCCTGAACCACTGGGAACACGGCTCTCTTTACCCATGTCCTTGTTGAAGTGGTCCTTCATCGAACGCCAATGTGTTTTGACTCTGGCCACTGTTGAAAAAACAAAACATAATGGTCAGACAATGGACTTTTGGCTGTGCTCACACAACTGTGTGTGATGAGAGAAACTCTTGAGAGTTTATCTCATCACACACAGTTGTATGAGCACGGCCAAGGTCTCTGCTGCTTCACACTGCATTGCAATACTTACCAAATGCATTTCGGACCCGAGTCGGGGCATTGTCCCAGCCATCCCACATCGCTTTGGCCACCTCATTCCATAGACGCCGGATCGTCACGTTGTCCGAGTGCTGTGGAACCCGGGTGTCCCACAACGGGACTCGCTCCTGGACCAGGGAGATGATTAGGTCATTTTCTATGAGGTCTTCATCCCGTTCTGGAACCTAAAAATTAAATAAAGACATTAATGTTGGATACATTAACATAAGGAAAAGAAAGAAAACAAAGGCTGAGAAATGGCATGAATAAGGAAAGTCAAGATACAAAAGGATTCCAGAAGAAAAATGTAAAGAAATAGGAATGTAAAGAAAGGAAGATTCAAGAATACTAAAGTGAGGATACAGTAAACAGTCAGCCTTGTATACGTACATGCTGCCGCCTTGCCACCCGACCGTGACTCCGCTGCTCCTACCCAGTCTCTGCCGCAGTTGAAGAAGTGCTCTAAAAAAATGAAAAACAAAAATTGTCATATGTGTAGATGTGACAGTGAATACTTACCAATCTGAGGAGGTGAGTACTCACTTCACTGACATGTTTGGCTTTAGAAGGCCCAGGACGTTGCTCCTCATCAGAAGAAGAAGACATTCTGATGCATGCAGAAAGAAAGAAATGGCAGAAATTAGGACATGTAGAGACAGAAAATAGAAAATAAAGGCATTGGCTAGGATATACTCACATTGTTCAGAGGCTTGTTTGCTCCAAGGTGCTGTGGTCTGTCTGCTCTGCATGGCTGTCTGCTGAGTAGTGACCTGCAAATGTCCACTCCCTCCCTTTATCACCTTGTATGTGGGGGGTGGCTTATCAGTGTCTAGACATGTTTTTCTCTGGTGCAACGCATGCGTTCACGAACGCAAGCAAATGCATGTGCCAAACCGCAGACGACGAAACGACGCATGCGTTGTCAAACGCGGCAAAAAGCAACCGATCGCAGACGCATGCGTCCCTAATGTTAAATATAGGAATACACAACGCATGTGGATATTTGCGGAAGAAACGCTGTGAACACAACCGCAAATGTGAAATCGGACATACACTGTCAGCCCCATATCATGTATTTCCCATGTTTTTTTTGTCTATTTTAAACTTGGGGATGTCTAATTGATATTTTCATATGTGTTTTTAAATGTTTTATTGTGTATGTTTAATGGTGTTTAATAAAGACGCGTTTATTTTCTATATTTAGGCTATGTGCACACGTTCAGGATTTTTAGCGGTTTTTAGTGTTTTTTCAGTCGTTTTCCGCTGAAAAAACGCTAAAAAAACACTTGCATAAGCATCCCATCATTTTTAATGCATTCCGCATTTTTTGTGCACATACTTCGTTTTTTTCCGCGGCGGAATCACATTCCGGAAAAAAACGCAGCATGTTCATTCACATAGGAATGCATTGATCCGCTTACTTCCCACATGTGGCTATGCCCACCATGCGGGAAATAAGCGGATCATGTGCGGTTGGTACCCAGGGTGGAGGAGAGGAGACTCTCCTCCAGGCCCTGGGGAACCATATACTGTACCTGTTAAAAAAAAAAAAAAAAGAACTGAAATAAAAAATCGTTATATTCTCACCTTCTGGCGGCCCCGGCAGCCTTCCCGCTCCTCGCGATGCTCCCGTTCCCAGTAATGCCTTGCGACAATGACCTGTGATGACGTAGCGGTCTCGCGAGACTGTTACGTCATCTGGGGTCATTGCCGCGAGGCATTACTGGGAACAGGAGCTGCCGGGAGCATCACAAGGAGCGGGAAGGCTGCGGGGGTCGCCAGAAGGTGAGAATATCATGATTTTTTTTATTTTTTTTTATTTTTAACATTAGATCTTTTTACTATTGATGCTGCATAGGCAGCATCAATAGTAAAAAGTTGGTCACACTTGTCAAACACTATGTTTGACAAGTGTGACCAACCTGTCAATCAGTTTTCCAAGCGATGCTACAGAACAGGAAGCATTGGGAGTCTTTACTAAAGTCTGTACCAGAAAACTGTAGATCAAGCTGTGCACCACTGTTGTGTTTTTTGGGCACTTTTTCCTCCTTGCGTGACAAAATGTATGGCCTACCATCAGGGAGGCGTGACTTAACGGGAAATGATGCACGGGCCGAAATGTGACAGCGTGCACTGAAATTGCACCAATACCTTGTTCAAACACATTGTGCTGCATTTTAACAATATCTAGTCTTAAGTGTTCACTTAGGCTTCTTTCACACCAGCGTCGGGCTCGGTCCGTCGCAGTGCGTCGGGCCGAGGTCCCCGACGCTAGCGCTGTCTCCGCCGCACAACGGGGGCAGCGGATGCATTTTTCCAGCGCATCCGCTGCCCCATTGTGAGGTGCGGGGAAGTGCGGGGAGGTGGGGGCGGAGTTCCGGCCGCGCATGTGCGGTCGGAAAAAGCGGACCGTCGGGAGCAAAAAAAGTGACATGTAACGTTTTTTGGTCCCGACGGTCCGCCACAACACGGCGCAACCGTCGCACGACGGTTGCGACGTGTGGCAATGCGTCGCAAATGCGTCGCTAATGTTAGTCAATGCTCAAAAAACGCATCCTGCAAGAACTTTTGCAGGATGCGTTTTTTCGGCAAAACGACGCATTTGCGACGTATTGCAGTTAACACTAGTGTGAAAGTAGCCTTAACGTGCAAGATTATTGAGAAAGAGCATTCCTAGAAACAATAGTTTCATGACAATCTTGCAATCTAAATAGGCTGCTGTTCACTCAATGAAAGAGCAGAACAGGACTTGCACTGGCGAGGACAATAGCAGCCTATATGCACTGATCAGTCTATTACAGATTGTCCAGTGCGCATCCTTATATGCAGCCTGTGTGAACAGACTACTGATTGGTACATATTTACCCATTTGTGGTTGTGTAACGCTGCCATTTGGTTCATTTAAATGAACCTTAAGAAGTAACCATCTTGTTAATTTTATATTTTGTAATAAAAAATACACATGCAAACAGGGACGCTTGGACGTACTGTAAAATTCAGCCCTGGCATTTGAAAGCACACAGGCCCTGTCTTGTTTCTCCAAACTAGGGTCTCTACTACTGTTACCCCTGCCTTCAGGAAATTAAGATTTACTACAAGCACTATATTTCCAATAATAGCACTATATAAGATTTAAAGGGAACCTGTCACCCTCAAAATCGAAGATGAACTAAGCCCACCGGCATCAGGGACTTATCTACAGCATTCTGTAATGCATTCTGTAATGCTATAGATAAGCCCCCGATGTATCCTGAAAGATGAGAAAAATAGGTTATATTATACTCACCCAGGGGCGGTCCCGCTGCTGTCCGGTCCGATGGGTGTCGCGGTCCGGGACCCCCTATCTTCATACGATGACGTCCTCTTCTCTTCTTCTTCTTGCCGGGCCTCTCTGACCTTTCCCTGCTCCTGCGCACTGCAGTACTTTGCTCTGCCCTCAACAGGGAAGATAAGTACGCGTGCACCGGAGCCGCGGCAGGAAGACAAGAGGACGTCATCGTAAGAAGATGGGAGGCCCTGGACTGCGTCACCCATGGGACCAGAACCACAGCGGGACCGCCCCTGGGTGAGTATAATCTAACCTCTTTTTCTCATCTTTCAGGATACATTGGGGGCTTATCTACAGACTTACAGAATGCATTAGAGAATGCTGTAGATAAGCCCCTGATGCCGGTGGGCTTAGCTCATCTTTGATTTTGGGGGTGACAGGTTCACTTTAATAATAATACTGATGTAATAATATTACAGTATAACAAATAGAACCAGATTATAACCGAATATTAGCTGCATACTGTATATAGTAGTGTTAGTACCACCATATTGACTGTTAACCAAAACCACTCTGAAAGGGCTGATATTACCACCATACTGTGACCATATAATGTTAATATCTTTTTTTACAGAAGTGCAAGAAAGAATCTTTATGTTGGGCTATGTCTGTATTTTAACAATAAATGTGTCTTTACTGTGCTTTGTGGAATATAATCTGAATGTGGGAATAGCTATTTAAATAACTGAGCCTGGTGCAATGAATAAATGTAAACACACCCTTATAAATGTATAATACTTGGCAAAATATGCTTAGCATGGCATTGTATGCAGAACACTTATATGCTATTTATACACTATGGCCAGAGGAAAAATGCAGGTGTATGCTTGTTCCAGTGCCATTATTCATTAGTAGTTGGGTGCTTATATTCACAAATGCATTGTTCATGGCATTCATCAAATAAACATAAATTTGCAAAGCTTGAGGCCATAGATGATGTTGCAACAGGCTATAGAAATATAAAGAGGCTCTATATAGGGTGAGTACATGCAGCACAAAGACTCTAAGAGGTCTTACGGTTGGAGAGACTCACGTTTGTGTTGTTCATATATATAAAGACAACACTATTTGAAGTGGAGAGTACTGCTGATGCCAACCTTTTTGGAGACCACGAAGACTTATTGTGTCAGGAATCATTGGCCAATACGAAAAACAGTCACAATGGAAGTAGGGGGCTCCAAAGGTGTCAATGGGTTATATATTGTTACCAGCTGAAGAGCCCGGCGTTGCCTGGGCATAGTAAATATCTGTGGTTAGTTATAGTACCTCACTCCTCTTATTTTCACCCTCACTCCTCTCATTCCCCCTCACTCCTCTCATTCCCCCCTACACTTGTCATTTCGACCTCACATCTATCATTTTCCGATCACTCCACTATTTTCCCTCACTCCTCTCATTTTGCACTCACACCTTTTCATTTTCACCTCACACCTCTCATTTTCCCCTCAGTATATACATGTTTGTCATCTCCCTTATATATAGTATACACCTGTATGTCATCTCCTGTATATAGTATATTCCTGTATGTCATCTCCCCTGTATATAGTATATACCTGTATGTAATCTCCTCCTGTATATAGTATATACCTGTGTGTCATCTCACCTATATATAGTATATATCTGTGTGTCATCTCCTCCTGTATATAGTATATACCTGCTGTATGTCATCTCCTGTATATTGTATATACCTATGTGTCATCTCCTCCTGTATATAGTATATACCTGCTGTATGTCATCTCCTCCTCTATATACCTGTGTCATCTCCTCTTTTATATAGTATATACCTGTATGTCATCTCCTCCTGTATATAGTATATACGTGTGTCATCTCCTCCTGTATATAGTATATACCTGTAAGTCATCTCCTCCTGTATATAGTAAATACCTGTGTGTCATCTGCTCCTGTATATAGTATATACCTGTGTGTCATCTCCTCCTGTATATATATTATGTACCTGTTTGTCATCTCCTCCTGTATATAGTATATACCTGTGTGTCATCTCCTCCTGTATATAGTATATACCTGTGTGTCATCTGCTCCTGTATATAGTATATACGTGTGTCATCTCCCCTGTATATAGTATATACCTGTGTCATCTCCTCCTGTATATAGTATATACCTGTATGTCATCTCCTCCTGTATACAGTATATACCTGTATGTCATCTCCTCCTGTATATAGTATATTGTCATGATCTCTGCAGGCAGAGATCATAGCAAGCCTATAGAGGGACAAGCTCTCGGAAGATGGAACTATACTGACCATGAACTAAGCCTGCCGCGCAACTAGAAATAGCCAGGTAGCATTTCCTATTTATCGCTAGATGCCCAGCTCTGGCCTAAGACCTAAATAGCTAGCAGAGGGAAATATAAGACCTGGCTCACCTCTAGAGAAATATTCCAAAGAAGACAGTAGCCCCCCACATATAATGACGGTGAGTTCAGATGAAACAACAAACGCAGCAGGAAAATAGTCTTAGCAAATTTGAGGTCCGCTTACTAGATAGCAGAAGACAGATAGTATACTTTCATGGTCAGCAGAAAAACACTAACAAAACACCATCCAGAGATTACCTTAAACTCTGGCATTAACTCATAACGCCAGAGTAGCAATCCCTGATCAACGAGAGCTTTCCAGACACAGTAACAAAACTTCAGCTGTGAACTGGAACAAGTAGGCAAAACAAAACATGGACAAAAGTCCAACTTATCTAGAAGTTGTCTAGAAGCAGGAACAAGCACTGAGAGGCATCAGATAACATTGTTGACCGGCAAGAAACCACCAGAGAAATGAGCTTAAATAGCGACACCCACTACTGATGGAATCAGGTGAAACAGGAAAGAGGATGACAAGTCCAATTCCACAAGCGGCCACCGGGGGAGCCCAGAATCCAAATTCACAACAGTACCCCCCCCTCAAGGAGGGGGCACCGAACCCTCACCAGATCCACCAGGGCGACCAGGATGAGCCCTATGGAAGGCACGAACAAGATCAGAAGCATGAACATCAGATGCATTGACCCAAGAATTATCCTCCTGGCCGTAACCCTTCCAGTTGACCAGATACTGGAGTTTCCGTCTGGAAACACGAGAGTCCAAAATTTTCTCCACAACGTACTCCAACTCACCCTCAACCAACACCGGAGCAGGAGGCTCAACTGAAGGTACAACAGGTACCTCATACCTGCGCAATAACGACCGATGAAAAACGTTATGAATGGAAAAGGACGCAGGGAGGTCCAAACGGAAAGAAACAGGATTAAGAATCTCCAATATTCTATAAGGGCCGATGAACCGAGGTTTAAACTTAGGAGAAGAGACCCTCATAGGGACAAAACGAGAAGACAACCACACTAAATCTCCAACACAAAGCCGAGAACCAACACGACGATGACGGTTGGCAAAACGCTGAGTCTTCTCCTGGGACAACTTCAAATTGTCCATAACCTGCCCCCAGATGTGATGCAATCTCTCCACCACCGCATCCACTCCAGGACAATCCGAGGATTCCACCTGACCGGAGGAAAATCGAGGGTGAAACCCCGAATTACAGAAAAACGGGGACACCAAGGTGGAAGAACTGGCCCGATTATTGAGGGCGAACTCTGCCAATGGTAAAAAAGCAACCCAATCATCCTGGTCAGCAGAGACAAAACACCTCAGATATGTCTCAAGGGTCTGATTAGTCCGCTCGGTCTGGCCATTAGTCTGAGGGTGAAAAGCAGATGAAAAAGACAAATCTATGCCCATCCTAGCACAGAATGCCCGCCAAAATCTAGACACAAATTGGGTACCTCTGTCAGAAACAATATTCTCAGGAATACCGTGCAATCGGACAACATTCTGAAAAAACAGAGGAACCAACTCAGAAGAAGAAGGCAACTTGGGCAGAGGAACCAAATGGACCATTTTAGAGAAACGGTCACAGACCACCCAGATGACAGACATCTTCTGGGAAACAGGCAGATCTGAAATAAAATCCATCGAGATGTGTGTCCAAGGCCTCTTAGGAATAGGCAAGGGCAACAGCAGTCCGCTAGCCCGAGAACTACAAGACTTGGCCCGAGCACAAACGTCACATGACTGCACAAAGACTCGCACATCTCGTGACAGAGAAGGCCACCAGAAGGATCTTGCCACCAAATCCCTGGTACCAAAAATTCCGGGATGACCTGCCAATGCAGAAGAATGTACCTCAGAGATGACTCTGCTGGTCCAATCATCCGGAACAAACAGTCTATCAGGCGGACAACGATCCGGTCTATCCGCCTGAAACTCTTGCAAGGACCGCCGCAGATCAGGAGAAACGGCCGACAAAATTACTCCCTCCCTAAGGATACCTGTGGGTTCAGAATTACCAGGAGAGTCCGGGTCAAAACTCCTAGAAAGGGCATCTGCCTTAACATTCTTAGAACCCGGTAGGTATGACACCACAAAATTAAAGCGAGAAAAAAATAAAGACCAGCGCGCCTGTCTAGGATTCAGGCGTCTGGCAGTCTCAAGATAAATCAAATTTTTGTGGTCAGTCAATACCACCACCTGATGCCTAGCCCCCTCGAGCCAATGGCGCCACTCCTCAAACGCCCACTTCATGGCCAAAAGCTCCCGATTCCCAACATCATAATTCCGCTCTGCGGGCGAAAATTTGCGAGAAAAGAAGGCACAAGGCCTAATGACGGAGCAGTCGGAACCTTTCTGCGACAACACTGCCCCAGCTCCGATCTCCGAAGCGTCAACCTCAACCTGAAAAGGCAGATTCACATCAGGCTGACGCAACACAGGGGCAGAGGCAAAACGGCGCTTAAGCTCCTGAAAGGCCTCTACAGCATGAGGGGACCAATTAGCAACATCAGCGCCTTGTCTGGTCAAATCAGTCAGTGGTTTAACGACATCCGAAAAACCAGCAATAAATCGGCGGTAAAAGTTGGCAAAGCCCAAAAATCTCTGAAGACCCTTAAGAGAGGAGGGCTGAGTCCAGTCACAAATAGCTTGCACCTTGACGGGATCCATCTCAATGGAAGAGGGAGAAAAAATATACCCCAAAAAGGAAATTTTCTGGACCCCAAAAACGCACTTAGACCCCTTAACACATAAAGAATTAGACCGCAGAACCTGAAAAACTCTCCTGACCTGCTGGACATGAGAGTCCCAGTCATCAGAAAAAATCAGAATATCATCCAGATATATTATCATAAACTTATCCAGAAAATCGCGGAAAATATCATGCATAAAAGACTGGAAAACTGAAGGGGCATTAGAAAGACCAAAAGGCATGACCAAATACTCAAAGTGGCCCTCGGGCGTATTAAATGCGGTCTTCCACTCCTCCCCCTGCCTGATCCGCACCAAATTATACGCCCCACGAAGATCAATTTTAGAGAACCACTTAGCACCCTCTATACGAGCAAACAAATCAGTAAGCAATGGCAATGGGTATTGATACTTAACAGTGATCTTATTCAGAAGCCGATAATCAATACATGGTCTCAAAGAGCCGTCTTTTTTCGAGACAAAGAAAAACCCAGCTCCCAAGGGAGAAGAAGATGGACGAATATGTCCCTTTTCCAAAGACTCCTTTATATATTCCCGCATAGCAGCATGTTCCGGCACAGACAAATTAAACAAACGACCCTTTGGATATTTACAACCCGGTATCAAATCTATGGCACAATCGCACTCACGGTGCGGAGGTAACGACCCAAGCTTGGGTTCGTCAAAGACGTCTTGATAATCAGAGAGGAACTCAGGGACTTCAGAGGGAATGGACGATGAAATAGAAACCAAAGGTACGTCCCCATGAATACCCTTACATCCCCAGCTCAACACAGACATTGCTCTCCAGTCCAAGACTGGGTTGTGAGACTGCAACCATGGCAATCCCAGTACCAAATCGTCATGTAAATTATACAGCACCAGGAAACGAATAATCTCCTGGTGATCCGGATTGATACGCATGGTTACTTGTGTCCAGTATTGTGGTTTATTATTAGCCAATGGGGTGGAGTCAATCCCCTTCAGAGGAATAAGAGTCTCCAAAGGCTCTAAATCAAAACCACAACGATTGGCAAAGGACCAATCCATAAGACTCAGAGCGGCGCCAGAGTCAACATAGGCGTCCGTGGCAATGGATGACAAAGAGCAAATCAGGGTTACAGACAAAATAAACTTAGACTGAATGGTGCCAATGGAAACAGACTTATCAAGCTTCTTTGTACGCCTAGAGCATGCCGATATAACATGAGTAGAATCCCCACAATAGAAACACAATCCATTCTTCCGTCTAAAATTCTGTCGCTCGCTCCTGGACAGAATTCTATCACACTGCATACTTTCTGGCGTTTTTTCCATAGACACCGCCAGATGGTGCACCGGTTTGCGCTCCCGCAGACGCCTATCAATCTGAATAGCCATTGTCATGGACTCATTCAGACCTGCAGGCAAAGGGAACCCCACCATAACATCCTTAACGGCATCAGATAGACCTTCTCTGAAAGTTGCCGCCAAGGCGCACTCATTCCACTGAGTAAGCACAGACCATTTACGGAATTTTTGACAGAAAACTTCAGCTTCGTCTTGCCCCTGAGATAGTGCCATCAAAGTTTTTTCTGCCTGAAGTTCCAAATGAGGTTCCTCATAAAGCAAGCCCAAGGCCAGAAAAAACGCATCCACATCGCGTAACGCAGGATCCCCTGCTGGCAATGAGAAGGCCCAATCTTGAGGGTCACCCCTGAGCAAGGAAATCACAATCCTAACCTGCTGAGCAGGGTCTCCAGCTGAACGAGACTTCAGGGACAAATAAAGCTTACAATTATTTCGGAAATTCTGGAAGCTAGCTCTATTCCCTGTGAAGAACTCCGGCAAAGGAATTCTCGGCTCAGATACCGGAGCATGTACCACAAAATCTTGTAAATTTTGTACTTTCGTAATGAGATTATTCAAACCCGCAGTTACACTCTGGAGATCCATTATTGTCAGGTGCACACAGAGCATACAGAGATTAGAAGGAGAGAGAGAAAAAAGACTGCAGCAAGGCAGACTGGAGGAAAAAAAAAAAAAAAAAAATTCCAGCAGACTTCTTATAACTCTCCTTTCTCAACCTGGGTCTTTAACACTTTACTGGCCGGTCAAACTGTCATGATCTCTGCAGGCAGAGATCATAGCAAGCCTATAGAGGGACAAGCTCTCGGAAGATGGAACTATACTGACCATGAACTAAGCCTGCCGCGCAACTAGAAATAGCCAGGTAGCATTTCCTATTTATCGCTAGATGCCCAGCTCTGGCCTAAGACCTAAATAGCTAGCAGAGGGAAATATAAGACCTGGCTCACCTCTAGAGAAATATTCCAAAGAAGACAGTAGCCCCCCACATATAATGACGGTGAGTTCAGATGAAACAACAAACGCAGCAGGAAAATAGTCTTAGCAAATTTGAGGTCCGCTTACTAGATAGCAGAAGACAGATAGTATACTTTCATGGTCAGCAGAAAAACACTAACAAAACACCATCCAGAGATTACCTTAAACTCTGGCATTAACTCATAACGCCAGAGTAGCAATCCCTGATCAACGAGAGCTTTCCAGACACAGTAACAAAACTTCAGCTGTGAACTGGAACAAGTAGGCAAAACAAAACATGGACAAAAGTCCAACTTATCTAGAAGTTGTCTAGAAGCAGGAACAAGCACTGAGAGGCATCAGATAACATTGTTGACCGGCAAGAAACCACCAGAGAAATGAGCTTAAATAGCGACACCCACTACTGATGGAATCAGGTGAAACAGGAAAGAGGATGACAAGTCCAATTCCACAAGCGGCCACCGGGGGAGCCCAGAATCCAAATTCACAACAGTATATACCTGTGTGTCATCTCCCCTGTATATAGTATATATGTGTGTGTCATCTCCCCTGTATATAGTATATACCTGTGTGTCATCTCCTCCTGTATATAGTATATATCTGTGTGTCATCTTCTCCTGTATTAGACCTCGTTCACACGTTATTTGCTCAGTATTTTTACCTCAGTATTTGTAGGCTAAATTGGCAGCCTGATAAATCCCCAGCCAACAGGAAGCCCTCCCCCCTGGCAGTATATATTAGCTCACACATACACATAATAGACAGGTCATGTGACTGACAGCTGCCGTATTTCCTATATGGTACATTTGTTGCTCTTGTAGTTTGTCTGCTTATTAATCAGATTTTTATTTTTGAAGGATAATACCAGACTTGTGTGTGTTTTAGGGCGAGTTTCATGTGTCAATTTGTGTGTGTTGAGTTGCGTGTGGCGACATGCATGTAGCGACTTTTGTGAGATGAGTTTTATGTGGTGACATGCGTGTGGCAAGTTTTTGTGTGTCGAGTTGCATGTGACAGGTTAGTGTAGCAAGTTGTGTGCAGCAAGTTTTGCGCATGGCGAGTCTTGCGCGTGGCGAGTTTTATGTGTGGTGCGTTATGAGTATGTGCAAGTTTTGTGTGAGGCAACTTTTGCATGTGTTGCAACTTTTGTGCATGTGGCAATTTTTCCGCGTGTGCAAGTTTTGCACGTGTGGCGAGTTTTGCGTGAGCCTAGTTTTGCATGTGGCGAGTTTTGCATGTGGAGAGTTTTGCGCGTGTGGCGAGTTTAGCGTGTGCCTAGTTTTGCATGTGGCGAGTTTTGCATGTGCCGAGTTTTGCACGGCGACTTTTGTGTTTCGACTTTTATGTGGCGAGGTTGGTGTATGTGTGGTGAAATGTGTGCTGAGGGTGGTATATGTGTTCAAGCACGTGGTAGTGTGTGGCGCATTTTGTGTGTGTGTTCATATCCCCGTGTGTGGTGAGTATCCCATGTCGGGGCCCCACCTTAGCAACTGTACGGTGTATATATTCTTTGGCGCCATCACTCTCATTCTGTAAGTCCCCCTTGTTCACATCTGGCAGCTGTCAATTTGCCTCCAACACTTTTCCTTTCACTTTTTCCCCATTATGTAGATGAGGGAAAAATTGTTTGGTGAATTGGAACGCGCGGGGTTAAAATTTCGCCTAACAACATAGCCTATGACGCTCTCAGGGTCCAGACGTGTGACTGTGCAAAATGTTGTGGCTATAGCTGCGACAGTGCAGATGCCAATCCCGGACATACACACACACACATTCAGCTTTATATATTAGATTGTTGTCTAAAATTAGCTGTTCATGGGCTGACTAATAGGAGCACATTCATGGAATCTGTTTACTGACCTGTTAAATTGTTTTGTTTGTAAAAAAAAATATATGGCGGAATTGTTGCAGAAATTACCTCTGTCCTCTGAATGGAGTGAGCAGGAGGACTGAAACAGTGAGTTGTCGGATGCTTGTAATGCAATGATGGCGCCAGGAAGGCAGTAATAAAGAAATTTGCTGTACATAAAAAGTGCCTCTACTTTTTATTGAAGTGCAGTAACACACACTTAGTTTCCCAGTAATAAATGAAACGTGCTTTTTCATGAGATTACATTTAGTTTACTCATGATAGTGTTCTGCTTCTTACTTGCAGATTAATCGGCCTCCAACTAAAATTAAGTTGCTGACATGTCAAGTGCGGCCAAATGTTGAGGACAAAAGAAGCTTCTATTTAATCACACGTAAGTTATGGAACTCGGATAATTCATTTCAACTTGTATGGACTTGTGCATGACGCTGTGCACTGAGATTTATACACATGATGGGAAAGTAGCAGGAAAAGAGAACATGTTTTGTCTCCATTACTGTGATGTAAGTTCAACAAAAAGTCGTAGTTATGTGTTACCAACCCTCCCCTGTGAACTATTGGAGGAGAATGGTGATTGTGTTCTGGGTTTTAGTTGTAGAGCCCAACAGACTGCAGAATAACTCATGCTATGATCATATTGCACTGCATGGACTGGCGGCACCTCTCCTGACCTGAGCATGACCGCGTGATGTATTTCTATGCAGCTGTGAAGCTCAGGTCAAGAGAGCAGACAGCCAGTACGAGGATTGCAATGCGATCATCACACAAGTTATACGGCGGATATGGGTTAAATCTGCGCTGCCGGCAGAAAAGTGATTAGTCTGAAATCCAAGAACTTTGTTTATTGGTCAATGCGTTTCGAAGTGTCACATTTTTTCATCAGGACAAACCACAGTGTGTCCTATGGGTTGTCCTGATGAAGAAGTGTGACAGCTCAAAATGTGTTGACCCATAAACCACATTCTTGGATTCCTGACTCCTCATCACTTTTCCGCAGACAGCGCAGATTTATCTCATTTTACTCCAATCCTTGAACAGTTTTTTGTGACAGAAACACTTTAAAAAAAACTGCAAAAAAACACCTGGGCCTCTTCCAGTTGGTTTTTAACCTACCCATTGACTTGTATTGTAAAGTATTGTGCATCTTTTTTGTGGAAAATGCCTGAAGAATGTAGCAGTTAATTTGCTTAAACACTGGGTGTCTTTTGAAAGCCTGAGCATATGAGCAGCAAGTCGTTTTTGCATAGAAATAAATATTAATCCCATAATCCAAAATTAAATTGGCAATAGCACTTCATTCATAAATGCTTACATAGGTTACCTAATGACGTATGAAGTGACACAAAAAAAACTGGAATAAAATTTAATCTTTATTGACATAATGTTAAAAATATTATAAATTTAAAAAGACAGAGAGATGGAACAAATTGAACCTCCAAAAAATCAGGGTGTGGCACAAAAAAAGGAAAATTGATGTTTTTTGTAATCTATCTGCACATGAAAAATATTTTTGAAATTTATCTGTACATAAAAAAATGTCATCAAGAATCAGGTATGTGGACTTATATAAAAACGGGTGGACCCACAGGCGTCTCTTATTTTCCCTATATAGTCCTTACTATATACCATAGAAATAAATATGTGAATTCTTGAGAGCATTTTGTTTGCGTTTTTTCTGGCATTGCAGAAAATCGCAAAACAAGACATACAAACATAGTTTCCAGAAAGGCCGTACTGGGCCCCTGGCCATTAGGGGAGGCCGCCATGACAGGGGAGCGTGCGACGTAAGTGAGCTTATTAGGACTGCTGGGGGTTACAAGGTTAAAGGAGCTGAGGGGAGGGGAAGAGTTTTTTGAATTTGAAAGGGAAGGAGGGGTTATGGGCAGGGGGGGACCTTATAAAAAGGGGTGGCCACGTGAGTGGGGCAACCATTTTGGGTACTCACCGGCCATAGACGAAAGCTCCAGAGTACTCACCACGATGGATGTGGAGGCCTTACTGCAGCAGTTGAGGGACGCAGCGGGCACTCAGGGCGCAGACTGGCTGCAGGCTTCGGTTTCCAGCCTGCTCCAGGGGTCGGTAGCCGGAGCCTCCATCGCTCCTCCAGCAGGACGCCGGCCGCGGAGGTCCCGTCCTCCGGCGCGCTTAAGCCCTGAGGCAACCCCCCGGGTCTGGCGCCGCATTAGGAGCCCCTCCAGGGACCCTCCAGCCGGGGCTGGCGGGCGCACTCCCCCTGCCCCTCGCCCACAGGCTGGGAGGAATCCTTCCACTAGGCGGGACCCACAACAGGGGCCGGGTTCCCCCCCCGCGGCACAGAGGCGTCGGGATTCAGGCCGGGAGCGGCAGATGCCAGCGGCCCGGCTGGCCCTGCTCGGCGTGGAGGAGCGCGAGGAGCCAGGGGACGGGCCCCCATGCGGAGGAGATCCAGCGGCCGGCAGTCGGCCGGCCTGTCTTCAAGTGCGCCGCGGAGAGTGGCACAGGACGGACAGCAGGGACGGGACACAGCGAGAGCGGCTTCGGTGAGAGGCGGGCAGCAGTCGGCTGCCTCAGTCAGCAGCGCTGCGGCGTCACCACACGGCCGGAGTCTCAGGCAAGATGGCGCCGCAGCAGGGAGCTCGGCGTCACGTGATCAAGATCTTCATCAAGATGGCGCCGCATCCTGGAGTTCTGCATCTGTAATCCAGGACACAGGACATCCCCAAGATGGCGGCGCCCTGTGGACAGCGGCGGCAGCTCCGAGGGGCCCTGCCACTATCGCCGGTTTGCCTGCTTCTGGCGGTGGGCAGCTGGTGAGGCAGGTTGACCCGGGAGCTGCGGAGCCAGCGGCATCCAGACCCAGCATGGAACCAGCACTCCTTCATCAGGATCCAGGATCTTCGGCTGCTGGGTTCACAGCACCCAGGCAGCCAGGTGAGAGCCAGCAGTTTTCTATATTTAACCCCTGCTTAGCTCCTAATGAGGTTAGGGACCGGGAGGCAGTTATGGGGGGTGCTAGTGGGGGGATGAGTTTAATATTACATGGCCTTAGAGATTTGGCTAGAATATGGTATGGGGGTCCTCTTGGGGTAGGGTCACCTACAGCGGCTTGGCTAGGGAGCGCAGAAAGGGCGACAGGTATAGGTGTGCTATCAGACACTGAGGTGCTTTCGCAGGGTGGAGGCCGGGGTACATCAGGCTCAGCTGCGTCAGGGGGAGGCAGCAACGAAGCAGAAAGGGGGTCTGGGTCAGACGATTTGGGAAGCGGGGCCCAGAATGCAGGGGCTAGCAAAGAGAAGGAAAACGAGGAGGCGGTGCGTCTGGACGATTCAGCAAGGAGCGAGGTATATGTGTGCTTTGAGGGGCCGCTGGGGTCACATTTGAAGGGGGAGGTGAAAGAAAAGATTTGGAAAGGGGACTATGTGGATATCTTTTCATTGTTACCGTTAGAGAGATTCAATCATGATAGGTTACGGAGAGATGATTCAAAAAAAGAGGACGAAGAAAAGAGGAGGTACCGTCTGATCCCTCGTTCTTTTTCGAATTGGTTGCAAGCTTTTGCTATATTGGCGAGCATCATAGGGGAGAAGGCACCGGAAAATTGTTCCGGTCTCTTTTGCTACATGGATGCAATTGGGGAAGCTTACAGGGTGTATGGAGGGCAAGGCTGGCTGCGATATGACGAGCAGTTTAGGCAGCGTAAAGCAGTCCGCTCGAGCATACGTTGGGACCATAAAGACATTGCGTTATGGATGAGGGTTATGGCACCGGCTAGAGCAAACCAAGTAAATCAGCCATTTCAAGGGGGCGCCGGGAGTTCAGGGCAGTCGGGACACTCGGTCGCAATGCAGAAGAGACTGTGTTTTTCCTTTAATGAGGGGACCTGTAGGTTTGGGAGCAAGTGTAAGTTCAAGCATGAATGTTCAACTTGTGGGGGCACACATGGGGCAACCAGATGTTTCAGAGGGGGGAAAACAAGAGGCGGGGACGTTGCTGAAAAAAGGGGAGACGCCGGTGCGACTGGACGCGATGGAGGCGTATCTAAATAGATACCCTGATGTAGCAGCAGCGTCACTTTTGAGGGAGGGTTTTGGTTACGGCTTCAAAATTCCATTTATTGAGCAAGATGTTTGTTTGTCGAAAAAGAATTTAAAGTCGGCATTGCAGTTTCCCAATGTAGTTTCTGAGAAGTTAAAAAAAGAGGTTGATTTAGGACGGATGGCAGGACCTTTTGCAGTGGCTCCGATCAGTAATCTGAGAGTGTCACCGCTCGGAGTGGTTCCAAAAAAGGAACCTAACAAGTTCAGGCTTATTCATCACTTGTCATTCCCGAAAGGTCTGTCAGTGAATGATGGGATTGACCCCCAACTGTGTGCGGTTTCTTACATGTCGTTCGACGCAGCAATGAATTTGGTACGGCTATGTGGTAGGGGGGCTCTGATGGTGAAGACGGATATTGAAGCGGCTTTCCGCCTGTTGCCAGTACATCCTGAGAGTATGCACTTGTTGGGGTGTTTTTGGGACGGAGGTTTTTTCATTGATCGGTGTCTTCCCATGGGCTGTTCGCTATCATGTGCTTACTTTGAGGCTTTTAGTACATTCTTAGAATGGGTCGTTAAGGATGTATCTGGTTTGAGTTATTGCTTACATTACCTCGATGATTTCATGTTTGTGGGCCCACCGCAGTCTGCAATTTGCTCGATTTTGCTTCGCACGATGGAGAGGGTAGCTCAAGGATTCGGAGTTCCTTTGGCGGCGGAAAAGACTGTCGGGCCAATGACCACGCTGAGTTTTCTAGGCATAGAAATTGACACCATAGCGATGGAATGCAGATTGCCTGAGGACAAGGTAGTTGCTTTTCGGGAGGAGGTTCAGAAAGCATGTACACGGCGTAAGATAACGCTGCACGATTTACAATCTTTGCTGGGCAAGCTGAACTTTGCTTGCAGGATTATGCCGATGGGCCGTCCATTTTGTCGGCGTTTGTCTTTGGCTACGGTGGGAGTGAAATCTCCTCTGCACTTCATCAGATTGACGAGGGATTTGAAGCAGGACTTGAAGATATGGGCCCTTTTCTTGGAGGACTATAATGGCAGATCCATCTGGATTCAAACAGTTGAGAATGCGGTGGATTTAGGTTTTTGCATTAACGTGAGCGAAATGTGTGGTTTCAATGTGCAATATTGCGGTCAGAGCGTAGTGGCGGAGTGGCCACCTAGGTGGCGTGAGCAAGGCTTGTTGCAAAATCGGGTTTTGCTACAATTATTTCCTCGAGTAGTGGCATTATCAGTTTGGGGTGGAATGGTGATGAACAAAAAAATCTGTTTTTCTTGCAAACACGTGGGCGTTGTGGAGGCCATCAATACGCTATCTGCAGCATCTACGGAAGTGGTCAGGGTACTGCAGCATCTGGTGTTCCTGGGCCTCAAGTTTAATTTGTGGATTGTGGCAGATGGCAAGGCAACTATGCCTACTAACGTTGATGATGTCTTTTTCCATCCACAGTGGCATCAGTCTCAAGGGCTGAGACCTTGCTTGGATTCGGCGGGCCAGGATTGTCCAGCGGAAATGTGGAACCTGCCCTTCGGGCTGTAAGGGAGTTGTTTGCTAGATCACTATCGGATAGGTCTTGGTCGCAGTACAATCAAGCTTGGAGCACATGGGTGAATTGGAAGGGGTCATATGGGGCTGGTATGGACGATGAGCATAAGCTGTTGTTGTTAGTAGGACATGTATGGGAGTCGGGTTGGTCAGTGTCCAAGATGAGTAAGTTCCTAGCTGGTCTAGCGTTTGGCTTCAAGGCCAGAGGTTTACGGGATGAGACGAAATCCTTTTTAGTTACGCAGTTAGTAAAAGGCTGGAAAAAAGGGCAGAAGTCGTTTGACGACAGACGACCGGTTTCCTTCGAAGTGTTGTTAATAATTGGTAGGCACCTGAGTTTTGTTTGTTTTTCAGAATGGGAAGTGACGTTGTTCCATGCGGCTTTTTCGTTAGCCTTTTTCGGAGCATTTCGTTTGGGGGAGTTGGTTAGCCCTTCCAGATACAAGGGAGGGGGTTTGAGGAGAGAAGACGTGGATGTTACGTCCGATAGGGTGGTTGTGTTTATTCGGTCATCAAAAACTGACGTTACCGGTAAAGGTTGTAAAATAGTGTTATTTGAAGTTCCGAGTTGTCCGTTGTGCCCGGTAATCTGTGTGAGTAACTTGCTGAGAAGAGAAGGGGTTTTATCTGACCCATTGTTGGTTCATGCGGATGAGTCCTTCTTATCTCGTTTTCAGTTTGTTTCGATATTTCGGAAGTGTTTGGAGATGGGGGGAATTCCACCGGCGAAGTACAGCGGGCATTCATTTCGTATTGGGGCTGCGACGGAGGCGGCCAGGAGAGGTTTGGGGGATGAGGTGGTTAAATGAATCGGGCGGTGGGAATCGGAGAGATTCCGGTCTTATGTTCGCCCGGGTTTGATATAACCGCATGGTTCCAGTGTTTGGGGGTCTTTTTGTATTGAATTTGATAGATGTTCTCCTTTATTCTCTTACAGAACACGGCAAAAGGCTGGTTTGGATTATGGGACATTCTTTCGTGTTCTGGGCGGCAGAGAGGGCAGCGGTTCGTCCTGATGGTCGGCAGTTGGGTTTTTCACGTGACGTGGCAACCTTACGGTGGATCGGAAAAAGGGGAATGACGTGGAGCCAATTTTTACCTGAGTTTCATCGTTTTGTGCGTTGGGATCAGTTCCCGCAAATTTTGGTTATTCACTTGGGAGGTAATGACTTGGGGAAGAGGCCTTGTAGAGAACTTATAAAGGACATTAAGTTCGATATGTTAAGGTTGTGGGCAATGTTTCCTAAGGTTTTGGTAGTGTGGTCGGACATCGTCCCGCGGAAGGTTTGGCGGGGCGCTAGGTCATTGGAGGGGATAAACAAAGCACGGATTAAGGTGAACAAAGCTGTTTCGCGTTTCATGGCGAGGAACGGAGCGGTAGTGGTGCGGCACGTCAACTTGGAGTCGGGTACGGGAGGTTATTGGAGATTGGATGGGGTGCATCTGAACGCTGTTGGTACCGATATGTGGTGTTTGGCGATCCAGGAGGGCATTGAAACAGCTTTGAAGGTTTGGAGGGACATAAATGTCTAAGGTTTTAGGGCATTTATGTTTGTGGCAGGGGGTGGTGATCCTCGAAGTTGGTGGAAGTGGAAAATGGATGGATGGGGGGGGATCTCAGTAGGTCCTGGACTCCCCGGGGTGATTTTAAAATGGCAGATAATCCCATGGAAGGGATTAGTAGGGGAACCAAAACAGGTGTGCGGGTTTGGCCTGGCGGGTGGAGTATGCCTCCGAGCTGGTGCATAGCGGCTGGGGGTAAGGCGGATATAAGGCCAAAATAGGCGGGACGTTTGGTGGAAAAATGTTTGACATATGTTTTGGGCTTCGAGGGTCACCCACTTCCGGGGTTTATTGTTTCATTATTTTGTATGTTTAAATGTTAATAAACGGCTGCTGTGGCCAATTAATCCAACCTAATTGTTTGTGTTTTTAATGGCGTTTTTCTGTTTTTAGACAAAGGGGGTGGCGGCTGTTTATTTCAGGGGTAATATGAGGTAAGGTAAAGGTTTTTTATACTAGAAGCTCACAGGAGTCACGGATACCCGTTGTCAAGAAAGGCCGTACTGGGCCCCTGGCCATTAGGGGAGGCCGCCATGACAGGGGAGCGTGCGACGTAAGTGAGCTTATTAGGACTGCTGGGGGTTACAAGGTTAAAGGAGCTGAGGGGAGGGGAAGAGTTTTTTGAATTTGAAAGGGAAGGAGGGGTTATGGGCAGGGGGGGGACCTTATAAAAAGGGGTGGCCACGTGAGTGGGGCAACCATTTTGGGTACTCACCGGCCATAGACGAAAGCTCCCACCCACCCTCCCTTTTATTGTCATTGGTTTAAGGTTATTGATTCGGGAGTTAGTAATTTTGGTATAAGACTAGGCTTCTAGTTTCATGAAGATATTTAATTATGACTAAGTATGGTAAATGATCTGTCGCGGCAGCATGGCAGGGGGTGGTGATCCTCGAAGTTGGTGGAAGTGGAAAATGGCGGATGGATGGGGGGGGGGGGGGGGATCTCAATAGGTCCTGGACTCCCCGGGGTGATTTTAAAATGGCAGATAATCCCATGGAAGGGATTAGTAGGGGAACCAAAACAGGTGTGCGGGTTTGGCCTGGCGGGTGGAGTTTGCCTCCGAGCTGGTGCATAGCGGCTGGGGGTAAGGCGGATATAAGGCCAAAATAGGCGGGACGTTTGGCGGAAAAATGTTTGACATATGTTTCGGGCTTCGAGGGTCACCCACTTCCGGGGTTTATTGTTTCATTATGTTGTATGTTTAAATGTTAATAAATGGCTGCTGTGGCCAATTAATCCAACCTAATTGTTTGTGTTTTTAATGGCGTTTTTCTGTTTTTAGACAAAGGGGGTGGCGGCTGTTTATTTCAGGGGTAATATGAGGTAAGGTAAAGGTTTTTTATACTAGAAGCTCACAGGAGTCACGGATACCCGTTGTCATGTCAGAGAACCAATAAAATATTAGCAAAAATTAGCAACATTTTTGCGCAACTCAGAATTTTCATGCCTTTTTCTCCCAGGTTTGCTAACATGGGAAATGCTGTGGAAAAGCGGGGGCAGCATGTTACTAACTGTAATGTTCCTTATTCCACAAATCTTACTCCAGTTCCTAACTAGATTAAGATTAAGGCCGGGGTCACACTAGACCGTAATACGGACGAGTGCTATGCGATAAAAAATCGCATAGCACTCGGCCCAATGTACCCCTTCCCGACATCTGACGTAATAGTACGTCAGATGTCGGGTCCCCTGCTTTGATGTGCGCTCCGGTGGTGAGCGCACATCAAAGTCGCGACATGTCAGCTGTTTTTTACAGCTGACATGTGCGCGCAATAGCGGCGGGTGAAATCGCGATCACCCGCCGCTATTAACTAGTTAAATGCCGCTGTCAAACGCAGACAGCGGCATTTAACTACCGCATCCGGCCGTGCGGCCGGATATGAGCGCATCGCCGACCCCCGTCACATGATCGGGGGTCGGCGATGCTTGTACATTGTAACCATAGAGGTCCTGGAGACCTCTATGGTTACTGATCGCCGGTGGCTGTGAGCGCCCCCCTGTGGTCGGCGCTCACAGCACACCGGCATTTCTGCTGTGTAGCAGCGATCTTATGATCACTGCTGCATAGCAGAGCCGATCGCGTTGTGCCTGCTTCTAGCCTCCCATGGAGGCTATAGAAGCATGGCAAAAGTAAAAAAAAAAAGTAAAAAAAAATGTGAAAAAAATAAAAAAAATATAAAAGTTTAAATCACCCCCCTTTCGCCCCAATCAAAATAAATCAATAAAAAAAAACCCCAACCTACACATATTTGGTATCGCCGCGTTCAGAATCGCCCGATCTATCAATAAAAAAAAAGCATTAACCTGATCGCTAAACGGCGTAATGAGAAAAAAAATCGAAACGCCAGATTTACGTTTTTTTGGTCGCCACGACATTGCATTAAAATGCAATAACGGGCGATCAAAAGAACGTATCTGCACCAAAATGCTATCATTAAAAATGCCAGCTCGGCACGCAAAAAATAAGCCCTCACCTGACCCCAGATCACGAAAAATGGAGACGCTACGAGTATCGGAAAATGGCGCAATTTTGTTTTGTTTTGTTTTTTGCAAAGTTTGGAATTTTTTTTCACCACTTAGGTGAAAAATAACCTAGTCATGTTAGGTGTCTATGAACTCGTACTGACCTGGAGAATCATAATGGCAGGTCAGTTTTAGCATTTAGTGAACCTAGCAAAATAGGCAAGCAAAAAACAAGTGTGGGATTGCACTTTTTTTGCAATTTCACCGCACTTGGAATTTTTTTCCTGTTTTCTAGTACACGACATGGTAAAACCAATGATGTCGTTCAAAAGTACAACTCGTCCCGCAAAAAATAAGCCCTCACATGGCCAAATTGACGGAAAAATAAAAAAGTTATGGCTCTGGGAAGGAGGGGAGCGAAAAACGGAAAAACGGAAAAAGCTCCGGGGGTGAAGGGGTTAAATGGTGCAGCTCCCATCATCCGATATTTTCTCCACCATATTCAGGATCCGAGTAAAATCGCAGCATGCTGCGATTGTCAGCGTATCTCGGCCGAGACTCGCCAATGCAAGTCTATGGGTGCGAGAAAAAATCGGATTACACACGGACCATACGTGTGCATCGCGAGAAATACGCACCGGTGTTAGAGAAAAGCCGGTAATTCAATTGCCGGCTTTTCATTTCTCCTTCCGAAACCCGACATGATATGAGACATGGTTTACATACAGTAAACCATCTCATATCCCTTTTTTTTGCATATTCCACACTACTAATGTTAGTAGTGTGTATGTGCAAAATTTGGGCTCTGTAGCTTTTAAACTAAAGGGTTAAATGGCGGAAAAAATTGGCGTGGGCTCCCGCGCAATTTTCTCCGCCAGAGTGGTAAAGCCAGTGACTGAGGGCAGATATTAATAGCCTAGAGAGGGTCCATGGTTATTGGCCCCGCCTAGCTACAAACATCTGCCCCCAGCCACCCCAGAAAAGGCACATCTGGAAGATGCGCCATTCTGGCACTTGGCCTCTCTCTTCCCACTCCCGTGTAGCGGTGGGATATGGGGTAATAAAGTGTTAATGTCAGCTTGCTATTGTAAGGTGACATTAAGCCAGATTAATAATGGAGAGGAGTCAATTATGACACCTATCCATTATTAATCCAATAGTACGAAATGGTTAATAAAATACACACACATTATTACAAAGTCCTTTAATGAAATAAAGACACAGGGTGTTGTAATATTTTATTATTCTCTTAATCCAGCTGAAGACCCTCGTTCTGGAACAAAGGAAAAATAAAAAAACAACAATATCCCATACCTTCCGATGATCAGTCACGTCCCACAATGTAAATCCATCTGAAGGGGTTAAATCATTTTACAGCCAGGAGCTGTGCTAATGCAGTGCTCCTGCCTGTAAAACCCCTGGGGAATGAATGCATTGCAGGGGAATGACCTGGAGTTACCTTGAGTCGCGGTGAGGCGCCCTCTGCTGGATGTCCTCATATGAACTCGAGCGTGGGAAAAATTCCAAGGCTCCAGTTCATGAGGACATCATGAACATGTGCATGTGTGGTTTCTTGCTGAAGGGGGCAAGTTTACCTTTCAAATGGTGTATCCTTTGTGTGTGTGTGTGGGTGCAGTATGAACGGAGATACAAAGTAATCACCGAAAAAGAGTGTTTTTAAATAATATAGAAGGATTTAAATGGTTTGTTCAGGCTTTCTGTATAATTTGTGTGTGTGTACATGGGATGCAGAAAGTTGATACTCGTAGTTTGTCTTACACTCCCTGTCAGCATTCTGCATGGTGTCCTAGATATCACACTTAGTCTGGTATGCAACTGTCTCTTGATTTTGGAGGAGCTGCTCACTCCTCAACTAGAGTTTTCCTGTCTAGCCGAGATTGGTCCTAACCTCATAACAGACATCACTTCCCCAGTCTCTGCCAGACCCTCCTCTTGCCTCCTGCTCCAGCCTCCTGATGCAGCACACAGTGACATAGCTGATTGGACTAACCATGAAGGAAAATGATTCTACATAAGTGAGTATAATGTGCTCTGTGCATCAATACCTCCCTCCTCCATCCTTCCATCCTTCCCTCATCTATCCTTCATCCCTCCCTCCCTCATCAATCCCTCCCTCATCCATCCATTTCTCCCTCATCCAGACACCCATCCCTCCCTCATCCATCCACCCAACCCTCATCCATCTATTTATCTTTCATCCATCCTTCATCCATCCACCCATTCCTCTCATCCATCCATTTCTCCCTCATCCATCCACCCATCCATCCCTCATCTATCCATCCCTCATCCATTCATCCCTCCCTCCCTTATCCATCCATCCCTCCCTTATCCATCCATCCCTCCCTTATCCATCCATCTCTCCCTCCCTTATCCATCCTTTCCTCTATCATACATCCCTCCCCCTTCATTCATTCCTCATCCATCCCTCCCTCATCCTTCCTCCTTCATCCATCTGTATATCCCTCCCTGATCAGGCTCTGCCACCCTCATCCAGCTCTGCCTCCCTCATCCATCCACTCCTCCCTCATCTATCCACTCCTCCCTCATCTATCCACTCCTCCCTCATCCATCCACTCCTCCCCTCCCTCATCCATCCATCTTTCCCTCCCTCATCCATCCATCTCTCCCTCCCTCATCCATCCATCCCTCCCCCCCTCATCCATCCATCACTCCCTCATCCATCCATCACTCCATCCCTCATCCATCCATCTCTCCCTCCCTTATCCATCCATCTCTCCCTCCCTCATCCATCCATCTCTCCCGCCCTCATCCATCCATCTCTCCCTCCCTCATCCATCCATCTCTCCCTCCCTCATGCATCCATCTCTCCCTCCTCATCCATCCATCCCTCATCCATCCACTCCCTCCTCCCTCATCCAACCATTATCTATCCCTTCCTCATCCATTCATGCCTTGTCCGTCCATCTCTCGTTCATCTGTCCATCTCTCGTCAGTCCGTCCATCACGTCCATCTATCTGGCCATCTCTCGTCCGTTCGTCCGGCCATCTCTTGTCTATTCGTCCGGCCATCTCTCGTCCGTTCGTGCGGCCATCTCTCGTCCGTCCGTCCATCTCTCGTCTGTCCGTCCGGCCACTTGTTGAGCGCAAGTGCTCGCTACTCGAATTCGCATCGGGTGCTCTGGTATGCACGGACTATCGCGGATCCTCATGTTTTTTTGGATCTAACAGGCACGAAACATACGGGTTGGAGACTCTATAATGTCAGCGCGAGCGCCGTGGTAAAATTTCTAACGGCACTATTGGTGACGTCAGTTAGGTGAAGTGAGTTCATTAGATATGAATTCCCAGAACTTTTCTGACAGCACAATGAGCGTAAGATCTTTTTTACGCTCACGGTGATGTCAGGCAGGTTATAGGAGTTCAGACGCTGCTCAGTGTTTCTGCTGGATGACATGCTGTATGGTCGCAACCATCCAGCCTGCTATCTAGATGTAGCATAGCTAGACCTGTCGAGGGACAAAGGGATTATTATTTGAGGGACAAAAGGATTAATAATTATTATTAGTGGACAGGTGAGAAATAATGTTGTTTATTATTTCAATTCTCTTGCAGGGGACAATGGCTTCACTGGAATGGGTGATGCTGTAAGTATGGTTTAATTTAGATATTAAGATTTTTTAAAAGGAGTCTATGTCGTTCTTTTAATTAAATTACTTTATTCTGGGTCTGTGTTTTTATACAATACGACTATAGGATTAATAATGGGGGAGTCTTATAGATGCCTCTCCATTACTAACCTTTGGGCTTGATGTTGCCTTGACAATACAAAGATGACATCAACCCCCCTAACTGGCTGAGAGCTGATGTTTTTAGCCTAGGGGGGGGCACTATCCATGGCCCCTTCCTAGGTTATTAATATCAGCATGCAGCTGTCTGCCTAGCCTTTGCTGGGTACTGGGTATTAAATATAGAGGGACCCTATATAATTTTTTTAGGGTGCCCCCTTTTAATAGCCAGTAAAGGCTAAGTATACAGCTGTGAACTGATATTAATAGCCCGGGAAGCTCCATGGCTATTACCCCTTTCCCAAGCTATAAACATCTGCCCCCAGCCGTCGGCTTTCCCTCTACTAGTTAAGAAAATTAAGTGGGAGTCTACTCCATTTTTTCTGAAAAATTATCTTTTAATTAAATACATGTACAGTAAGCGGCACACGCACTGTACTAATTGTATGTGTCACTGACATCTATATATCTATTCTATGTGTATATACTGTATGTAATCCATCTATTCTATCCTGTTGGGTCCCACTGTGAGTTTACTGTACGCAGCTGCTGAATTGACAGCCTATCTTATCTTTCTCTGTCTATCTATTTTTGTAATCTGTATATACGAGGGGCGTTCATTAAAGATTTCCCCCGACCCACTTCCTGTGGACTGAGACCAATGAAATTTGGCACAGTTATTAGTCCTTCTCTACATAGGTGCCACCTAGGGACACAAACTTCTCCCATCTCTTTAAGCAACTGAAAACACCTCACTTGTAGAAGTCGACAGGTTGCTCCAAAAGCAACGTTGTGACTTTCGAAATCAGTCTCATCATCTGGAAAATGCTTGCCCTTCAAAAATAACTTCATTGTTGGAAAGAGGTGGAAGTCCGATGGTGGGAGGTCCGGTAAATTAGGGGGATGTGGAATTTCAAATCCGCATGACCTTTCCTGTCAAGGGATTTGCCTTTTTTGGAGGCTGTGAGTCATGATGCTTCCATTGCATCGACTGGACTTTAGTCTCAGGATCATAGTGATGGACCCAGCTTTCATCCTATGTGATCAGTCTGTTGGAAAAAGTCCTCTTGGTTTCCATGGCCCATCATCAATAGAGCCTGAGATCGACTGTTTACTTCTTCTGGAAAGGTGTGAGCATTCTGGGAACCCAGTGAGTGAATACCTTTTGCATGTGAAGATGGTCTTGCATCATTTTTATCCACAGACCCCACACTAATCTTGACATCTTCGGCTAGGTTGGGAATGGTTGCGTGGTTTATTTTCCAAAATGGTGACCACTGCTTGGTGGATGGTGTGTTCATCAATAGCAGAGTGGGTTGCCCTGGAATTGTAGCTGTTTGCACCGAAGACGGCCACATTGGAATTGATGATGCCAGCTTTTGACTACATCATATGATGGGGAATCGCCACCATAAACCTCTTTCATCTCATCGAACGTCTCCTTTGGTGTGCGGGTTTTCAAGTAAAGGAACTTGATGAGTGCTCTGTATTCCACTGGGTCCATTATCAAACCTCGCATCACTTCACCACCTGTAAAATCAAGACCGTTATCAGTTCGGAGATGCAAATTGGCTCATAACTTATAGAAACTTATATCATTACACATGTGCAGTTTTAGGGTCCTGTGATAAATAGAAGTAGGTCAGGGGAAATCTTTAATGAATTTCCTCCCTCGTGTGTGTGCGTGTGTGTGCGTGTGTGTATATGTGTGTGTGTATGTATATATATATATATATATATATATATATATATATATATATATATATATATATATATATATATATATATATATATATATATACATATATATATATATAAAAAAATCACAGCAGCACATGTACATGAATCGGCCATGTGAAAACACAGACAAATATACATTTCTCGAAAATATTTTTTTTTCATAAAACTTACAGTTAAATAGAGATTCTTAGCGCATAAATTGGCCAATTCATGTGTGCCCATCAGCCACGGCAAGGTGATCTCCCCCTGATGGGTCCTACTCTACCGTACATGCCACTCTTGGGCCACCAGCCTACAACTCTGGACAAAACATTGACCTTGCAGGTGGCGGTAATCAACTCTACCTGCCCATAAATTGTAGGCTTAGCCCAAAGTGACATGTTTTGTCCAGAGTTGTAGGCTGGTGGCCCAAGAGTGGCATGTACGGTAGAGTAGGACCCATCAGGGGGAAATCACCTTGCCGTGGTTGATGGGCACACATGAATTGGCCAATTTATGCGCTAAGAATCTCTATTTAACTGTAAGTTTTATGAAAGAAAATTTTTTAATGAAAAAATATTTTTGAGAAATGTATATTTGTCTGTGTTTTCACATGGCCGATTCATGTACATGTGCTGCTGTGATTTTTTTATCTATGTGTTGCAGTTTGCAGCTTGCACGTGTTCACATTGGGAGTGCTGATTTGTTTTTTTTCCTATATATATATATATATATATGTATATATATATATATATATATATATATATATATATATATATATATATATATATATATATATATATATATATATATATATATATATATATATGTACAGTGGGGCAAAAAAGTATTTAGTCATTCAGCAATAGTGCAAGTTCCACCACTTAAAAAGATGAGAGGCGTCTGTAATTTACATCATAGGTAGACCTCAACTATGGGAGACAAACTGAGAAAAAAAAATCCAGAAAATCACATTGTCTGTTTTTTTATCATTTTATTTGCATATTATGGTGGAAAATAAGTATTTGGTCAGAAACAAAATTTCATCTCAATACTTTGTAATATATCCTTTGTTGGCAATGACAGAGGTCAAACGTTTTCTGTAAGTCTTCACAAGGTTGCCACACACTGTTGTTGGTATGTTGGCCCATTCCTCCATGCAGATCTCCTCTAGAGCAGTGATGTTTTTGGCTTTTCGCTTGGCAACACGGACTTTCAACTCCCTCCAAAGGTTTTCTATAGGGTTGAGATCTGGAGACTGGCTAGGCCACTCCAGGACCTTGAAATGCTTCTTACGAAGCCACTCCTTCGTTGCCCTGGCGGTGTGCTTTGGATCATTGTCATGTTGAAAGACCCAGCCACGTTTCATCTTCAATGCCCTTGCTGATGGAAGGAGGTTTGCACTCAAAATCTCACGATACATGGCCCCATTCATTCTTTCATGTACCCGGATCAGTCGTCCTGGCCCCTTTGCAGAGAAACAGCCCCAAAGCATGATGTTTCCACCACCATGCTTTACAGTAGGTATGGTGTTTGATGGATGCAACTCAGTATTCTTTTTCCTCCAAACACGACAAGTTGTGTTTCTACCAAACAGTTCCAGTTTGGTTTCATCAGACCATAGGACATTGTCCCAAAACTCCTCTGGATCATCCAAATGCTCTCTAGCAAACTTCAGACGGGCCCGGACATGTACTGGCTTAAGCAGTGGGACACGTCTGGCACTGCAGGATCTGAGTCCATGGTGGCATAGTGTGTTACTTATGGTAGGCCTTGTTACATTGGTCCCAGCTCTCTGCAGTTCATTCACTAGGTCCCCCCGCGTGGTTCTGGGATTTTTGCTCACCGTTCTTGTGATCATTCTGACCCCACGGGGTGGGATTTTGCGTGGAGCCCCAGATCGAGGGAGATTATCAGTGGTCTTGAATGTCTTCCATTTTCTAATTATTGCTCCCACTGTTGATTTCTTCACTCCAAGCTGGTTGGCTATTGCAGATTCAGTCTTCCCAGCCTGGTGCAGGGCTACAATTTTGTTTCTGGTGTCCTTTGACAGCTCTTTGGTCTTCACTATAGTGGAGTTTGGAGTCAGACTGTTTGAGGGTGTGCACAGGTGTCTTTTTATACTGATAACAAGTTTAAACAGGTGCCATTACTACAGGTAATGAGGGGAGGAAAGAGGAGACTCTTATAGAAGAAGTTACAGGTCTGTGAGAGCCAGAAATCTTGATTGTTTGTTTCTGACCAAATACTTATTTTCCACCATAATATGCAAATAAAATGATAAAAAAACAGACAATGTGATTTTCTGGATTTTTTTTTTCTCAGTTTGTCTCCCATAGTTGAGGTCTACCTATGATGTAAATTACAGACGCCTCTCATCTTTTTAAGTGGTGGAACTTGCACTATTGCTGAATGACTAAATACTTTTTTGCCCCACTGTATATATATGTATATATATATTGTAGCGTGGCTAAAGGGCGGCTAATCGACGGGAGATATTTGTCACATAGATGGCTTGCTGCTGTGATGTAACCATAGCTACCTATATGTGTGTCAGGACCTGTGGTGATGTCACAACCACATGTCTGATCATGTGATGGGTTCTGGGTGTGGTTAGACCTATAAAAGAAAGCCTAATACTTAACACAGTGGATATGTGTGGAGGTGCTAGCCTCCAGAGGGTGTTAAGGCTCCAGGTCTGAGCCTGAAGGAATGGAGAGTTGTTTTTTTCCTTTTGCCTGAGTTAAAGGCTATTTGTTTTCTGTTTATGCTAACTGGTTTATGAAGCAATAAACCTTTGAACTTTTGTTGGAACCTGCCTCCTAAGTGTCAGCCGTCGCACCTGAGTGAGTGAAACCCCTACAATTGGTGGAGAATGCGAGCAGCGTTCCCAGTGGAGACGTAAGTCTATTTTTGAATGTCCTGGGTCAAGTCGGCTGTAAGCCAGCAAGCATTGCCGGGGAAAATGGAGGACCTGCTGAAACACTTGGTCCTGTCGCAGTCACAGCAGCAAGAGGCTAACAGGCTGTTTATGCAGCAGTTGCAACAGAACCAGCAAGAGACCAACAAGCTGTTGATGCAGCAGATACAACAGAGCCAGCAGGAGCAACGGCAGAGCCAGCAGGAGCAACGGCAGCAGATGCAGCTTCTGGCAACCGCCATCCAGGGCAAGACGAGCGCCCCAACCCCAGGTTTGGCTGATGACACCCACGTCCGGAAGACGGTAAGAAGCGCATTACAGAAAATGACTCCCGGGGATGATGTTGAGGCCTTCCTGACGGTGTTTGAGAGGGTCGCTGAGAGGGAAAAAGTTCCACCAGAGCAGTGGGCAGAGGTGTTGGCGCCTTACCTGATGGGGGAACCTCAGAAGGCATACTATGATTTGACCTTACAGGATGCCAAGGAGTATGACAAATTGAAAGCCGAGGTTCTCGCACGTTTGGGGGTGACACTGACTGTTAGGGCACAGCGAGTTCACTGCTGGGCCTATCATCGGGACAAACTGCCTCGCTTCCAAATGTTTGACCTGTTGCACCTGGTCCAGAAATGGCTGCAGCCAGAGTCCTAAACGCCTGCACAGATGGTAGAACGGGTGATGATGGATCGGTTTGTGCATTCCCTCCCGAGGTCCATACAGACTTGGGTTGCCCAGGGTGTGTTGTGAATTCTGTTGTGGGTTCTGCTCTTGGGCTCCCTCCGGTGGTTATAAGTGGTAGTGCTGCTGTTTGTCCTTCACAGCAGTCATCAGGTGCGTCCACTTCGGACGGGGCTATTTAATCTGGCTTCACCCTTTAGTGAGTGCCAGTTGTTCATTGTTTCTGGAGGATTCACATCCCTTCCTGGTCGCTCCTGCTTGCAGTTCATTTCTACAAGATAAGTTCTGCTTGTTTTTCTGCCCACATGTTGTGGGCCTCATTGTTCAGTGCATTGCATGTTTTTTCTTGTCCAGCTTTATCTGTGTAAGGATTTATGCAGCCAAGCTGGAATCTCTGGAGAGGCAGATTTACCCTCCATGTCTTTAGTTAGATGTGGAGTTTTTTGTATTATCTGTGGTGGACATTTCTTAGTATTTTAATACTGACCGCATAGTTCTCTGTCCTATCTTTTCTATCTAGCTAGATTGGCCTCCTTCCTTTGCTAAATTCTGTTTTCAGCCTGTGTATGTTTTTTCCTCTCCTCTCACAGTCAATATTTGTGGGGGGCTGCCTATCCTTTGGGAATTTTCTCTGAGGCAAGATAGTTTTCCCTTTTCTATCTATAGGGTTAATTAGTCCTCCGGCTGTGTCGAGGTGTCTAGGATTGGTAGGTACATCCCACGGCTACTTCTAGTTGTGGTATTAAGTCCAGGGTCTGCGGTCAGTACAGTTACCACATTCTCCAGAGTATGTCTCATTCCGCTCCTAGGCCACCAGATCATAACAGTACAACAGCCAACAATGAGTTAACCGCATCTCAAAAGAAGGGAAAGAAAGTGCTGAGCCATTTTTTTTTCTGTACTGTTGTTTTTTTTTTTCCCTCTTTACCTCTGGGTGGCTCAGGAGTTAGGTGCTGACATGGATGTTCAGGGACTTGCTTCTCGTGTGGATCAACTTGCTGCTAGAGTACAGGGTATTTCTGATTATATCGTGCAGACTCCTGTTTTAGAGCCTAGAATTCCTACCCCTGATCTGTTTTTTGGGGACAGGTCCAAATTTTTGAGCTTTAAAAAAAACTGTAAACTGTTTTTTGCTCTGAAGCCCCGTTCCTCTGGTGATCCCATCCAGCAGGTAAAAATTGTCATATCTCTGTTGCGTGGCGACCCTCAGGATTGGGCATTTTCCCTGGAATCTGGGAATCCGGCCTTGCTTAATGTAGACACCTTTTTTCAGGCGCTTGGGTTATTGTATGATGAACCTAATTCTGTGGATCATGCTGAGAAAACCTTGTTGGCCCTGTGTCAGGGTCAAGAAGTGGCAGAATCGTATTGCCTGAAATTTAGAAAATGGTCTGTGCTTACTAAATGGAATGAGGATGCTTTGGCGGCAATTTTCAGAAAGGGTCTTTCTGAATCTGTTAAAGATGTTATGGTGGGGTTCCCCACGCCTGCAGGTCTGAGTGATTCTATGTCTCTGGCCATTCAAATTGATCGGCGCTTGCGTGAGCGCAGAGTTGTGCACACTATGGCGTTGTCTTCCGAGCGGAGTCCTGAGCCTATGCAGTGTGATAGGATTGTGTCTAGAGTTGAACGCCAAGGATTCAGACGTCAGAATAGGTTGTGCTTTTACTGCGGCGATTCTGCTCATGTTATTTCTGATTGCCCTAAGCGTGCCAAGAGAATCGCTAATTCCGTTACCATCAGTACTATACAACCTAAATTTCTGTTATCTGTGACCCTGATCTGCTCATTATCGTCATTTTCTGTCATGGCATTTGTGGATTCAGGCACTGCTTTAAATTTAATGGACTTAGAATTTGCCAGACGTTGTGGTTTTCCCTTACAGCCTTTGCAGAGTCCTATCCCTTTGAGGGGCATTGATGCTACACCATTGGCTAAAAATAAACCTCAGTTTTGGACACAGTTAACCATGTGCATGGCAACAGCCCATCAGGAAGATTGTCGTTTCCTGGTGTTGCATAATTTGCATGATGCTATTGTGCTGGGGTTTCCATGGTTACAGGTACATAATCCGGTGTTGGATTGGAAATATATGTCTGTGACTAGTTGGGGTTGTCATGGGGTTCATGATGACGTTCCTCTGATGTCAATTTCCTCCTCCCCCTCTTCTGAAATTCCTGAGTTTCTGTCAGATTTCCAGGATGTTTTCGATGAGCCCAAGTCCAGTTCCCTTCCACCGCATAGGGACTGTGATTGTGCTATTGACTTGATTCCAGGCTGTAAGTTCCCTAAGGGCCGACTTTTCAACCTGTCTGTGCCTGAACATGCCGCCATGCGGAGTTATGTTAAGGAGTCTTTGGAGAAGGTGCATATTCGGCCATCTTCTTCTCCATTGGGAGCAGGTGTTTTTTTTGTTGCCAAGAAGGATGGCTCCTTGAGACCCTGTATTGATTATCGCCTCTTGAATAAGATCACGGTCAAATTCCAATACCCTTTGCCTTTGCTTTCTGATTTGTTTGTCAGGATTAAGGGGGCTATTTGGTTTACTAAGATTGACCTTCGAGGGGCATATAATCTTGTTCGTATTAAGCATAGTGACCAATGGAAAACTGCGTTTAATACGCCCGAGGGCCATTTTGAATATCTTGTGATGCCATTCGGACTCTCTAATGCCCCATCTGTGTTTCAGTCCTTCATGCATGATATTTTTCGGAATTATCTTGATAAATTCATGATTGTATATTTGGATGATATTTTGATTTTTTTCAGATGATTGGGAGTCTCATGTGAAACAAGTCAGGATGGTATTTCAGGTCCTTCGTGATAATGCCTTGTTTGTGAAGGGGTCTAAGTGCCTCTTTGGAGTACAGAAGTTTTCTTTTTTGGGCTTCATTTTTTCTCCATCATCTATAGAAATGGATCCGGTTAAGGTTCAGGCCATTCATGATTGGATCCAGCCCACATCCGTGAAGAGCCTTCAGAAATTTTTGGGCTTTGCTAATTTTTATCGCCGTTTCATTGCCAACTTCTCCAGTGTGGTTAAACCCCTGACCGATTTGACGAGGAAGGGCGCTGATGTAACGAATTGGTCCTCTGAGGCTGTTTGTGCCTTTCAGGAGCTTAAGCGCCGATTTACTTCTGCCCCTGTGTTGCGTCAGCCGGATGTTTCTCTTCCTTTTCAGGTTGAGGTTGACGCTTCTGAGATTGGGGCAGGGGCCGTTTTGTCTCAGAGGAATTCTGATGGCTCCTTGATGAAACCGTGTGCCTTCTTTTCTTGAAAGTTTTCGCCTGCGGAACGCAATTATGATGTCGGCAATCGTGAGTTGTTGGCTATGAAGTGGGCATTTGAGGAGTGGCGACATTGGCTTGAGGGGGCCAAGCACCGTATTGTGGTCTTAACCGATCATAAGAATCTGATTTACCTCGAGTCTGCCAAACGGCTAAATCCTAGACAGGCCCGATGGTCCCTGTTTTTCTCCCGTTTTGATTTTGTTGTCTCGTATCTTCCGGGTTCTAAGAATGTTAAGGCTGATGCCCTCTCTAGGAGTTTTTTGCCTGATTCCCCTGGGGTTCTTGAGCCGGTTGGTATTCTGAAGGAGGGGGTGATTCTTTCTGCCATCTCCCCTGATTTGCGACGGGTTCTTCAGGAGTTTCAGGCTGATAAACCTGATTGCTGTCCAGCGGGGAAACTGTTTGTTCCTGACAGATGGACTAGTAAAGTGATTTCTGAGGTTCACTGTTCTGTGTTGGCTGGCCATCCTGGGATTTTTGGTACCAGAGATTTGGTTAGTAGGTCCTTTTGGTGGCCTTCTTTGTCACGGGATGTGCGTTCTTTTGTGCAGTCCTGTGGGACTTGTGCGCGGGCCAAACTTTGCTGCTCCCGCGCCAGTGGGTTGCTTTTGCCTTTGCCGGTCCCTGAGAGGCCTTGGATGCATATTTCTATGGATTTTATTTCGGATCTTCCTGTTTCCCAGAGGATGTCGGTTATCTGGGTGGTTCATTTGGTACCTTTGCCTAAATTGCCTTCCTCTTCTGAGTTGGTTCCGTTGTTTTTTCAGCATGTGGTTCATTTGCATGGCATTCCGGAGAATATTGTGTCCGATAGAGGTTCCCAGTTTGTTTCTAGGTTTTGGCGGTCCTTTTGTGCTAAGCTGGGCATTGATTTGTCTTTTTCTTCCGCATTTCATCCTCAGACAAACGGCCAAACCGAGCGAACTAACCAGACTTTGGAAACTTACTTGAGATGCTTTGTGTCTGCCGATCAGGATGATTGGTGTTATGGACCTGGTGGTTAGGAGCACCCGGAATGACCTGATGAGTAAACTAGAAATCGGAACAAGCTCTGGGAAAGTGGGAACTCTGCTGACCGCAAACACTACTCCTATCACACACACTAGAAATAGCCGTGGAGCGTACCTAACTCTCCCTAGACGCCTCTTCACAGCCTAAGAGCTAACTACCCCTAAAGATAGAAATAGAAGCCTAACCTTGCCTCAGAGAAATTCCCCAAAGGTAAAGGCAGCCCCCCACATGTATTGACTGTGAGTTAAGAGGAAAGTCACAAACACAGGAATGAAACAGGTTTTAGCAAAGGAGGCCAGACTTAACTACTTAGTCAGAGGATAGAAAAGTGAACTATGCGGTCAGCACAAAAGACTACAAAAAACCACGCAGAGTAAGCAAAAAGACTCCCCACACCGACTCACGGTGTGGAGGTGCCACTCTGCACCCCAGAGCTTCCAGCTAGCAAGGGAATATCATGATAGCAAGCTGGACAAGAAATAGCAGTACTAAGAAATATATTCAGGAAGCAGTAACAAAAAATGAACTAGCAAGGACTTAGCTTCTGCTGGAGTAGACAGGTCCTCAGAGAAGTCCAAGAGAGATCTGAACCAATACTGAAACAACGACAGCTGGCATCAAGTAACGATCTGAGTGGAGTTAAATAGGGAAGCTAGCATAGCAATAAACGAGAGCAGCTGACAAAGCCAACCTCAGTGACCAGCAGTTCCGCTCAAAGCCACCAGAGGGAGTCCAAGAGCAGAACTAACCAAAGTACCATTCGTGACCACAGGAGGGAGTCCGAGAATGGAATTCACAACAGTACCCCCCCTTGAGGAGGGGTCACCGAACCCTCACCAGGGCCCCCAGGCCGATCAGGACGAGCCAAATGAAAGGCACGAACTAAATCGGCAGCGTGGACATCGGAGGCAACAACCCAGGAATTATCCTCCTGACCATAGCCCTTCCACTTAACCAGGTACTGAAGCTTCCGTCTCGAAATACGAGAATCCAAAATTTTTTCCACCACATACACCAACTCCCCCTCAACCAACATCGGGGCAGGAGGATCAACGGAGGGAACCATAGGCGCCACGTACCTCCGCAACAACAACCTATGGAACACATTATGGATGGCAAAAGAAGCTGGAAGGACCAAACGAAATGACACAGGGTTGAGAATTTCAGAAATCTTATAAGGACCAATGAAACGAGGCTTAAACTTAGGAGAAGAAACCTTCATAGGAACATAACGAGAAGACAACCAAACCAAATCCCCAACACGAAGTCGGGGACCAACACAACGACGGCAGTTAGCGAAACGTTGAGCCTTCTCCTGGGACAACGTCAGATTGTCCACTACGTGAGTCCAAATTTGCTGCAACCTGTCCACCACAGAATCCACACCAGGACAGTCAGAAGGCTCAACCTGCCCCGAAGAAAAACGAGGATGAAAACCAGAATTGCAAAAAAAAGGCGAAACCAAAGTAGCCGAACTGGCCCGATTATTAAGGGCGAACTCAGCCAATGGCAAGAAGGTCACCCAATCATCCTGATCAGCAGAAACAAAGCATCTCAGATAGGTTTCCAAAGTCTGGTTGGTTCGTTCGGTTTGGCCATTTGTTTGAGGATGGAAAGCCGAAGAAAAAGACAAATCAATGCCCATCTTAGCACAAAAGGACCGCCAAAACCTAGAGACAAACTGGGAACCTCTGTCCGACACAATGTTCTCCGGAATGCCATGCAAACGAACAACATGTTGAAAAAATAATGGCACCAAATCAGAGGAGGAAGGTAATTTAGGCAAAGGTACCAAATAGACCATCTTAGAAAAGCGATCACAAACCACCCAGATGACAGACATCCTCTGAGAGACAGGAAGATCTGAAATGAAATCCATGGAAACATGCGTCCAAGGCCTTTTCGGGACTGGCAAGGGCAAAAGCAACCCACTGGCACGAGAACAGCAGGGCTTAGCCCGAGCACAAGTCCCACAGGACTGCACAAAAGAACGCACATCCCGAGACAAGGAAGGCCACCAAAAGGACCTAGCCACCAAATCTCTGGTCCCAAAAATCCCAGGATGACCAGCCAACACTGAGCAATGAACCTCAGAAATAACTCTGCTAGTCCATCTATCAGGGACAAATAGTTTCTTCGCTGGACAACGGTCAGGTCTATGAGCCTGAAACTCCTGCAGCACCCGCCGCAAATCAGGGGAGATGGCAGACAGAATTACCCCCTCTTTGAGAATACAAGCCGGCTCAGGGACTCCCGGAGAATCAGGCACAAAACTCCTAGAAAAGGCATCCGCCTTCACATTCTTAGAACCTGGAAAGTATGAGACCACAAAATCGAAACGGGAGAAAAACAGCGACCATCGAGCCTGTCTAGGATTCAACCGCTTGGCAGACTCGAGATAAGTCATATTTTTGTGATCCGTCAAGACCACCACGCGGTGCTTGGCTCCCTCAAGCCAATGTCGCCACTCCTCGAATGCCCACTTCATAGCCAGCAGCTCCCGATTGCCAACATCATAATTACGCTCAGCAGGCGAAAATTTTCTAGAAAAGAAGGCACATGGCTTCACCACAGAGCCATCAGAACTTCTTTGAGACAAAACAGCCCCTGCTCCAATCTCAGAAGCATCAACCTCGACCTGAAAAGGGAGCGAAACATCTGGCTGACGCAACACAGGGGCCGAAGAAAAACGACGTTTCAGCTCCTGAAAAGCCTCAACGGCCGCAGAGGACCATTTCACCACATCAGCACCTTTCTTTGTCAAATCAGTCAAAGGTTTAACCACACTAGAAAAATTAGCGATGAAGCGACGGTAAAAATTAGCAAAGCCCAGGAATTTCTGAAGGCTCTTCACAGATGTAGGTTGAGTCCAATCATAAATGGCCTGAACTTTAACAGGGTCCATCTCGATAGTAGAAGGGGAAAAAATGAAGCCCAAAAAGCAAACCTTCTGAACTCCAAAGAGACATTTAGACCCCTTCACAAACAAGAAATTAGCACGAAGGACCTGGAAAACCATTCTGACCTGTTTAACATGAGACTCCCAATCATCCGAAAAGACCAAAATATCATCCAAATATACAATCATGAATCTATCCAGATACTTTCGGAAGATGTCATGCATAAAGGACTGAAACACAGATGGAGCATTTGAAAGCCCGAATGGCATTACCAGGTACTCAAAATGGCCCTCGGGCGTATTAAATGCTGTTTTCCATTCATCGCCCTGTTTAATACGCACAAGGTTATACGCCCCTCGAAGATCTATCTTGGTGAACCAACTAGCCCCCTTAATCCGAGCAAACAAATCAGACAGCAGAGGCAAAGGGTACTGAAATTTGACCGTGATCTTATTGAGAAGGCGGTAATCTATACAGGGTCTCAGAGAACCATCCTTCTTGGCCACAAAAAAGAACCCTGCTCCCAACGGTGATGAAGACGGGTGAATATGCCCTTTCTCCAAGGACTCCTTTATATAACTCCGCATAGCGGCGTGCTCTGGCACAGATAAATTGAAAAGTCGGCCCTTAGGAAACTTACTACCAGGAATCAAATTTATAGCACAATCACAATCCCTATGAGGGGGTAGGACACTGGATTTGGGCTCATCAAATACATCCTGGTAATCCGACAGAAACTCAGGGACCTCAGAAGGAGTGGAAGCAGAAATTGACACCAACGGAACATCGCCATGTACCCCTTGACAACCCCAACTAGACACAGACATTGATTTCCAATCCAATACTGGATTATGAACCTGTAGCCAAGGCAAACCCAACACGACCACATCATGCAAATTATGCAACACCAAAAAGCGAATATCTTCCTGATGTGCAGGAGCCATGCACATGGTCAACTGAGTCCAGTACTGAGGTTTATTCTTGGCCAACGGCGTGGCATCAATTCCCCTTAATGGAATAGGATACTGCAAAGGCTCCAAGAAAAAACCACAGCACCTGGCAAACTCCAAGTCCATCAAATTCAGGGCAGCGCCTGAATCCACAAATGCCATAACCGAGTAGGATGACAAAGAGCAAATCAGAGTAACAGACGAAAGAAATTTAGGCTGTACAGTACCAATGGTGACAGACCTAGTGAACCGCTTAGTGCGCTTAGTACAATCAGAGATAGCATGAGTGGAGTCACCACAGTAAAAACACAGCCCATTCTGACGTCTGTGTTCTTGCCGTTCAGTTCTGGTCAAAGTTCTATCACATTGCATAAGCTCAGGCCTCTGCTCAGAGGACACCGCCAAATGGTGCACAATTTTGCGCTCACGCAAACGCCGATCAATTTGGATGGCCAAGGACATTGATTCATTCAGACCAGCAGGCGTGGGGAATCCCACCATAACATCCTTAAGGGCTTCAGAAAGACCCTTTCTAAAAATTGCTGCCAGGGCACACTCATTCCATTGAGTAAGCACAGACCATTTTCTAAACTTCTGACAATATATCTCCGCTTCATCCTGACCCTGACACAAAGCTAGCAAGATTTTCTCTGCCTGATCCACTGAATTCGGTTCGTCATAAAGCAATCCAAGCGCCAGAAAAAACGCGTCTACATTAAGCAATGCAGGATCTCCTGGCGCAAGGGAGAATGCCCAGTCTTGAGGGTCGCCACGCAACAAAGAAATAATAATTTTTACTTGCTGAATGGGGTCACCAGAGGAGTGGGGTTTTAAAGCAAGAAACAGTTTACAATTATTTTTGAAATTCAGAAACTTAGATCTATCCCCAGAAAACAAATCAGGAATTGGAATTCTAGGCTCTATCATCGGATTCTGAACTACATAATCTTGAATGCTTTGTACTCTTGCAGAGAGATGATCCACACAAGAGGACAGACCTTGAATATCCATATCTACACCTGAGTCCTGAACCACCCAGAGATTAAGGGGAAAAGGGAGACAAAACACACTGCAAAGAAAAAAAAATGGGTTCAGAACTTCTCTTATCCCTCTTTTGAGATGCATTAACACTTTGAAGGCCAGCTGTACTGTTATGGACCTGGTGGTTAGGAGCACCCGGAATGACTTGATGAGTAAACTAGAAATCGGAACAAGCTCTGGGAAAGTGGGAACTCTGCTGACCGCAAACACTACTCCTATCACACACACACTAGAAATAGCCGTGGAGCGTACCTAACTCCCTAGACGCCTCTTCACAGCCTAAGAGCTAACTACCCCTAAAGATAGAAATAGAAGCCTAACCTTGCCTCAGAGAAATTCCCCAAAGGTAAAGGCAGCCCCCCACATGTATTGACTGTGAGTTAAGAGGAAAGTCACAAACACAGGAATGAAACAGGTTTTAGCAAAGGAGGCCAGACTTAACTACTTAGTCAGAGGATAGAAAAGTGAACTATGCGGTCAGCACAAAAGACTACAAAAAACCACGCAAAGTAAGCAAAAAGACTCCCCACACCGACTCACGGTGTGGAGGTGCCACTCTGCACCCCAGAGCTTCCAGCTAGCAAGGGAATATCATGATAGCAAGCTGGACAAGAAATAGCAGTACTATGAAATATATTCAGGAAGCAGTAACAAAAAATGAACTAGCAAGGACCTAGCTTCTGCTGGAGTAGACAGGTCCTCAGAGAAGTCCAAGAGAGATCTGAACCAATACTGAAACAACGACAGCTGGCATCAAGTAACGATCTGAGTGGAGTTAAATAGGGAAGCTAGCATAGCAATAAACGAGAGCAGCTGACAAAGCCAACCTCAGTGACCAGCAGTTCCGCTCAAAGCCACCAGAGGGAGTCCAAGAGCAGAACTAACCAAAGTACCATTCATGACCACAGGAGGGAGTCCGATAACGGAATTCACAACAGATTGGGTGGCTTTCTTGCCATTGGCCGCGTTTGCCCTTAATAATCGGGCTAGTTCTGCTACCTTGGTTTCACCCTTCTTTTGTAATTCTGGGTTTCATCCTCGTTTTTCTTCAGGGCAGGTTGAGTCTTCTGATTGTCCTGGGGTGGACTCTGTGGTTGACAGGTTGCAGCAAATTTGGGCTCATGTTGTGGACAATTTGGTGTTGTCTCAGGAGGAGGCTCAGCATTTTGCCAACCGTCGTCGGCGTGTGGGTTCCCGGCTTCGGGTTGGGGATTTGGTCTGGTTGTCTTCCCGTCATGTTCCTATGAAGGTTTCTTCCCCGAAGTTCAAGCCTCGGTTTATTGGTCCTTATAAGATTTCTGAGATTATCAATCCAGTGTCTTTTCGTTTGGCCCTTCCAGCCTCTTTTTCCATCCATAATGTTTTTCATAGATCTTTGTTGCGGAAATATGTGGTGCCCGTGGTTCCCTCTGTTGATCCTCCTGCCCCGGTGTTGATTGATGGGGAGTTGGAGTATGTTGTGGAGAAGATCTTGGATTCTCATTTTTCAAGACGGAGGCTTCAGTATCTTGTCAAGTGGAACGGTTATGGCCAGGAGGATAATTCTTGGGTTGTTGCCTCCGATGTTCATGCTGACGATTTGGTTCATGCCTTCCATTTGGCTCGTCCTGATCGGCCTGGGGGCTCTGGTGAGGGTTCGGTGACCCCTCCTCAAGGGGGGGTACTGTTGTGAATTCTGTTGTGGGTTCTGCTCTTGGGCTCCCTCTGGTGGTTATAAGTGGTAGTGCTGCTGTTTGTCCTTCACAGCAGTTATCAGGTGCGTCCACTTCGGACGGGGCTATTTAGTCTGGCTTCACCCTTTAGTGAGTGCCAGTTGTTCATTGTTTCTGGAGGATTCACATCCCTTCCTGGTCGCTCCTGCTTGCAGTTCATTTCTACAAGATAAGTTCTGCTTGTTTTTCTGCCCACATGTTGTGGGCCTCATTGTTCAGTGCATTGCATGTTTTTTCTTGTCCAGCTTTATCTGTGTAAGGATTTATGCTGCCAAGCTGGAATCTCTGGAGAGGCAGATTTACCCTCCATGTCTTTAGTTAGATGTGGAGTTTTTTGTATTATCTGTGGTGGACATTTCTTAGTATTTTAATACTGACCGCATAGTTCTCTGTCCTATCTTTTCTATCTAGCTAGATTGGCCTCCTTCCTTTGCTAAATTCTGTTTTCAGCCTGTGTATGTTTTTTCCTCTCCTCTCACAGTCAATATTTGTGGGGGGCTGCCTATCCTTTGGGAATTTTCTCTGAGGCAAGATAGTTTTCCCTTTTCTATCTATAGGGTTAATTAGTCCTCCGGCTGTGTCGAGGTGTCTAGGATTGGTAGGTACATCCCACGGCTACTTCTAGTTGTGGTGTTAAGTCCAGGGTCTGCGGTCAGTACAGTTACCACATTCTCCAGAGTACGTCTCATGCCGCTCCTAGGCCACCAGATCATAACAGGGTGATCCCCAGAATGCCGACGAACTGATCGGACTGGTCGAGAGATACCAAGGGATGGAAGGCTCCTTTGGGAGGCAGCCTATGCCGTACTGGGGGTCCCAGAAAGCTGCTGAGTCCCAAAAAGGGGTGGCACGTCCAAGGTCACAAAGGGTGGGGGAGGTGGTGCCCAAGGTCTCTACGGGTGATATTATTTGCTGGAGGTGCCACGGGCCAGGACATATAGCTGCCCGTTGTTCAAAGACCACTGAGCAGATGGACTGCAGCATGGGACGCCGTAGTTCATACTATGCATATCCAGCCTGTAGTGTGAACTCTCTGCCCAACGAGGGGCCTCAAGCGTGTTCTGTAAAGGTGAACGGTCAAGCAGCAATGGCAATGTTAGACTCAGGGAGCTTAGTGACCCTGGTGAGGGCCACTTTCCCTCTCCACCTGCTTCCGGGAAAGAAGGTCGGCGTGCGGTGCATACATGGTGATGCCAAGGACTACCCTATGGCCAGGGTGGATATTGAAATGGCGTGTGGCACTGAGTCCCATGAAGTTGGCGTCGTTCGGGACTTGTTGCACCCTATAATTATTGGTCGGGATTTCTGTTTGTTTTGGGATTTGTGGGGTAAGGGTTCTGAGGTCACTAGCAAGAGTAGGGAACCAATGAACCCTAAAAAGCTATCGCCACACCCAGAGACAGACAGGTTTCCTTTTTGTGTCCTGCTTGGGGATGAGGAGGAAGTGTCCCCTGCATCTGACATTCTGGAGGTAGAGGTAACCGGTGAAAATTTTGGGACTGCCCAACATAGGGACCCAACTCTGAGGGAAGCCTTTAATAATGTCACAGTTATTAATGGGGTTGCACAGGAGCCGGGGGCAGACGCAAGATTTCCGCATTTTCTGATGAATGGGGAGTTGTTGTACCGAGTCACGAAAATGAGGGAGGAGTTGATAGAGCAGTTAGTAGTGCCGGGTCCATATAGACGGAAGGTATTGGATATGGCCCATTCACACATCTTGGGTGGACACCTAGGGGTGGAAAAAACGCAGGATCGGGTTGTGCAGAGGTTCTATTGGCCTGGGTGTCACCGGGAAATAGTGAACTATTGCAGGTCTTGTCCTACATGTCAGCTAACTGCCCCCAGTCTTCATTTACGGAGCCCCCTTGTGCCATTGCCCATTATTGAGGTACCATTCGAGAGAATTGCCATGGACCTGGTCGGTCCCTTAGTTAAATCAGCCTGGGGCCATCAGTATATATTAGTCATCCTGGACTATGCCACACACTATCCTGAGGCACGTCGAGAAGTAATCTCCAAGGAAGTGGAGCGTATGCTGAAGCTTGGAGTTATTGAGGAATCCAAGAGCGGTTGGTCGAGCCCAATTGTCCTGGTCCCAAAACCTGATGGGGAGTGGAGATTTTGCAACGACTATAAGAAGTTCAATGAGGTCTCCAAGTTCGACGCATATCCCATGCCCCGCGTTGATGAGCTCATCGAAAGGCTTGGGCCCGCCAGGTACATAACCACCTTGGATTTGACGAAGGGGTATTGGCAGATCCCCATGGCACAGGAAGCCAAGGAGAAGATGGCGTTTTCTACACCAGATGGATGTTTCCAGTATGTCTGGATGCCGTTTGGCCTACAGGGAGCTCCGGCGACCTTCCAGAGGGCTATGGATAGAATACTTGCACCCCATAAGGCATACGCTGCTGCATACCTGGATGATATTGTCATCTTTAGCCCGGACTGGGAGAGTCATCTGGAAAAGGTCCAAGCAGTGTTTGATGCTATAAGAGAGGCCGGGTTTACAATAAACCCAAAGAAGTGTGCCTTGGGTAAAGAAGAAGCTAAGTACCTTGGATATATAGTGGGTCATGGAGAAATAAAACCCCAAATCAGTAAAGTGGAGGCGATTCAAACATGGCCAAAACCAGTTTCCAAGAAGCAAGTTAAAGCCTTCCTGTGAATCGTGGGATATTACAGGAGGTTTATCCCAAACTTCGCCACGATGGCTGCGCCTCTGACTGACCTGCTAAAAGGGACAAAATCAGTAATGGTAAAGTGGTCCGAAGAAACAGAGTCAGCCTTCCAAGAAATGAAAGAGGCTTTATGTAAGCAACCCGTTCTGATGGCCCCAAACTTCAAGAAAGAGTTTATTCTTCAGACAGATGCCTCAGATGTTGGGGTAGGAGCAGTCCTTTCCGAAGAACTACATGGGGAGGAGCATCCTGTTCTCTATCTGAGTAGGAAGCTGTCCTCGTCTGAAAAGAACTACTCAGTCGTAGAGAAGGAGTGCTTGGCTATAAAGTGGGCCGTGGACACATTACGGTACTATCTGCTGGGGCGTAAATTTAGGCTGATATCCGACCATGCCCCACTTAGATGGATGAGGGAAACGAAGGGTAGAAATGCTAGGGTCACCCGTTGGTTCTTAGCCCTGCAGGACTTCTGTTTCCATGTGGAACATAGGGCCGGGAAGCTGCTCTGTCAAGAATCCCTTGTCTAGTGGGGGAAAGTGCCAAGCCCCACGGCTTTAGGCAGAGGGGGGAGGTATGTAGCGTGGCTAAAGGGCGGCTAATCGACGGGAGATATGTGTCACATAGATGGCTTGCCGCTGTGATGTAACCATAGCTACCTATATGTGTGTCAGGACCTGTGGTGATGTCACAACCACATGTCTGATCATGTGATGGGTTCTGGGTGTGGTTAGACCTATAAAAGAAAGCCTAATACTTAACACAGTGGATATGTGTGGAGGATGCTAGCCTCCAGAGGGTGTTAAGGCTCCAGGTCTGAGCCTGAAGGAATGGAGAGTTGTTTTTTTCCTTTTGCCTGAGTTAAAGGCTATTTGTTTTCTGTTTATGCTAACTGGTTTATGAAGCAATACACCTTTGAACTTTTGTTGGAACCTGCCTCCTAAGTGTCAGCCGTCGCACCTGAGTGAGTGAAACCCCTACTATATATATATATATATATATATATATATATATATATATATATATATATATATATACACACAGCTCTGGCAAAAATTAAGAGACCACTGCAAAATGTTCAGTTTGTCTGATTTTTCTCTTTATAGGTATATAGGTAAAATGTAAAATTCTGTAAACTTCTGACAACATGTCTTTTTTTTCTGAAAAGGAGAAATTGTCAAAAAAACAAAGCAGTGCTTTCAGACCTCAAATAATGCAAAGAAAACAAGTTCATAATCATTTAGAAACAACAATAGTAATGTTTTAACTCAGGAAGAGTTCAGAAATCAATATTTTGTGGAATAGCCATGATTTTTAATCACAGCTTCTCATGCGTCTTGGCATGCTTTCCACCAGTCTTTCACACTGCTCCTGGCTCAGTTCTTCTTTGTTTGATGGCTTGTAACTATCCTTCTTCCTCTTGATTATATTCCAGAGGTTTTCAATGGGGTTCAGGTCTGGCGATTGGGCTGCCCATGACAGGGTTTTGATGTGGTGGTCTCTTAATTTTTGCCAGAGCTGTATATATATTAATGTATTGAAGAATACTTCCTTTGAAAACTATGTGTAAATGACATAGAGAATTGCGCTATGCAAAAGTTGATGTTAAAATCGCACTCCATTCAGATGTGAATTGGATGCTAGGTGTTAAAAATTGGGTTGTAGTCACTTGGTTGACACTCGTCCGACATTGCAGGAACAAAATCGGGCTGATTTTTAAAATCTCTAGTGTGTCTCTAACCATAAACGGTCAATCCTCCCATGTTTTTTTTGGGTGTCTAACAGCCACGAAACATGCTCGGTGCATACCCAAGCACCCGATGCAAACTCGAGTAGCAAGTACATGCGCTCAACACTGGTGACGACATATTCAATATGACGACCTAATGTTAACAAATTCTATGTAGTACCTTTTGGATTCAAAATGCTCAACATAACCCTGGATAAAATTCTTGAGGGCTGTAGTTTCTAAAATGTGGTCGCTTGTGGGGGGGTTTCTGCTGTTTAGGCACCTTAGAAGCCCTGCAAATATGATATGTCGCACGCAATCTATTTCAGCCAATTTGTGTTCCAAAATGCAAATGGTGCTCCTTCCGTTCCAAGCTCTGCCGTTTGATTAACCCCTTTCTGACAATGGATGTAATGATCCGTCCCAAAAAATTTACATAGTAAAAATATTTTTTTAAAAATCAAATAATAAAAAAATCAAAATAGATTCGATCTCTAAATAAATATTTGAATGAAAAAATATATAAATAATAAAAGTACACATTTGGTATCACCGCGTCCGCTACGACCCGACCCATAAAACTGTCCTAGTAGTTAACCTCTTTAGTAACCACCATAAAAAAAGAGGCAAAAAACAATGCTTTATCATACCGCCGAACAAAAACTGATGCAAATAAACTTGGTACAGCTAAAAAAGTAATCTTGTCCTGCAAAAATCAAGTTGTCATAAAGCTCCATCAGTGGGAAAAAAAAAATTATTGCTCTCAGAATAAAGTGATTCAAAAATAATTATTTTTTCTATAAAATATTTTTTATTGTATAAAAGCACCAAAACATAAACTATATAAATGAGGTATAGCTGTAATCGTACTAACACGAAGAATAAAACTGCCTTATCAATTTTACAACACACGGAACAGCATAAAACGCCCCCCCCCAAAAAAAAGAAATTCCAGAATTGATGGTTTTTGTTCATTCTGCCTCCCAAAAATCGGAATACAAAGCGATAAAAAAGTCATGTGCCCGAAAAAGATACCAATAAAAACGTCAGCTCGTCCCTCAAAAAACAAGACCTCCCACGACTCTGTGGGCCAAAATATGGAAAAATTATAGCTCTCAAAATATGGTAATGCTTTTTATTGCAAAAGATATTTTTTGCATCTTTTAGTGTGTGACAACAGCTAAACATTAAAACTCGCTATAAGGCCTCTTTCCCATGTCCTGATATTTCTGGTACCGGATATGTCAGTATTAGTGTGTGTAATACTTGCGGCACACGAGTGGCACTGTTTGCTGCATCAGTACCACACGGACGGGCGCCAGGGAAGAAGCGTTATAGTAAGCGCTATTCCCCGGCGCCGGGTGCTGAACACGGCTCTCATCATTCTCCCCTGCTCTGCTGGCAATCGGCACGAGCATGGGAGAATGATGAGGGTTATATTTAAGTGATAAAAGAGACAGCAGGCAGTGGCTGATTGTACTATTAGTCCCATCAGCCTACCCCTGCTGCCACTGATAAGTGACAGCAGGAGTGGCTGATCTGGCTCATCCGGTGAGATCCTCACTATCACGGTGAGCGCTCACGATGTCACCTTTGTTCTCATAATGCTAGCGGGGATCTCACCACAGTTCAGCTCGGCTGGGAACGGAGCCTCAGTGACCGGAGGTAACCTCTATGACATCAACGCTGGTTACTGATGCTCCGCTCACAGCAGTTCATTCACCAGTGGTTCTCAGCCTGGACGGTCGCATTTTGGCACCGTCCAAATTGAAAACTGTTTTTCCCCCAGACATTGATTACGACTGACAAGTGAGGGATATTATTTTTTTATTTTTTGTTTTATTATAGAAGATGAGGGCTTCGGTGGAATGGGCATTAGGTGAGTATAACTGTTTATTTTTTTAATAACAATGGAAAATTGTTTTGTTTTATTTCTAATAAAAGACTTTATACTTGCGGTCTTTTTTTTACCATATAACTATAGGATTAGACAATCAACCCCACAAAATTGAACCCCACTTGCCACAGCTACAGGGCAAGTGGGAAGAGTCAGTCAAAGTGCCAGAATTGGAGCATCAAATAGATGTGTCTTTTCTGGATGGCTGCGGGCTGCTATTTTTAGGCTGGTGTGGTCAATATCTATGGCCCCTTCTTACCAGCCTGACAATACCAGCCCCCAGGCGTGAGCTTTAGCAAGGCTAGTTGTCAAAAATGCGCCCAAACAGTGGTTTACTCCCACATATGGGGTATCAGCGTACTCAGGACAAATTGCACAACAACTTTTGGGGTCCAATTTCTCCTTTTACCCTTAGGAAAATAAAAAAAAAATTGGATCTGAAGTACATTTTTTTGTGAAAAAAAAGTAAAATATTAATTTTTTTAAAAACATTCAAAAAATTCCTGTGAAGTACCTGAAGGGTTAAACTTCTTGAATGTGGTTTTGAGCACCTTGAGGGGTGCAGTTTTTAAAATGGTGTCACTTTTGGGTATCTTCTATCATATAGACCCCTCAAAGTGACTTCAAATGTGATGTGGTCCCTTAAAAAAAAATGGTGGTGTAAAAAGGAGAAATCGCTGTTCAAATTTTAACCTTTATAACTTCCTAAGAAAAAAAAATTGCTTCCAAAATTGTGCCACTTTGCATTAATTCCGGTGTAGCACGTGAAGGGTTTAACAATTTCTTGACAACAGTTCTGAAGTATTCAAGGTGTGCGATTGTTAAAATAGTATCACTTTTGGGGAGTTTCCAATATATAGGCCCCTCAAGGTCCATTGAAATCTGAATATGTCCCTGAAGAAAAAGGTAAATTTCTTGAAAATGTGAGAAAATGCTACAAAAATTTTAACCCCCCAACATCCTAGCAAAATAAATTATTTGAAAATGATGCAGATGTAAAGTAGACATATGGTAAATGTTTAATTATTCTCGACAGCATGACTAAAAGATTGAAAGTTTGAAAATTGTGATTTTATTTTTTCAAAATTTTCACAAAATTGCAATAATTTAACAAATAAACGCAAGTCATATCGAACAAATTTTACCACTATCATGAAATACAATGACATGAAAAAAAAACAGTATCAGAATCACTGGGATATATTGAAGCATTCAAGAGTGCTTGCCACATAAAGTGATACTGGTCAGAATTCAAAAATGTGGTCTGGTTATTGCCATATATACTCGAGTATAAGCTGACCCAAGTATTAGCCGAGGCACCTAATTTTGCCACGAAAAACTGGGTAAGCTTACTGACTTGAGTATAAGCCAGGAGTGCATTGTCCCCTTCCCCTGTCCTGGTATGTGTGGCTCCTCCATCCTGTCCTGCTTTGTGTGGCTCCCCCTGTTGTATGCATGGCTCCCCCGGTCCCCTCGTTGTATGCATGGCTCCCCCCGTCCCATCTTGTATGCATGGCTGGGCTCCCCCATCCCATTCTTGTATGTATGTCTCGGCTCCTCCCCCGTCACACTCACCCTCCTCGTGCCATCGCTGCACGTCCCTGCATCTCCTTTGTCCTGATGCGGCAGCTCTTTCTGTGCTGAGCGGTCACTTTGTATTGCTCATTAAGATTATGAATATATTCATTACTCACATGGTACCGCTCAGCACAGAAAGCGCTGCAGCACGGGGACAACGGGGACACAGGGACGTTCAGCAACGGCACGAGGAGGCAAGTATGATGTCACAGGCGCCGGCTCCTGCCGCTGCTCCACCGCTCCCCTCCCCCACTGGCTTTCTAGACAGTGACTCGTGTATAAGCCGAGGGGGGTGTTTTCAGCACAAAAAAATGTGCTGAAAATCTCGGCTTATACACGAGTATATACGGTAACTCCTTTATGACCTCCACCGTACTAGCACAGTGGAGGTCACTTCCCTCCCTTTGATGTGGGCTCTGGCTGTTTTGAGCAGCTGACATGTGCCTGGAATAGCCACGGCTGGAATCGCGTTCCACTCGCGGCTATTAACTAGTTAAATGCCGCTGTCAAACTCTGACAGCGGCATTTAACACGCGCTTCCGGCCATTGGGCCGGAAATCCTCCCACCAGTAACCCCTGTCATGTGATCGCGGGTCACCGGTGGGTTGGTATGACAACCAGAGGTCTCCCAGTGGTCGGTGCTCATAGCAAGTCAGCAATTCTGCTACATACAGGTGATCTGATCATCGCCTGTGTAGTGAAATATGTATAGGTATATATGTGTGACTAGCCGTAATTTAACATCTGTCCTGAAGGCTGAGGGTCTCACAGGGGTCACAGTGTATATTATCCTGAGAAAGCAGTCTCCTGTCTCCAATCTCGCCAGGGGACCTCACTAAGAACCAGGAAGAAGGGGGAGCGTTTCACACCTTCGGCTCTTTTGAAGAGAGATGTCAATTACAGCCTGACACTATCTGTGAGAAACTTTTACACTTTTACAAAAACAAGCAATTATAATATTAACATGAGAGGCTGGTCTAGAAATCTGACCTCCAAGGTCATTGGGACTCTGGATATGTTGTTGGTTACTCTGGGACGCATTGTTTGGCTTGACATAAGTCGACTCAGTGAGGACAAGGAAGTACACAGCATCTTGGGCTAGGCCATGTGTGGACTCTTCTGTAAGGACTTAGGGAGGATCGGCATTCCCTTAGAGCTTCAAGATGTTGTCTCTGATTATTCGGGACTCAGCCCAGCAAGGAACCTTCTACTTCAGTTTCAGGACTTACTGTTACTATCTTACATCTGAACATATATGCGCATATTTAAATAGTCTTATAGAGGTCTAGTTAGTTATGAAAAAGAGACATTTTAAAAACTGCTCCAAGTAGGTGATTATTAAAGTACTGACACAACACTGTTGTTTTATTTATTAATATTTATTCATAGAAAGGGTTAATCGTGTTATATTTTGCTCTCATAAAACTGTTAATGCTGTTTAAGTGTACCTACTTACACTCATAGGTCGGTGTCATTGAAAGTTACTGCTGTAATTGTATTTGTTACTTACGGTATACTGTTGTGAATTCTGTTCTTGTTACCACTGTGTTTTTGTCCAGCTTGCTATTATATTTAATCTTGTTAGCTGGAAGCTCTGGGATGCAGAGTGGCACCACCGCGCCGTGAGTCGGTGCGGTGGTTCCTTTTGCACACTCTGCGTGGTTTTTTGTTAGTTTTTTATGCTGACCGCAAAGGTACCTTTTCTATCCTCAGTCTGTTTAGTTCAGTCTGGCCTCCTATGCTGAAACCTATTTAATTCCTGTGTTTGTGACTTCCATCTTAACTCACAGTCAATATATGTGGGGGCTGCCTATTTCTTTGGGGAATTTCTCTGAGGCAAGGTAGGCTGTATTTTCTATCTTTAGGGGTAGTTAGCTCTTAGGCTGTGAAGAGGCGTCTAGGCAGAGTCAGGAACGCTCCACGGCTATTTCTAGTTGTTGTGATAGGATTAGCGGTTGCGGTCAGCAGAGCTCCCACTTCCCAGAGCTCGTCCTGTATTGCTAGTTTGCTCATCTGGTCATTTCTAGTGCTCCTAACCACCAGCCCAACATAACAGTATACACTGTTTACTGACCTACCATTCCTTCTTTTATTTATATAAATTGGTTAGTAAATATTTATATTATCTTATCTTTGTGCGTGTCTGCTGATTGCTGCTGCACACCTCGTCCTGTGGATGTCCCTCATCCACGGTTCACAAGTATTTAGGTAATAAAGAACTAAAAGGAAAAAATGGCATGGGGTCACCTATTTTATTCATATCCAGGTGATGGAAAGCCAACAGCTGGGGGCTGATGTTTGTAGTCAGGGAATGGGGCAATAAACATAGAGCTTACCAGGCTATTACCAGCTCACAGCTGTCTGCATAGCATTTTCTGGTTATTAATAAGGGGTGATCCCCCCCAAAAAATGACATATACAGCTGCAGGTTGATATAAATAGCCTAGGAAGGGGCCATGAATAATGGCCCCCCTTCCAGAGTAAAAGAATCAGCCCTCACCCGCCGCAGAAATGGCGCATCCTTTAGATACGCAAAATCTGGTGCTTAGACTCTCTCTCCCTTATCTGGGATATTTCTTATCGTCCACCAGTTTTCACATGGATCCATCGAAAGTCCAGGCGGTACTGGATTGGGATCGTTCTGAAGACTTAAAAGCTTTACAAAGGTTTTCAGGGTTTACCAATTATTACCATAAGTTCATCAAAAACTTTTCGGTAGTGGCAAAACCACTGACTTATATGACCGGGAAAGGTACGGACTTTTCTAAATGGTCCAGTCCTATCAGTGAGGAAGTTGCTATGTTTATAGAGATTTTTTGCTTTTGTGCACATTCTTAAACAGCCTGATGTCAGTTAGGTTGATGCATCGGAAGTAAGGATTGGAACTGTGTTTTCGCAGGGTTCATCTCCAAGTAAATGGCGTCTGTGTGCATACTTCTTTAAGAAACTGTTGTCCGCCAAGAGAAACTGTTGCCAAGAGTTCTCTATTACCAATGTTATAATAGTGGGCCTTTGAGAACTGGTGTCATGGCAATCGTAAAGATCTTTTGTTTTTGGAATCTGTCAACCGTTACATAGACAGGCAAGAATGGTGACTGATTATATTCTTTGCCAGATTCAACTTTTTTTTAACTTATAGGCTGGGGAATAAGAACGTTCAGGCTGATGCTTTTTCGTTGTTTTCCAGGGGCGGACATAATTGTGAGCCAGTTACTATATTACAAAAGGGTGTAGTTATTGATAGTATATGTTCTGATCTGGAACAGAAGGTTGTAAAGGATCAAGGGGACGCCCTGATGCCTGTCCATCAGGTAAACTGTTCGTCCCTGTGAACCTCCATTTTAAAATTTTGACTGAAAATCATGATTCGGTTCTGGCTGGACACCCTGGTAGTAAAGTCACCACAGAACTTCTTACTCATCATTTTTGTTGGTCTAGGGTGCACCAGGATGTTCAGGAATATGTAGCTGCCTGCAAAACTTGTGTGCATTCTGAGACTCACATATTCGTCCGTCCGAGGCTCTTCAACCTTGGACAATTTCGTGTAGACCATGGGCTCATTTTTCTGTAGATATCATCACTGATCTACCCGTATCAGTATGGAACACTGTAATATTGGTGGTGGATAGATTCAGCTAATATGGCTCATTTCATTGCGCTACCTGCTTTACCAAATACCAAGACTTCAGTGCAAATTTTTATTACACAGATCTTGAAATTACATGGGATTCCTTCTGATATTGTTTCCGACCTGGGCGTTTAATTTATTTCCAAATTTTGATCTACAATAACAAATATTTGTCTCAGCTGTTCGGTGTTGGCCGCACCCTTCTGGTATTTATGCTCACCACTGGTACTTGGGAGTTGCCAGTGATAGTTCTATTTCCTGGTTTGGTGGTGAAGGAGAGAGTTCATTGATTGGTGTTGACGATTGCAGAGTTTTTCTGGAGTACTTTAGTATTGCAATATAATGTCAAATGAACAATATCCAATGCAGATCAGCAACGCGATGGGCTTCATGCAGAAGTTCCAATGAGCAGGTAAACACACACCCCATCTCACAGATCTAATCATTTAAAGAGAACCTGTCAACTGTCCTAGCTCCCAAAAAGCTACCATGTCTCTACTGCACCCTTTGTCAACATTACAGCAAGGTCCTTCTTATGCTTTAGCAATTGCTCTACAATTGTAAAATCAAGTATTAGTCTGCTCTTATACTATGCAAATCTCTGCTCAGTAGTCCGGTGGGGCTTTTATAGCACTGGACAAGTATTCTGTCCAATCTTCTGTGCTCAGCATTCCCTGAGATTTGATTAAGATAGTATGATTTGCAAGAGCAATGGCACCGTCGACTCATTGCAAATATCGCTCATGTACTTAATGTCTACCTGCCAGGGCATGCGCAGTGCGTTGATGAAGCCGGGGAGCACACATCAGCCTTCATTGTACATCACCTGAAACACAAAGTGACATGCACATATGCAAGTTTTACAGAGAAATAATGGTGACGTTGCTCTTGCAAATCAAGTCAATTGTGTGAAGGGGAGGGAGGATTACTCCGGGGTAATCAACGCTCTGCCTGACCAGTCCTCACAGATTTGCCTAGCACGATAGATGAATACTTAAAGGGGTTGTCCACTACTTGGATAGCCCCTTCGAAAACCCTGTCTCCCTCCCCCCAAATCCCCAGTAAAACAATAACACATACTCACCTCTGGTCCCAGCACTATTTCAGCAATGTCTGCACTGTCTCTCCCGGAGACCTCCTGACTTAACAATGTACCTTCATAATCCCTGCAGCCAATCGGTGCTGGCTTCACTCTCCCTTCCTTCGGACAAAACAAGGACATCTAGGGGAAGTGATATAGTCAATAACGTCCATAGGAGAGTAAAGCCAGAGCTGATTGGCTGCAAGGATTGTCAATCAACCCTCAGAAGAGCCAGTGTCAACACTGACTAATATTTGGTCAGTATTTCACCTTAGTACATGTAAGCCAAAATCAGGCATGGAACAAGCAGAGGAATCGTATAACAGAAACAAGTCACAAACTCCCGGTTTTGGCTTACAAATATTGATGTAAAATACTTACCAAATATTGAATGTGTGAATGTGGCCTAAGTGTTATTTTAGGGGGGGGAACATAGGGAGTCAGAAGGGGTTTTCCGCATAGTGGACAACTGCTTTAATCTTATATAGAGCAGCCACTGATGCAGAAAAAGGAGCTTGCTAGATTGTAGAACTAGGATGCAGTAGAGACATGGTAGCGGCCTGGCAAACTAGGATAGCTGGCAGATTCCCTTTAAATGCCACCTTCAGCGAATGACATCTAGCTTTGATTACTGCTGTTACAGACAGGAGTAAGCTGTACAACACAGCCAACACCTGCAATTGATGCAATGGGCTCCAGGTTCATACAAACGCACCTAATGTGCAGTGCTTGCAACAGTTTATGTCAAAATACACCAAAGTTTGACACACTTACATCAAAAAGTGAGGCTCACTCAACACAATAGTAAATTTGCTTTATTATTTGTATTCAACTACTAATTAATGAAACATAGTCAAATTTGTGAGATGATATCAAGTTGTTCAAAATAAAAACAGTCATATTAGGGTTTGTAATGGATAGGTGTCTTATAGACGCCTCTCCATTACTAAACCGTGGGCTTGATGTCACCTGACAATACAAAGGTGACATCAGCCCCACAAATATGACCCCCACTTGCCACCGCAGGGCAAGTGGGAAGAGCCAGGCAAAGCATGAGAATTGGCGCATCTAATAGATGCGCCTTTTCTGGGTGGCTGCAGGCTTAGGCTGGGGGCGGCAATATCCATGGCCCTTTACCAGCCTGAGATTACCAGCCCCCAGCTGTCTGCTTTAGCGTGGCTGGTTGTCAAAAATGGGGGGGACCCCACACCGTTTTCTAAATTATTTAAATAATTAAAAAAAATTGGAGTGGGGATCTCTCTATTCTTGATAACTAGCCTTGCTGAAGCTGACAGCTGAGGATTGCAGCCACCAGCTGTGAGTTTTGCTTGGCTGGTTATCAAAAACACGGGGTAACCCATGTTTTTTTTTCTAATTTAATTATTTATTTAGAGTGCAAGTGCCGGTTTATGAATACTCCCATTAGCCACTCTATCTGTTGCTGTTATTAGCGGCAGCAGGCACAGGCTGATGGAAGCAGTAGTCCCATCAGCCGACCCCAGTGACGGGAGGTAAACGTTTTACTTCCAATCACAGCTGCAGGCTCACACTGTCATTTGACATCTTGGGAACCGCGGCTGTCTGTCATAATGATTTTACCGCAGATCAGAAGCGATGTTTGCCACGCTGTCATGTACATGACAGCTCGACAAACACCTGGTGTTCGAGGGGCCAAACTCGACCAGTAACATGGACTTCCTGGTGAAGTCCGTGTTCAGTGTCTGTGCCTTGCAATTTACTGTTCAGGTTCGCCTGTCGTTACTACTTACAATCGGTGACACTAGAATTCTACTCCTCTCCCTCTCTGAAGAGGCAATTTGCATATTTAATTTCCCAGAAGAGCATACATGGCATATAAGTATCCTCACTTTGACATGCCAGGCCTGGCTAGTCAACTCTCCACAAAGAGAAACGTTACCCCTTCGAATAGATTCTAGTTTGTTGAAATACTGTGTTTGGTTTACTGTGTCAGCTAATTTGGGTGAATTGACTTTTCTCACGCACTTATAGTATACTAGATGGTGGCCCGATTCTAACGCATCGGGTATTCTAGAATATGTATGTATGTATGTATATAGCAGCCACATAGTATATAGCACAGGCCACATAGTATATAGGAGCCATGCAGCATATAGCAGACAAATACTACGTGGCCTGTGCTATATACTATGTGGCTGCTATATACATACATACATATTGTAGAATACCCGCTGCGTTAATACAGGCCACGCAGTATATAACAGAGGCCACGCAGTATATAACAGCCCACGTGCTATATAACACAGCCCACGCAGTATATAGCAGCCATGCAGTATATAGCACAGCCCACGCAGTATATAGCACAGCCCCCGCAGTATATAACATTGGCCATGTAATATATAGCACAGCCCACGCAGTATATAGCAGCCACGCAGTATATAGCACAGCCCCCGCAGTATATAACACTGGCCACGTAATATATAACACAGCCCACGCAGTACATAGCAGCCACGCAGTATATAACACAGCCCCCGCAGTATATAACACTGGCCACGTAATATATAACACAGGCGACGCAGTATATAGCAGCCACGCAGTATATAACATAGCCACGTTAGTATATAGCACAGAGATGTAGTATATAACAGAGCCCACGCAGTATGTAACACAGCCCACGTAGCATATAGCAATGTGGGCACTATATGCGTGGTTAAAAAAGACTTAAAATACACATATACTCACCTTCCAAAGGCCCATTGAAGTCCTGGCGCCTGTGTGCGGTGCACACAGCAGCTTGCGGTCCCAGGGTTGGTATGAGCGCAGGACCTGTGATGACGTCGCGGTCACATGACCGTGACGTCATGAAAGGTCCTTCTTGCATAGCATCCTTGGCACCGGAACCTGCCGCTTGTACTGCCGAGGAGAGCCGCGACGTCGGAGGGTGAGAATAACCTTTTTTTTTTTAAATTATTCTTATTTGTAACATTAGATCTTTTTACTATTGATGCTGCATACGCAGCATCAATAGTAAAAAGTTGGTCACACAGGGTTAATAGCTGCATAACCGGAGTGCGTTACACCGCGCTCCGGTAACGCTGGCATTAACCCTGTGTGAGGGCTGACTGGAGGGGAGTATGGAGCAGGCACTGACTACAGGGAGGAAAGAGCTGCCATTTTGCCGCCGGACTGTGCCCGTTGCTGATTGGTCGTGGCAATGGTCGTGGGCGTTTTGCCACGACCAATCAGCGACTTGGATTTCCATGACAGACAGAGGCCGCGACCAATGAATATCCAGGACAGACAGACAGACGGAAGTACCCCTTAAACAATTATATAGTAGATTAGGAGCAATTTCACTTCTCTTATGCATCACCATCTTTGATAATAACTGTGACATTACATCAGACCTACTCATGTTTTAAGTATGCTCTGCTACTGATGTTTCTATTACTTTCTTTACCGCCTTCTATTTCCCCGTTCATTTACTGTAAACTTTACAAAAATGCATAAGCCAAGCTAAAACCTCAAACAAAAAATATGATTATTTTTGTTTCAGGTCTTACCTTGATATATACGTGTGTGTGTGTGTGTGTATAGCTTTATAGGTTTATTGACTTTTTTTATTTAACTTGGCCACATACCGTAATTCTTTACCAGATATATTTAATCAGTTTTGCTTTTCGTTTACTAATAGCAAACAGATATCCTAAAGGTACCGTCACACTCAGCAACTTTGCAAAGAGAACGACAACGATCCGTGACGTTGCAGCGTCCTGGATAGCGATCTCGTTGTGTTTGACACGCAGCAGCGATCTGGATCCCGCTGTGCCATCGCTGGTCTGAGCTAGAAGTCCAGAACTTTATTTCGTTGCCAGGTCGGCGTGTATCGTCGTGTTTGACATCAAAAGCAACTACGCTAACAATGGATGTAATGGAGCCAACGACCTGTGAGAACGAGAAGTGAGTCGCCGTTACGTCACAGGATCGCTCCTGCATCGTTCTGGAGTTGCTGTGTTTGACGTCTCTACAGCGACCTAAACAGCGACGCTCCAGCGATCTAGTTTAGGTCGGCTCGTTGTCTATATCGCCGCAGCGTCGCTGAGTATGACGGTACCTTAAGACTCTGAGGAACTGAGACATAATGGAGCCAGATTCATTATTACATTTGCGCCTTTTTTTTGCCTGGTTCTTGGTGTTTTCACCTGCTTCTTATATGTGCCTCATATGCCTTTTTTAGAAGTTATTTGATAGCTTCACCTGTTGGTTTTTTTTAATGTTCACCATTGTAGATAGTGTTTGGCTTTTCCAGATGTAAAAAAACAAAACAATTTCTTCATGTTCTCCATTTTGAGAATCCATGAAAATCGGACAGCATTTTTTTTTTTTTTTACTTGCATTGCTGCTTTTGTTCTGATCCTCCCATTAAAATCGGACATCTCTCTAATATTTGCTGCAGACCATTTGGTCCAATGAAAAAATTGACATGTGAATGGTCCCATGAAATATCATGCGTACGAGTGCTACCTGTGAAAATCACAGATAGTGCTCATACGCAGAAAACGGACATGTGAATGAGGCGCTACAGTGTGCGAACCGTAATGACTCCCCTTTCATCTTCAGTGACACACTGCTCTGTATAGCATGTTTGTAGAATAGGATGTCAGTCTTGGAACAGTGGAAAGGATCATAGTATACTCACTGTGTAGACTCAGAGTGTGTGAACGGCTTGCATCCCTAACAGTGCCCTGATAAATGGAACAGAGCTGAAGGGAGACTATAAGTTAAAGGGGTATTCCCATCTCCAAGATCCTATCCCAATATGCAGTAGGTATAATAATAATATTAATAATATTAGCAATTACGGGGGCGTGGCGATGTAGCGGAGCTGAACAGACGCGTCAGGCTGGAGCTCCCATAATCCTGCAGAATCCTGCATTATATACTTACCCCAGAGGGATTCGGTGAGCACCGCTGGAATCCTTTGGGTGCCTGGGGGTCCCCGGCTTCTGAGAGGGCGCGAGGTGCGGCTTTGGTCGGGCAGGATCCCTGAGACACGCGGATGGAGGACAGAGACGGCAGGAGGCGGCGGCCATTTTCCTTGCAGCGGTGGATTCGGAAGGCGCGAAGTGTGCCCTGAAGCTCAGGAGGGAGCTGGCTGAAACTTGCCACAACTAACGGAGGTACTGAGGGGGATTGTGCGGTGTGAGTCCTGGAAGACGGACCCCGCATTCCTCTCGTTGCTACCGCACTATATTATATAGAGCCGACCGGCTCCGGTGCCGCCCATAACATTAAAACCTCTCCCCTGCACGGCTACCCAGACAGGAGTTATAAACCCGCCGTGACCTACGGACAGCCGACCCTATAACTTACGCTCTGCAGCTATTGGGAGACAGAGCCTACAAATATTATAAGAAACTGAGCCTTATTTGTGGTGGGAGCTGCTCCTGGGATTCTCCCCTCCTTTGCATCCATAGTAGTGAGCCCTGCTGCTTCGGCGAGGTTGCACAGGGAGGACCCTGCAGGCTGTGTGTGCATTGTGACTTAGTGGCTTGTTAATTAAGCCATATTCTGCTGCAGCGATATTTCAATCCATAACACCCAATATGAGCCGCTCTAAAAACTCGGGCACAGCTGATAAGCTTAAAAAGTTTGCACGACTGGATCCACCTGATAGTATACGCTCAAAAAAAACCTCTTCCTTCGCCTGTGAGCAGACTTGAAAACCAATCAAAAAACTACGCCTCTGATGGTGAGGAAGATGGAGATCAGGAGGACTTGACATTGAAACAGGCATCCGAGCAATTAATGCAAGCTATATCACTGACCAGGACATCACTATCGGGGAAGATAGAGGAGGTGCACTCTGAAGTGGGGCGCCTCAGACAGGACATGCAGACCATGGGAGGTCGTATTACAGAGGTTGAATCACGTGTGTCACGCTTGGAAGATAATTATGGGCCTATGGAGACTAAATTGACAAAGGTAGCTGGCTCTATAAATGCATGGAAACAGAAGGCGGACGATCTTGAAAACAGACTGAGACGGAATAATATTCGCATCATTGGCCTGCCGGAGCGGTCGGAGGGTCAACACCCCGAAACATTCCTGGAGGATTGGCTTAAGGATACTTTGGGAGAAGGATTCTCCGCCACCTTTTCTGTGGAAAGAGCCCATAGAGTGCCGACAAAGTCTCCTATTCCCGGCGCTCCACCGAGACCCTTTCTGGCACGTCTCCTTAATTGTAAAGACAGAGACACTGTCCTTCGCTTGGCTAGACAAAAAAGTCCTATCAAGTATAACAATGCCACTATCTCTGTGTTTCCAGATTTTTCCATGGAATTGCAAAAACAACGATCTCAATTTATGGAGATTAAAAAACGGCTCAGAGAGAAAAACATTTTATATTCAATGCTCTACCCTGCCAGGCTCAGAGTGGTATACCAAGGCTCTTCTTCCTTTTTTGCAACTCCGGCTGAGGCTGAGGAGTGGATGCGGTCGTGTTTGGGGGCAGGCGGGGGAGGAGAGAAATCCTAAGAGGACCGCTGTCTTCATTTATCTAGAATTTGGAACTTTCTCGCCGGATTTTCCTTGACGGTGAGGGGAGCTCCTTTGCCAGCGCCCTGGGAAACAACCTTACCGAACTCTGCGTTCAGAGATGGTATCCCCTTTTTTGAACTGGGTTATCTGGAGCACGAATTTTTGCTCCCTTATGAAACACTTCTTGTTTTTCAATGTTTTGGTTTTGTTTATTGTTAGCTACTTAGAAATTACTGCCGTGTTTTTCTCCACTACAGGTGTAACAGAAGTTCGACGTGATGCTATACATTCTAGACTGATGAGATATGGCGTCTGACATTACATGCATGACCTGGAATGTAAGGGGCCTTGGGTAAGAGAGTCAAAGTATTTTCTCAGATACGACGTTATCACCCTCATATAGTAGCTTTGGTCGAAACACATCTGACTAGGGACTCGGCCCGTTATGTGCAAAAACCTTGGGTACAATGGTCTGTGCATGCATTTCACACTAGTTACTCTAGAGGAGTATCTCTGTTAATTCATAAGGATATCAGATGGGAGGTCAGAGAGGTTCGGAGAGATCCGGAAGGTCGTTTTGTGTTTGTGTACGCGAATGTGAATTCAGAGGACTATGTTATAATGTGTATATATAACCCTCCCCCTGCTAAGATGTCGGTTGTTAAGAAAGCGGTTGACTTTGCCTTAAATTATCCAGATGTGCATGTTCTGTGTATGGGAGATTTCAATATGCTAATGGATGAATGTATGGATAGACTCCGTCTTGATGGAAAGATCACGGATGTAAATCCTTCATCATCTCGATTGTCAATATTCATGGAAGGCACTGGTTGGTTAGATCTCTGGAGAACACGCCACCCCGACGTAAAGGAATTTACTTGTCACTCATCTGTCAGACGCACTTTATCTCGCTTAGACTACATATTTGGCTCTAGTGGTTTGGCGGCACGGGTGGGGGAGGTGTGTCATGGGAGTAGAAGTGTCTCAGACCATAGTCCAGTGATTCTTAAACTTAAGCTAAGTCGGGTGAGGAACATTATAAATTGGAAAGTGAATCCATTCTGGCTGAAGTTAATAGGCCCAGAAGACCGGACTGTTGACCAACTGGACTGTTTCATTACATCCCACCCTATGCCGCAAAATATTACTATTCTTTGGGATACCCTCAAAGCATATCTGAGGGGATGTTTGTCCTCTACCATCTCATATATTAAGCTCCTGACTTCAAAGGAAGATGATGACATGGATAGACGATTGAGAGACTCAGAGGCGGCCTATATAGCTAATCAGACAAGTGAAAACAGGACGGAGTGGTTACACCTGCACAGACTTCATAGTCAATATACTGACACTAAATCCAAGCGTAAATTATTTTTTACTAAGCAGACTTACTTTGAACTGGGAAACCAGTCCAGTAAACTCCTAGCATATATGGTACGTCAACACAATACATCCAACACCATACTTAAAATCCGGAAGTTAGACGACTCTGTAGTGACCCCGACAGACGACATACTCCAATGCTTTTGTGATTATTATAAAAAACTATATAGCTCCAAAGGAGATTCTGATACTTTGGAATGTCTAAACTATCTATCAGACCTAGTATTCCCTACGTTGAATGCTGCACAGCAAGTCTTTTTAGATGCAGACTTTACTCTTGATGAGGTAAACAGGGCCATAACAGATATGGCCTCTGGCAAGGCGCCAGGCCCGGATGGTTTCCCTATAGAAGTATATAGAAAATATAGAGATGCTCTGGCACCAATTCTTTTGAAAGTATTTCAGGGGATTTGGGAGGGTGGTTCCTTGCCGGATTCTTATTATGAAGCAAATATCATAGTCTTAAAAAAGGAAGGGAAGGACCCCCTAGACTGTGGATCTTATCGCCCTATTTCACTAGTTAATGTGGACTATAAGATTTTCACTAAAATTCTAGCTACTAGGTTAAATACGGTAATATTAGATATAATACATCCGGACCAGACGGGTTTTATGCCGGGTAAGAGTACCTCTATTAACATCAGGAGGGTTCAATCAATAGCTCAATATAGTACGTTAGTACCTGAGAATAAATGGGCCATGGCCTCGCTGGACGCGGCTAAGGCATTTGATTCCCTTGAATGGCCCTTCCTGTCTGCGTGTTTACAACGATTCCAATTTGGTCCCAAATTCCAAAAATGGATTGCAGCATTATATTTGAAACCAAGAGCTCGGATAATTATTAACAATTCTATTTCTGAATCATTCTCCTTAAAGAGAGGGACTCGCCAAGGATGTCCTCTATCTCCGGCCCTGTTTGCCCTAGCGATAGAGGCATTGGCGATTCGTATGAGGTCCTCCCCACTTATTAGGGGTATTACGATAGCAGACCGCACGGATACTATTGGTCTATATGCGGATGATATGGTGGTGTTTCTTGATGAGGTGGAGGAGACCTTGCCACATGTGATTAACACTATAGAGGGATTCGGTAGGCGTTCGGGATTATATATTAATTGGGATAAATCTGCCTTGATGCCTCTTTCTCATGGCTCGGTGACACACCTCAATACTTTATCCCCATTACCGGTTGTTACTAGCTTTAAATACCTAGGAATAATTATACCAAGATGTAGTAGACTTGATCTACAGTTTAATGTTCTCCCGCTGCTGGAGCTTGTTAAACATAAATTTGCAATTTGGAGTAAACTGCCTTTATCTGTCTCGGGCCGCATAAATTTGATAAAAATGATACTCCTCCCGAAGCTTAACTATTCCCTCCAACATAGTGCAGTACCGGTCCCTAAATCCTTTTTTGCCAACTTGAACTCATTAACTACATCTTTTATTTGGGGAAGGGCTAGACCCAAACTTAAATTATCCACCTTGCATAGATCTAAACAGATGGGAGGGGCGGCGTTGCCAGATTTCTTCTTATACTACTTAGCTGGACAACTTAGGGCTCTGGGAAAATGGATGCCGGGGGGAGATTTACCGAACTCAGAACACCATTTGGCTCAGGCTGCCAAGATCAACTGCCCGTTGGGTTTCTTGGAGGTGAACAAACCCTCTGTCTCTAGATTACTGCCATTACTTCGGCTGGCAAGATTGATTTGGCGACAAGTGAAGAAGGTAATTCATTTTGATGGTGTTGTAGCTGAACTGCCATTATGGGATAATGAATATTTCCCGAGCTTGCTGAATCACCCCTCCGCTCAATTCTGGACACTGCATGGTGTTTCGTCGCTTAATGATCTTTATGAACAGGGAACCCTAATGTCCTTTGAACAAATGCAGCATAAACATGATATACCGAGACCTCAGTTCTTTCGATATCTTCAACTCAGATCAGCGATTCAATCACATTTTCGTAGTGTGGAAATGGCTCGGGTGATTTCCTCTTTCCCATTGATAGGGATATTCAAGTCACAGGGACCCCGGGGTCTTATCTCCGTATTGTATACTTATATGTTGTCCGTGGGTGCTGATGCTACCTTGTTACCGATAAGGGACAAGTGGAGGGTCCTGATACCCGATCTGCAGGGTGAGGACTGGGAGATGGCCCTTGAGTCCCCAACCAGGGTGTCACCCTCGGCTAACAATAAAATGATACAGTTATACATTTTGCATCAATCATATCTAACCCCACTGCGATTATTTAAAATTGGGTGGTCCCGGTCTTCAGAATGTACTAGATGTCATATGGAGGAGGCGGATTTCATACACATGATATGGGAATGTCCAGTTATTATGTCTTATTGGAAAGAGGTGACCACGTTGTTGACTTCCCTTGTACATATTCCTGTTCCCCTGACCCCGTCAGTGTGTTTATTTGGGATACTGGAGGAGGAGATGTGGGGCCACCATGTTCAAATTTTTTTGAGAGAGACGCTTTTTCTGGCAAGAAAATTGATTGCCTTGCGTTGGATGGGCATTTCACATCCGTCTCTTAGGGCCTGGATAGAGTTGGTAAATCTAATCGTGCCATATGAACGCACCTTATACCAAAATAGAGGCTGTTTGGATAAATTTAATAAAATTTGGGACCTGTGGAACTCGTCATACCTCACTGTGTCATCACGTAGTTGAGGGCCTAGATTCTGTATAGCAAAGACTTGAGAAATAGAGTGAATCACGCTGAGCATTAAAACTGCTATGCTAAGGTGGTGGAGACCGTTTTGTTTTGTTTAGGCAGTAAGATAGGTTGAGCTTTAGGATTTTCAGTATATGTGACATACTATTATATTTCAACTTTGCATGACCCGATCGGTGTATAAAGTATTATGTTGATGAATCTATCTTTATGATGTACCTGCACTGACGTGGAAATATGTAAATTGAGTATGTTCATGTGAATTAAGTGTTTTAATAAACGAATTTAAAAAAAAAATATTAGCAATTACCTCCAATTAGAAATGTAGCGCAGTTTTTCTAATTCACTATGTCTCTTTCCTCTTGTGCAGGCATTGCCGGACCTTAGGTATCCATGGTTACGACCACTAGCAACTAGCTAACTGTCACTATATCAGTGGTTTTAACCATGGACACCTAAGGTCCTGCAATGCCTGCACATGAGAAAAGAGATATAGTGAATCAGAAAAACTATACATTTCTAATTAGAGGTATTTGCTAATATTATTACACCTACTATATATTGGTATAGAATTTTGGGGATGGGAATACCTCTTTAATTTTCTCCCTGCAGCCAAACATTAGATTACATTGCTGACTGTGTGAAATTATGGTAGATGCCAATTAGCACTGTGGCTGCAGGAAAATACTGTCTTTTTGATGACTGATTCCCTTTAACCCCTTTTCTGACATGCGCCGCATGTATACTGCTCTGTGGGAGCTAAATTCTCGCAAAGAGAAGTATATATATATATACTAGCTGTTTCCAGCCAGCTAACGCTCGGCACGCTCATTGCTATCTAATTAACGCTGCTGGTGATTAAACTAAAGTAAATAATGACAACATTCAATAGCGCTTATGCAGGTGGTAATTTAACTTAAAATGAAGTTAATAACAATAATAATCATTAAAAATCTGAATAATACTAAAAATACATTTTATTCACAGTGTAAAATCAAAAACAAACTGGATTCAGTAAGATGTGCGTTTTTTATTCATTCCATCATCTAAACAAATTTCATAACGAAACATAAATTAGGTAAAAATTTCTCTGTAAACACAATTAAATGTATAGTCATTTTCGTCATTTTCAAAGATCTTTCCTTGACTTCTACCAGGTACAATTTAATGTGTGAGGATGGGATTGTGTGTCATAATGTGGTGGGGGGGCGGGATTATGTGTGGTAATGTGGTAATGTGGTAATGTGGTGGGGGGCGGGATTATGGGTGGTAATGTGGTGGGGGGCGGGATTATGTGTGGTAGTGTGGTAATGTGGCGGGGGGCGGGATTATGGGTGGTAATGTGGTGGGGGGCGGGATTGTGTGGTAATGTGATTAGAGGGCGGGATTATGTGTGGTAGTGTGGTAATGTGGTGGGGGGCGGGATTATGGGTGGTAATGTGGTGGGGGGGCGGGATTGTGTGGTAATGTTGTGGGTGGGTGGGATTATCTGGTGACGTGGTGGGGGCGGGATTATCTGTGGTGATGTGGTGGGGGCGGGATTATGCGTGGTGATGTGGGGGGAGCAGGATTATGCGTGGTGATGTGGGGGACGGGATTATGTGTGGCAATGTGGTGGGGGGGCGGAATTGTGTGGTAATGTGGGGGGTGGGATTATGCGTGGTGATGGGTGGGGCGGGATTATGCGTGGTGATGGGGTGGGATTGTGTGGTGATGGGTGGGGGGCGGAGCTACTGTGCAAGGGGCGGGATTAGCGAGTGTGATGTGGGGGGTGGGATTATGTGTGGTAATGTAGTGGGGGGCGGGATTATGTGTGGTAATGTGGGGGGGCGGGATTATGCGTGGTGATGTGTTGGGGGCGGGATTATGTGGTGATGTGGGGGCGGAGCTACTGTGCAGGGGGCGGGATTACGGGTGGTGATGGGGTGGGGGCGGGATTACGGGTGTTGATGGGGTGGGGGGGCGGGATTACGGGTGGTGATGGGGTGGGGGGTGGGATTACGGGTAATGATGGGGTGGGGGTCGGGATTACAGGTGTTGATGGGGTGGGGGGGCACGATTACGGGTGGTGATGGGGTAGGGGGGCGGGATTACGGGTGGTGATGGGGTGGGGTGCGGTATTACAGGTGGTGATGGGGTGGAGGGGCGGGATTACGGGTGCTGATGGGGTGGGGGGGGCGGGATTGTGGGTGGTGATGGGGTGGGGGCGGAGCTGCTGTGCAGGGGGCGGGATTAGTGAGTAATCACGATGCCTCTTATATACACTCACCGGCCACTTTATTAGGTACACCTGTCCAACTTCTTGTTAACACTTAATTTCTAATCACGCACAACCATCTCTAGGGTTTACAGAGAATGGTCCGAAAAAGAAAAAAAATCCAGTGAGCGGCAGTTCTGTGGGCGGAAATGCCTTGTTGATGCCAGAGGTCAGAGGAGAATGGGCAGACTGGTTCGAGCTGATAGAAAGGCAACAGTGACTCAAATCGCCACCCGTTACAACCAAGGTAGGCCTAAGAGCATCTCTGAATGCACAGTGCGTCGAACTTTGAGACAGATGGGCTACAGCAGCAGAAGACCACACCGGGTACCACTCCTTTCAGCTAAGAACAGGAAACTGAGGCTACAATTTGTACAAGCTCATCGAAATTGGACAGTAGAAGATTGGAAAAACGTTGCTTGGTCTGATGAGTCTCGATTTCTGCTGCGACATTCGGATGGTAGGGTCAGAATTTGGCGTAAACAACATGAAAGCATGGATCCATCCTGCCTTGTATGGAGCATCTTTGGGATGTGCAGCCGACAAATCTGCGGCAACTGTGTGATGCCATCATGTCAATATGGACCAAAATCTCTGAGGAATGCTTCCAGCACCTTGTTGAATCTATGCCACGAAGAATTGAGGCAGTTCTGAAGGCAAAAGGGGGTCCAAGCCGTTACTAGCATGGTGTACCTAATAAAGTGGCCGGTGAGTGTATATAGATAGTGTTGCTATTTACTGTCACCGTGCGATTGAGCTTGGTGACCGGGTTAAGATGGCTACTGTTTCTGACAGCAGGCCATTCCTGTATGTTGCTCCTGGTTTCTGTACTGCCCTCCAAGATTGGCGATCCCTGTGTTTGGCTCTTCAATTCTAACAAGCCAATCACAGCAATGTGACAATAAAGTTATAAAAAAAAATAAACCATGTGACATGGTGTGATCGGTGCTGTCTGACATAGCACCAATCACAGCCGTCACAGTGGGTGGGGTGATTGTCACCTCACCCGATTTACCCCTTTGGTGCTGATTGAGCAATAGTTTCTGGCCAAACAGCGCCACAGGCGTTAATCTACAATAGCGATTCTTGCTCTGCACGCCATCTTTACCTCCGAGTTGGCATGTTGAGTGATTGTGGCCATTGGTGGCCAGTGCGATTTCCCCTGCGATCTCTGTCTCCTGCTTACATGACATTGTTAGTGACGTTCGTTTTTCTTTGGAAAAAAAATGTATTGCGTCGAGTAAATTTTTAGCGAGTGCTTAAGAGGAGCTTACGTTGCAGTGTTAGTGATGTATGTTTCTCTTTTGGAAAAAAAAACACTGGGACCTTGCTTCAGTTTCAGGAGGTAGTCAACAAGACCTTAATGTTTTGTCCCAGGTCAACATTTTCCAGGATCTCGAAAACGGTGCAGAGTAATAATAATAATAATTATATTTCTATAGCACCAACATATTCCGCAGCACTCTACATTATAGAGGGGACTTGTACAGTCAATACACATTAAGCATAACAATAAACTCATAGATCAACAGATACCAGGAGGAATGAGGGCCCTGCTCGCAAGCTTACAATCTATGAGGAAAAGGGGAGACACGAGAGGTGGATGGTAACAATTGCTTTCGTTGTTTGGACCAGCCATAGTGTAAGGCTCGGGTGTTCATGTAAAGCTGTATGAACCGGTTATCAGCCTAAGTATGTAGCAGTACAGACACAGAGGGCTATTAACTGCATAAAGCGTATGAGAACATGATGCGAGGAACCTGATTATGGTTTAATTTTTTTGAATGGGCCACACAGGGATAGTTAGGTTAATGCATTGAGGCGGTAAGCCAGTTTGAACAAATGCGTTTTTAGTTCATGCTTAAAACTGTGGGGATTGGGGATTAATTGTATTAACCTGGGTAGTGCATTCCAAAGAATTGGCAGAAGTCTTGGAGACGGGAGTGGGAGGCTCTGATTATTGAGGATGTTAACCTCTGTTAACCTCAGGTCATTAGAGGCATCATTTAACGATTGGTGAGGAATATGATCCTGGCTGCAGCATTCAGGACAGATTGGAGCGGGGAGAGTTTGGTAAGAGGGAGGCCGATTAGTAGAGAGTTAAGGCCCCGTCTCACATAGCGAGATCGCTAGCGAGATCGCCGCTGAGTCACAAGTTTTGTGACGCAACAGCGACCTCAGTAGCGATCTCGCTATGTGTGACACGTACCAGCGATCAGGCCCCTGCTGCGAGATTGCTGGTCGTGTCGGAATGGCCTGGGCCGTTTTTTGATCGTTGAGGTCCCGCTGACATCGCTGAATCGGTGTGTGTGACACCGATCCAGCGATGTCTTCACTGGTAACCAGGGTAAACATCGGGTTACTAAGCGCAGGGCCGCGCTTAGTAACCCGATGTTTACCCTGGTTACCAGTGTAAATGTAAAAAAAACCAAACAGTACATACTCACCATCTGATGTCCGTCAGGTCCCTTGCCGTCTGCTTCCTGCTCTGACTGAGTGCCGCCGTACAGTGAGAGCAGAGTGCAGCAGTGACGTCACCGCTGCGCTCTGCTCTCACTGTACAGCGGCACTCAGAGCAGGAAGCAGACGGCAAAGGACCTGACGGACATCAGATGGTGAGTATGTACTGTTTTTTTTTTTTACATTTACGCTGGTATCCAGGGTAAACATCGGGTTACTAAGCGCGGCCCTGCGCTTAGTAACCCGATGTTTACCCTGGTTACCCGGGTGCTGCAGGGGGACTTCGGCATCGTTGAAGACAGTTTCAACGATGCCGAAGTCGTTCCCCTGATCGTTGGTCGCTGGAGAGAGCTGTCTGTGTGACAGCTCCCCAGCGACCACACAGCGACAAAACAGCGACGCTGCAGCGATCAGCATCGTTGTCTGTATCGCTGCAGCGTCGCTGTGTGTGACGGGGCCTTTACAATAGTCCAGACGTGAATGAATAAGAGAAACAGTAAGAGTTTTTGCAGAGTCGAAAGTAAGAAAAGGTCGAATTCTAGAAATGTTTTTGAGGTGCAGATAAAAAGAGCGAGCCAGTGATCGGATGTGGGTGGTGAAGGAAAACTCTGAATCAAGTATGACCCCAAGACAGAGTATGCTCCAAGAGGGGAATCTGAAAAGACACAATTTACTATTGTGAAACCTGCCCTGAGACACCTGCATTAAGGATTTATTCAAAGCGTACCACACTTTCCCAAATTAATAAAATTGGTTTTAACCTGTTGACAAAATACTTTTATATTCTGATGTACTCTGCACAACTTACACATACTACTTTTACATACTGTAAAACCAAAAGCATTATAATCCTTACTATAAAACTGTGCCTCTAGATAAATTAATTTGGTGATCTAGTTTCCAAAATGGGGTCACTTGTGGGGGTTCCACTGATTAGGCACATCAAGGGCTCTTCAGACGTGACATGACGCCCGCAGACTGTTGCATCAAAGTCTGTATTCCAGAACGTCACTCCTTCCCTTACGAGCCCTGCCGTGCGCCCAAACAGTAGTTTTCCTTCACATATCGAGTATCCGCATACTCAGGAAAATTGTACAACTTTTACCCTTGTGAAAATAAAAAAAAATTGGGGCTAAAAGATCATTTTTGTGGAAAATGGGATTTTTTTTTAATTTTCACTACTCCACGTTATAAACTTCTATGAAGCACCATGGCGTTCAAGGTACTCACAACACATCTAAATAACAGATAACAGACAGTGGAAAATGTAATCCTTTTAACACAACAGTGCACGAAAATACAGAATTATAGCACAAATTTTCCTCGAGATACAGAGTAAATGATCTAATACTATGCATTCCTTTATACAGTTTCCACTTCTCTTTCAGACAACAGAACATATCATTTTCAGGCAGAGGATGAGGCGGAGGCATTTATGTGAGTAATAAAAGTAGAGCCTTTCTCTTTACTCTTTTTTTAGAATGCTACGCAAGACACTTTTAAAGGGAACCTGTTAGAAAAGAAACATGCAACACTTCTTTATTTATCATCCACTCCTGGTCTTGGCTTACAGATACTGATGTAAAATACTGACTATATACATGGCCTAAGTGTCTAAACCAGGTGCATTCACTTATATGATATGGTAAGGCTGGTTTCACACTTGCGTTTTGATCTGCAGCGTTTTAAAAAAAAACGCAGGTGGTGAAAAAACGCATGTAAATGCGTGCAAATGCTGCGTTTTTTAGACGCATGCGTTTTTGCATGCAGAAAAAAAAACGTGGCGTTTTGACGCGTTTACATGCGTTTTTTCCTGCGTTTGCATTTTTAAAACGCATGCTGAGAAGTGTGTGACAGCTGCCAATCATCAAAATCAACTAGAAAACCCACTATTAATAGAATTAGCTAGGGTTAGGGTTAGGATCCCTAGGGTTAGGGTTAGGGGTAGCTTTTTATTAGAAGAATGTCCTGGTCACCAGGTCACTGATAAGCCACCCCCCACCATCAAGGTGATAAAGGGATCCAAACCCTAACCCTACCCCTAAAACTACCCCTAACCCTACCCCTACCCCTAACCCTAGGGATCCAAACCCTAACCCTAACCCTAGGGATCCAAACCCTAACCCTAGGGATCCTAACCCTAACCCTACCCCTAAAACTACCCCTAACCCTACCCCTAACCCTAACCCTAGGGATCCTAACCCTAAGGGTTAGGATCCTAACCCTAACCCTAAGGGTTAGGGTTAGGATCCCTAGGGTTAGGGTTAGGGTTAGGATCCCTAGGGTTACTAGGGATCCTAACCTTAGGGTTAGGGTTAGGGTTTTCTTGTTTTTTTTGTGTTTTCTTGTGTTTTTCTATAGAAACGCATGCAAACGCATGTGCTTGAAAATGCATGCGTTTACATAGACAGCAATACATTTTTTTGCCGTGAATAAACGCATGCGTTTTTTTGCGGCAAAAAAACGCCGCTAGAAATTACTACAGGTTGCATTTCTGCAACTGAACGCACGCATAAAAAAATGCATGCGTTGCAAAAAACGCGTCAAAACGCATGCAAAAAAACGCATGCGTTTTTAATGTTAAGTATAGAAAAAAAACGCATGCGTTTTTTAGCGCTAAAACGCAGCAGAAAAAAACGCAAGTGTGAAACCAGCCTAATATAGTGCTAAATACGGCCCTGGTTAAATGCTAAGCTTTAGGCAGGGTTCAGAGCAACGTATGAAAAATCGTCCATTTTCATGAAGAAAAATTGACAGTTTTCCTTTGTTCATTTTTTACTTCTGTATATCTATATGTAATTTACAAGACCAAATATAGTTTCCCATGTTAATAATTGTACTGGTAATTATATGTAAAAAACAGATGCTATAAGGCTGGTCTGTATGGAATCCATATTTTTTGCACACCCATGGACTTGAATGGGCGAGTCTCATCTGAAAAATGGAAAAGAATAATGCATGATTAAAAATGTTTTCATATGGAAGCTTGCTCTGTGTGAAGAAACTCCTCTGAACTGCCCTATTCAATGTAATTGGCCAGTGTGTCTGTCGGCAGGATTTTGTCATGTACAGTATAGACATGGCTGTAGTGGCGCTGAACTGATTACATTGATACTTTTGGTGAAGTGATTCTATAATCAGCATTTGGAAAGTTTTATGTTAATTTGATTTTGAGCCCATAGGCTGGACTGTGCACTGGTTCTTCTCCTCGCTGCTGGTGAATCCCTGCCTCTCCGCATGCCTCTTCTGTTTGGAGAGGAGATTTCAGAGGAGGCTGGTCACTGAAAAAGCACTGACCTGTTATTCAAGGAATGTAGGAAGGTAGAGGGGCTGGGGAATCACAGACCGGAAGGAGAAGACCCGGTGTACAGTCATGCTTTCCCCCTTTCCTCCTATTTTCAAACAGTTAATGTCAAAATTCCCACTAATTTAAGTAGAAAAAAAAACCTTTTTTTGTGTAAATTCATAAAGAGAATCTATCACCTGGTGTTATCTACCTCATCTGAAGGCAGCATAACATTAGAAAAAATTCCCTGATTCCAGTGATGTATCACTTAGTTTACTGGGTGCAGTAGTTGTCACACAATCAGAGTTCTTATTTGTAGAATGCAGCGGAGCTCGAAAGGCTTTCCCCGCTCACTGCAGACTTTCTGTGTACATTGTCTATTGACAATGAGCTGCTTATCACAGGATGGGGCTTGGTTGGACCTGGGCTCACACAATCATGAATGCGGCCAATGATTATCTCCTGGTGATAAAACTTTCATTGTATGGAAATAACACACAGCCTAATAAGTGACACATCTCTGAAATCTGTGTCTCAGCTGTTACCTCATTCTGTCCTTAGATTACATAGCAAAATCCTGCTGACAGATTCCATTTAAATGGAATATGTCAGCAGGATTTCACCTCCAAACTATTTACAGTGGCATGTAAAAGTTCGGGCACCCCTGGTATATATATTATGTAAATTCATTTTTTACATTTTTAAAATTACAAAAAGGAATTGGGCCTATGCAAAGTTTGGGCACTCTCAATTGTTAGCACCTAGTAGCACCCCCTTTTGAAAGTATCACAGCTTGTAAATGCTTTTTGTAGCCAGAAAAGAGTCTTTCCGTTCTTGTTTGAGGGATTTTCATCTATTCTTCATTGGAAACTTCTTCCAGTTCTGTGTGATTCTTGGGTCCTCTTGCATGCACTGCTATTTTGAGGTCTAGTCACAGATTTTCGATGATGTTAAGATCACTGGACTGAGAAAACCTTCACTTTGCACCTTTTGAGGTCGTCTATTGTGGATTTGGATGTGTGTTTAGGATCAATATCCATTTGTAGAAGCCACCCTCTTTTCAACTTCATCTGTAAAAAGCTGATATGTTTGCATCAAGAATTTGTTGAAATTCAATTGAATCCCCACCATATCGCACCATATCAGTAGTTTTTTTTAACCCCTTAATAGTACACCGCGTAATAGTACACCGATGTCGGACTCCCTCCCTTTGATGTGGGCTCAGGCGGTGATATGTGCCCGCAATAGCCGTGGGTGGAATTGCGATTCACCCGCAGCTATTAACCAGTTAAATGCCACTGTCAAACTCTTGACAGCGGCATATAAATCGCGCTTCCGGCCCCCATCACGTTATCGTGTGTCATCGGTGTGTTGGCATGACAACCTGAGGTCTCCTGGAGACCTGTATGGTTGTCAGTGCCGGCTTGCTGTGAGCGCCACCCATTGGTCGATGATCATAGTAAGTGAGCAATTCTACTACATAGAGGCGATCTGAATATCGCCTCTATGTAGCAGAGCTGATCGGTTTGTGGCAGCTTCTAGTCTCCTAAAGCATGCCAATATTAAAAAAAAAAAAAAATGTTTTTAAAAATATAAAAAAAAAATATAAAATGTCAAATTACCCCCCTTTTGCCCCATTCAAAATAAAACAATAAAAATAAAATCAAACATACACATATTTGGTATTGCCGCATTCAGAATCGCCCGATCAATAAAAAAAAGGATTAACCTGATGGCTAAACGGCGTAGCGAGGAAAAAAGTCAATACGCCAAAATTACGTTTTTATGGTCGCATTAAAATGCAATGGGGGAATCAAAAGATCTTATCTGTACCAAAATGGTATAATTAAAAACGTCAGCTCGGCACGTAAAAATAAGCCCTCACCCAACCCCAGATCACGAAAATTGGAGTTATCGGAAAATGGTGCCATTTTTTTTTTTTTTAACAGATTGGAATTTTTTTTCACCACTTAGATAAAAAAGAACCTAGACATGTTAGGTGTCTATGAACTCGTAATGACCTTGAGAATCATAATGGCAGGTCAGTTTTAGCATATAGTGAACCTAGTTAAAGAGCCAAACAAAAAACAAGTTTGGGATTGCACTTTTTTTTGCAATTTCACCTCACTTGGAATTTTTTACCGTTTCTTAGTACACGTCATGGTAAAACCGATGATGTCGTTCAAAAGTACAACTAGTCCCGCAAAACATAAGCCCTTGCATGGCCATATTGACGGAAAAATAAAAAAGTTATGGCTCTGAGCAGAAGGGCAGTGAAAAACGAAAACGCAAAACCGAAAAAAGCTCCGGGAGTTAATGATCATCTGGACCCGTTGAAGCGTATACCACCCGAAACGGCCATAGTCCATGAACCTAACCAGTTTGTCTTACAATTATCCTGCCCTCTGTAACCATGTCCACAGCATGTTGTTAAAATAAAGGACAAAGGTTTTTTTTACTGGAAGACTTGTGTGGTGCTGCTATTTTCTTCCTGTTTGGATTTAATTATGCTAGCACATTGCACAGAAGAAGTCCAACACATGTGTTATATGCTGTATTCATTTAGTGTCTTCATATATATTATACCTATACTTTTTCTTCAGTTCAGCATTCTAGTATATGTCTATTCCATGTTCCTTCCATAGTTCTATGCACCAGTGCGCTTATCTATCCATTATAGTCTATTTTTTTTTTTTTTTGCTTAACCCCTTCATGACCTGGGATTTTCCATGTTCGTTTTTCGCTCCCCTCCTTCCCAGAGCCATAACTTTTATATTTTTCCATCAATATGGCCATGTGAGGGCTTATTTTTTGCGGGACGAGTTGTACTTTTGAATGACATCATTGGTTTTACCATGTCGTGTACTAGAAAACGGGAAAAAAATCCAAGTGCTGTGAAATTGCAAAAAAAGTGCAATCCCACACTTGTTTTTTGTTTGGCTTTTTTGCTAGGTTCACTAAATGCTAAAACTGACCTGCCATTATGATTCTCCAGGTCATTACGAGTTCATAAAGGCACAGATGATTGGCCTCGGGGAGACCAAAACATCCAACACCGCGGAGACACCATCACGTGTTTCTCAACGCAGTGATCCAGAACACTGCCCCCATCCCTTATGGGAAATATGCAAATGCATGTAGGATAGCTGTGGAGACACCATCACGTGTTTCTCAACGCAAGCAGTGAATAGCCAGGCCTTTCCCCGGGAAGACACGTGTTTCTCAACGCAGTGATCCAGAACACTGCCCCATCTGTGCCTTTACAGCCTTTTACTAGGCACTGCTCCTAATAGCCAGATTCCTACTCCACACTGATGAGGGGCAAACACCCCGAAACAGCTGTCTGTGGATGGATACCATGCTTGGCGTAGGTGGTTTTCCTGTATTGGATGTTTTCCTTTATTGGATGCTGCCCTTCCCGTGGTTGTTCCTTCCCGGGGAAAGGCCTGGCTATTCACTGCTTGCGTTGAGAAACACGTGATGGTGTCTCCGCAGCTATCCTACATGCATTTGCATATTTCCCATAAGGGATGGGGGCAGTGTTCTGGATCACTGCGTTGAGAAACACGTGATGGTGTCTCCGCGGTGTTGGATGTTTTGGTCTCCCCGAGGCCAATCATCTGTGCCTTTACAGCCTTTTACTAGGCACTGCTCCTAATAGCCAGATTCCTACTCCACACTGATGAGGGGCAAACACCCCGAAACAGCTGTCTGTGGATGGATACCATGCTTGGCATAGGTGGTTTTCCTGTATTGGATGTTTTCCTTTATTGGATGCTGCCCTTCCCGTGGTTGTTCCTTCCCGGGGAAAGGCCTGGCTATTCACTGCTTGCGTTGAGAAACACGTGATGGTGTCTCCGCAGCTATCCTACATGCATTTGCATATTTCCCATAAGGGATGGGGGCAGTGTTCTGGATCACTGCGTTGAGAAACACGTGATGGTGTCTCCGCGGTGTTGGATGTTTTGGTCTCCCCGAGGCCAATCATCTGTGCCTTTACAGCCTTTTACTAGGCACTGCTCCTAATAGCCAGATTCCTACTCCACACTGATGAGGGGCAAACACCCCGAAACAGCTGTCTGTGGATGGATACCATGCTTGGCATAGGTGGTTTTCCTGTATTGGATGTTTTCCTTTATTGGATGCTGCCCTTCCCGTGGTTGTTCCTTCCCGGGGAAAGGCCTGGCTATTCACTGCTTGCGTTGAGAAACACGTGATGGTGTCTCCGCAGCTATCCTACATGCATTACGAGTTCATAGACACCTAACAAGTCTAGGTTATTTTTTATCTAAGTGGTGAAAAAAAATTCCAAGCTTTGCTGCAAAAAAAAAAAAATTGCGCCATTTTCCGATACCCGTAGCGTCTCCATTTTTCATGATCTGGGGTCGGTTGAGGGCTTATTTTTTGTGTACCGAGCTGACGTTTTTATTAATATCACTTTTGTGCAGATATGTTCTTTTGATCGCCCGTTATTGCATTTTAATGCAATGTCGCGGCGACCAAAAAAAAACGTAATTCTGTAATTTCTAATTTTTTTCTCGCTACGCTGTTTAGCGATCAGATTAATGCTTTTTTTTATTAATAGATCGGGCGATTCTGAACTCGGCGATACCAAATATGTGTAGGTTTGATTTTATTTTTATTGTTTTATTTTGAATGGGGCGAAAGGGGGGTGATTTAAACTTTTATATATTTTTTTTATTTTTTTCACATTTTTTTTAACTTTTTTTTTAACTTGTGCCATGCTTCAATAGCCTCCATGGGAGGCTAGAAGCTGGCACAACTCGATCGCCTCTGCTACATAGCAGCGATCATCAGATCGCTGCTATGTAGCTGAAATGCAGGCTTGCTATGAGAGCCGACCACAGGGTGGTGCTCACAACAGGCCGGCATCAGTAACCATAGATGTCTCAAGGACCTCTATGGTTACTATGCAGAAGCTTCGCTGACCCCCAATCATGTGACGGGGGTCAGCGATGCGCTCATTTCTGGCCCGATGGCCAGAAGCGCCGGTTAAATGCCGCTGTCTGCGCTTGACAGCGGCATTTAACTAGTTAATAGCGGCGGGTGAATTGCGATTCCACCGCCAGAGCCCGCATCAAAGCGGGGGTTCTGACCTCGGAAGGGATTAAAATACAAAGAATATGTGTCATATTTAACTTCAACTCTTTTACAGATCATTTCATCTTCAACTTGCTTAGGCTACGTTCACATTTGCGGTCCTCGCCGCAGCGTCGGGCGCCGCAGCGGCGCCGCATGCGTCATGCGCCCCTATATTTAACATGGGGGCGCATGGACATGCGGCGCACTTGCGTTTTGCGCCGCATGCGTCGCTGCAGCGCCCGCGTCGGTGCGCAGAGGACGCAGCAAGTTGCATTTTTGCTGCGTCCAAATTCAATGAAAAAAACGACGCATGCGGCGCAAAACGCAGCGTTGTGCATGCGTTTTGCTGCGTTTTTATTTGCGTTGTGCGTTGCGGCGCCGACGCTGCGGCGCACAACGCAAATGTGAACGTAGCCTTAGCTGTTCACAAAAACAATAACTTTTACATGCCGCTGTATATGCACATGTGGCTCTTCCAGAGACATGTTCAACAATGTCTTTACATGGCCAGTCTGTTCTTCCTTTACTCAGAAATAACTATATGTGACGTTAGGCAAAAGAGTTGTCCGTCATACAGGAGGAGGCGGCACTGGGCGGGCAATAAAACCTGCAGTGACAGATTCTTCAGATCTACCAGATCTCTTCAGCCTCATTTGCATATAATTTTAAATGCCAATTTCTCAGTAATGGAGGAACAGACTGGCTATGTAAAGGTACTATTGGACTTGGTTTTTTTTTTAAAAGCCACATGTGCATATAAATACTTTTGGGTGTGAAATTCTGCTGTCAGATTTTCAATGTTGTCTCAGGTTTGGCTAAATAAAATCATTGGCAATTAGGGCTTGGCCAATAAAGCCTAAGCTTATATATGTTTTTTTCTATGGTAGAGTGATCATCTAGCCCTTCCTAAATTATTGCAAAATTTCACATTTTGTTAATACACCTGCATTTTGTATATTTATTTTGCAGACTGTTCATCAGGTGATACACTAAAAGAGTAATTTTGTTTTGCACTTTACTTTTTTATTTAGTACAATTCATAACCTGTTTTAAACGAAAATAAGTCATTGCTGGCACACTGATATTATGAGGCTACAAATTCATAATGGATAAATTGTGCTGCTATATAAGCATCAACTCCGATTTATATGCTCCTTGTTCATCTCTCCTTTATAAATATAGATGGATATCAGTGCTTCAGAACAGCAAAGATGAGTCTTTGAATGCAGCTTTCATGGGAGACACTGGGTCAAATGACAACTCTAACCAACTGACAAAGCAGATTATCAATGAGATTAGGTCCTTACCTGGAAATCAAGTGTGCTGTGACTGTGGAGCCCCTGGTAATCTGTCTTGTTGCCCCTCCCTATTTTCTTTATCTTGTCATCTTTACTATTTAACTGGTTGCCTTTTTTTTTCCATTTTTTTCATTCTTCGCCCATTTTATTCTTGTGGACTTTTGCAGAACCTGCCTGGGTATCTACAAACCTAGGAATTCTCATCTGCATTGAGTGTTCTGGGATTCACCGAGATCTAGGAGTGCGCTATTCTCGAGTCCAATCCTTGACTCTTGACTTACTTAGCACCTCTGAACTCTTGGTAGGCATCACATTATATCTATCAAAATATCAGTGTAGTCACATATATCATATACCTGAATGTCATTATATCCCATCAATACCATGTGTTTCTTTTAGATTGCTGTTTCAATTGGAAATAATAAATTCAATGATATTTTTGAAATAGTAGCTCCAGCATCAAGTCCTAAACCCAAACCCGGCAGTGACATGTAAGTGTCCGTGAACTTTACTTGTATATTGTATTCTGTTTTAATTTTTAATTTATGCAGCTAGCATCTTGGAGATGGGAATACCCCTTTTAAGGAGTTGTCCACTACTAGGACAACCGCTTCTTAAACTAAATATTCAATCTTGATAAAATAATAAAGCCTATACACACCTCCATTTCCGGCACCGTACCAGCGTTGTTGACATTCTCTGTCCCCAAGGCTGTGAATTGGTGTTGTGACACATGATGCCAGTCAGCACTGGCGTCTCTGTCTCTGCCTTAGTACGAAATGAACATGAAGAGGAAGGCAGGGCTTCAGCTCATCCTGGACTTTTTCCAGCCGGTCATCACGTGTGCCAGTAGTGGACAAGCCCTTTAAGTCTTCTACCTGAAATAGGGCTATCATCCATAATAGGTCATGTTCTGGTAATAGGCCTTATTGGTAACAAGCTGTACACTATGTAAGATAAAGCTCTCAAAGCAGGTGAACCACAGCAGATAGAAAAAGCATGACAATAGAAAACTTGCTTATGCTGTCTAACTAAAACAAATGAATAACACATGAATAACCCCTTTAAGTTTACGTTCCCACAATAAACTTTTGGTGAGTTTTTGATGTTGCAGATTTTCTGCATCATTTCTGCACCAATTAAGCAAATTAGGTTACATGCCTTTTTTCATTGCTTTAAAGTACATTTTTTTTTACGTGCTTTTTTATCATGTTTTTCATACTGTTGCTTTTGTCTTTGTGGTATTTTGTTTATATGGCTTTGACAAAACTTTATTGCTGTAGTTATGTTCGGATTACATGTGTCTTTCGTGTGCTTCAGCTAGGGGAAACACACTAAAACCGCATGTGCGTTATTTACCTGCGGATTTTGCAAATGTAATACAAGTCTATGGGAAAAATCCACACATAAAGCTCAGAGTAACCGCAAGAAGAATTTAACATGTTACAGATTTGAAACACGCACCTTAGGTCAGTTTACACCGAGTAAAAAAAAGACATAGTGGGCATGGAGATTTCTACAATTTCCATCCACTGTGCTAATACTGTAAGACACTGTGTTTTTGACGCAGCAAACATACGCAATGTTCATAACCCGCCAAAAAACTCACATTCTAAATTTTCTGTTGAAAATGTCAATAGGAATAAATGGATAAACCAAGTGCGTGATGCATGAAGGAAGGAAATAAGGTGGTGTTTCAGAGGATTGATTGGAGATTAAAACAGACTGGAGGTGCTTTATTTGGCTTAGACAATAGCAAAAAAAGATGACGTTGCCCTGTAGTGATCAAGGAGAAAGATGGAGATGTAGGACAGTATTTCCAGAGTACCTTGCCCATGGATTGCTGTAGAAGATCATATTCTGTACCATAATTTTGACATCTCAGCCCAACAAAAGGAGCAAGGTTTATAGTGAAAATTTGCACCATGTCCTGATTTCTGCATATGGGTCATTTTTTAGTGTAGACGCTCTTATTTTTATTTCTATTGCAAAGTGAGGACTGCAAAAACTGCCTGATGTGAAAGATATTCCACTGATGCTATAAATGATTTCAAAGGCTCTCTCTTAGAAGTGTGTATATGGATCATTTGAGTTGTGATCACTGTGTCTCCACAGGGCTTCCAGGAAAGATTACATCACTGCAAAATATGTCGAACACAATTTTGTGGACAGAGAAAGATGCAATGCTCTGCATGGAGTTAGAGAGGCTATTCATGGGCATGACTTAATGGCATTACTACAGAGCATGGCAAATGGAGCAGATCTGAGCAAACCGCTTCATCCTGTGCGCAATCCGGTATTGATCACACTAATGCCGCTGTCAGACCAATATATCAAATATTTTACATCAGTGTGACATCCTCTATTATAAATCAACACTTTTAATGTGCATGATCAAATGCAGCTTCCTAAGTTAAGAATCGTAGTAAAATTCTTCAGTCTTGTAATGTCTCTCCTAATAATATTGCATTTGATTTTTTGTATTTTAAAGGATCATGTGGAGCATCCCCTTCACTTTGCTGTGTATATGAGTGAGAGAAATTCCCTCCCGATAGTAGATTTCCTTATCCAAAACGGGTAAGCACATCACTGAAGTCTATAATTTCATTAGTATAGTAAACAAGTGCTATTTGTATATATTGAGCTTTTCTGTCTTACTGGATGGCTCTGCTTTCACAGGGGAGCCCTGGATAAAGTTACAGCAGATGGACAAACAGCTCTGCATTATGCGGTCAAATATAATAAACCAGATTGCATACGGCTTCTCCTGAGAGCAAAGGCATCTGTGAATACTGGTAAGCACATGACTCTTCTCCCTTCCAAAGTCCAGAAACATTCTTGACAATGTCTAGTGAAACTCTCATGTTCTTGTCATACAAAGCATCAAATAAAATAATCCTGCAATATAGGAAACTTGTCAGGTTCAATTAAGCTATTAACAGGCAGATATAGAGTTAATCTGCCCGTTAATAGTGTTGAGAAGATACCCAGCTGCCATACTAAAAGTGCTGTACCTAGGGAAAATGAACTTTATTTCCCCCAGGAGCTGCCGATTTTTAATCATGCAGGAGTGCCTGGAGCAATTACAGGCACCGATCATAGCACTAAGGCCGGCGTCACACCTAGCGTAGGAAAATACGGTCTGTTTTTAATGGCCGAGATACGCAGAAAAGTTCCTGAACAGTGATCTGTATTCAATGCGAGGATGCGATTTTTTTTTTTTCTCCAAAAATTATCCGTGTGCCATCTGTATGGCATCCGTACGGCGAGATTTTCTCGTCGGGTTGAAAAATGGACATAGAATGGATCCATGGGCTCAAATATTCGTGAAAACATATATATATATATATATATATATATATATATACATATATATATTGTAGCGTGGCTAAAGGGTGTCTAATCGACGGGAGATATGTGTCGCATAGATGGCTTGCCGCTGTGATGTAACCATAGCTACCTATATGTCTGTCAGGACCTGTGGTGATGTCAGACCACATGGCTAATCATGTGATGGGTTACTGGGTGTGGTTAGCTCTATATAAGACAGGCTAATGTTTAACACAGTGGGATATGTGTGGAGGTGCTAGCCTCCAGTGTGTGAAGGCTCCAGCACTGAGCCTGAAGGAATGGACACTTGTTTTTTCCCTTTTGCCTGAGTTAAAGGCTATTTGTTTTCCTGTTGATGCTAAACTGGTTTATGAAGCAATAAACCTTTGAACTTTTGTTGGAACCTGCCTCCTAAGTGTCAGCCGACGCACCTGAGTGAGTGAAATCCCTACAATTGGTGGAGAATGCGGCAGCGTTCCCAGCGGAGACGAAGAGTCTGTTATTGGATGGCCTGGGTCAAGTCTGTTGTAAGCCAGCAAGCTTTGCCAGGGAAAATGGAGGATCTGCTGAAACACGTGCTCCAGTCGCAGCAAGAGACCAACAGGCTGTTGATGCAGCAGATACAACAGAGCCAGCAGCAGATACAACAGAGCCAGCAGGAGCAACAGCAGAGCCAGCAGGAGCAACGGCAGCAGATTCAACAGAACCAGCAGGAGCAACGGCAGCAGATGCAGCTTCTGGCGTCTGCCATCCAGGGCAAGACGAGCGCCCCAACCCCAGGTCTGGCTGATGACACCCACGTCCGGAAGACGGTAAGACGCGCATTGCAAAAAATGACTCCCGGGGATGATGTTGAGGCCTTCCTGACGGTGTTTGAGAGGGTCGCTGAGAGGGAAAAACTTCCGCCAGAGCCGTGGGCAGAGGTACTGGCGCCATACCTGACGGGAGAACCCCAGAAGGCGTACTATGATTTGACCTTGCAGGATGCCAAAGAGTATCACAAATTGAAAGTCGAGATTCTCGCATGTTTGGGGGTGACACTGACTGTCAGGGCACAGCGAGTTCACAGCTGGGCCTATCACCGGGACAAACCGCCTCGTTCTCAAATGTTTGATCTGTTGCACCTGGTCCAGAAATGCAGCCAGAGTCATGTACACCTGCACAGATGGTGGAACGAGTAATGATGGATCGGTTTGTGCATTCCCTCCCGAGGTCCATACAGACTTGGGTTGCCCAGGGTGATCCCCAGGATGCCGACGAACTGATCGGACTGGTCGAGAGATACCAAGGGTTGGAAGGCTCCTTTGGGAGGCAGCCCGTGCCGTACTGGGGGTCCCAGAAAGCTGCTGAGTCCCAAAAAGGGGTGGCGCGTTAAAGGTCACAGAGGGCGGGGGAGGTGGTGCCCAAGGTCCCTACGGGTGATATTATTTGCTGGAGGTGCCACGGGCCAGGACATATAGCTGCCCGTTGTTCCCAGACCACTGAGCAGATGGACTGCAGCATGGGACGCCGTTGTTCATACTATGCGTATCCAGCCTGCAGTGTGAACTCTCCGCCCAACGAGGGACCTCAAGCGTGTCCCGTAAGGGTGAACGGTTGAGCAGCAACGGCGCTGTTAGACTCAGGGAGCTTAGTGACCCTGGTGAGGGCCACTTTCCCTCTCCACCTGCTCCCGGGAAAGAAGGTCGGCGTGCGGTGCATACATGGTGATGCCAAGGACTACCCTTTGGCCAGGGTGGACATTGAAACGGCATGTGGCACTGAGTCCCACATAGTCGGCGGCGTGCAGGACTTGTTGCACCCTATAATTATTGGCCGGGATTTCTGTCTGTTTTGGGATTTGTGGGGAAAAGGTTCTGAGCTCCCTAGCAAGAGTAGGGAACCAGTGAAAATGTCATGCTAACTGCTCCCACTCCTCATTTCCAGAACCCCTTTGTGCCCCTGCCCATTATTGAGGTGCCGTTCGAGAGAATTGCCATGGACTTGGTCGGTCCCTTAGTTAAATCAGCCCGGGGCCATCAGTATATATTAGTCATCCTGGACTATGCCACACGCTATCCTGAGGCAATTCCTCTGAGAAATTCTTCCTCAAAGAGTATAGCCCGCGAGTTGGTCCATGTCTTTTCCCGGACAGGTCTGCCGAAGGAGATCCTGACTGACCAGGGGACACCTTTCATGAGCAAAGTGATGAGTGAGTTGTGCAAAGCCCTGAAAATCTCCCAGTTGAGGACCTCGGTGTACCATCCCCAGTCAGATGGCCTTGTTGAGAGATTTAACAAGACACTGAAGAGCATGCTGAGAAAAGCTATAGAGAAAGATGGTAGAGACTGGGATTGTCTCTTACCCTACCTGATGTTTTCCATTCGTGAAGTTCCACAGGCCTCCACAGGATTCTCACTGTTTGAGCTTCTATATGGCCGACATCCGCGAGGACTCCTGGATATAGCCAAGGAAACCTGGGTAGCCGAAGTCACGCCCCACAGAAGCGTCATTGAGCATGTGGCCCTGATGCAGCAGAGAATTGCAAAGGTGATGCCTATTGTGAAAGAACACCTCCTCCAGGCACAAGAAGCTCAGGCCAGAATCTACAACCGGTCTGCAAGAGTGAGGCAGTTCAATCCGGGAGACCGAGTTCTTGTGTTAGTTCCGACGGTGGAAAGCAAGTTCTTGGCCAAATGGCAAGGGCCATATGAGGTTGTCGAGAAACTTGGTGAAGTAAATTATAAAATTCACCAACCAGGAAGACGGAAACCATTCCAAGTATACCATGTCAACCTCATCAAGCCGTGGCAAGATAGAGAGCCGACAGTAACTCCATTGTTGTTAAGCAACCCAGAAGGTGAGGTTGGAGCGGTTACTATAGCGGAGACGCTATCGAAGACCCAGAAACAACAGTGCCGGGAGTTTCTCCAGAAAAACAGGGACCTGTTTTCAGAGTTGCCAGGACACACGAAGGTCATAGCGTACGAGGTCCTAACAGAGCCACATGTGCGGGTGAACGTGAAGCCTATCGTATTCCTGAGGCTCGTCAAGAAGTTATCTCCAAGGAAGTGGAGCGTATGTTGAAGCTTGGAGTCATTGAGGAATCCAAGAGCGGTTGGTCGAGCCCAATTGTCCTGGTCCCAAAACCTGATGGAGAGTGGAGGTTTTGCAACGACCATCGGAAGTTGAATGAGGTCTCCAAGTTTGACGCTTATCCCATGCCCCGCGTTGATGAGCTCATCGAAAGGCTTGGACCTGCCAGGTACATAACCACCTTGGATTTGACGAAGGGGTATTGGCAGATCCCCATGGCACAGGAAGCCAAGGAGAAGACGGCGTTTTCTACACCAGATGGATGTTTCCAGTATGTCCGGATGCCGTTTGGCCTACAGGGAGCTCCGGCGACCTTCCAGAGGGCTATGGATAGAATCCTTGCACCCCATAAGGCATACGCTGCTGCGTACCTGGATGATATCGTCATCTTTAGCCCGGACTGGGAGAGTCATCTGGAAAAGGTCCAAGCGGTGTTTGATGCTATAAGAAAGGCCGGATTTACAATAAACCCGAAGAAGTGTGCATTGGGTAAAGAAGAAGCTAAGTAAGTACCTTGGATACATAGTGGGTCGTGGAGAAATAAAACCCCAAATCAGTAAAGTGGAGGCAATTCAAACATGGCCAAAACCAGTTTCCAAGAAGCAAGTTAAAGCCTTCCTGGGAATCGTGGGATATTACAGGAGGTTCATCCCAAACTTCGCCACGATGGCTGCGCCTCTGACTGACCTGCTAAAAGGGACAAAATCAGTAATGGTTAAGTGGTCCGAAGAAACAGAGTCAGCCTTCCAAGAAATGAAAGAGGCTTTGTGTAAGCAATCCGTTCTGATGGCCCCAAACTTCAAAAAAGAGTTTATTCTTCAGACAGATGCCTCAGATGTCGGGGTGGGAGCAGTCGTTTCCCAAGAGCTACATGGGGAGGAGCATCCTGTCCTCTATCTGAGTAGGAAGTTGTCCTCGTCTGAAAATAACTACTCAGTCGTTGAGAAGGAGTGCTTGGCCATAAAATGGGCGGTGGATACATTACGGTACTATCTGCTGGGACGTAAATTTAGATTGATATCCGACCATGCCCCACTTAGGTGGATGAGGGAAACGAAGGGTAGAAATGCTAGGGTCACCCATTGGTTCTTAGCCCTGCAAGACTTCTGTTTCCATGTGGAACATAGGGCCGTAAAGCTGCACGGTAATGCTGATGCCCTGTCAAGAATCCCTTGTCTAGTGGGGGAAAGTGCCAAGCCCCACGGCTTTAGGCAGAGGGGGGAGGTATGTAGCGTGGCTAAAGGTTGTCTAATCGACGGGAGATATGTGTCGCATAGATGGCTTGCCGCTGTGATGTAACCATAGCTACCTATATGTCTGTCAGGACCTGTGGTGATGTCAGACCACATGGCTAATCATGTGATGGGTTACTGGGTGTGGTTAGCTCTATATAAGACAGGCTAATGTTTAACACAGTGGGATATGTGTGGAGGTGCAGGCCTCCAGTGTGTGAAGGCTCCAGCACTGAGCCTGAAGGAATGGACACTTGTTTTTTCCCTTTTGCCTGAGTTAAAGGCTATTTGTTTTCCTGTTGATGCTAAACTGGTGTATGAAGCAATAAACCTTTGAACTTTTGTTGGAACCTGCCTCCTAAGTGTCAGCCGACGCACCTGAGTGAGTGAAATCCCTACAATATATACAGTATATGTATATATATATATATATATATATATATATATATATATATATATATATATATACACACATAATCAGTGAGACACACACATTATATATATATATATATATACATGTATATATATATATATACATACTGTGTGTGTGTGCATGTGTGTGTATATATATATATATATATATATATATATATATATATATATATATATATATATATATATATATATATATACCGTATTTTCTGGTGTATAAGACGACTGGGCGTATAAGACGACCCCCAACTTTTCCATATAAAATATGGAATTTGGGATATGCCCGCTGTATAGGACGGGGGTCATCTTATACGCCCAGTCATCTTATACGGCGTGTGGTTCCCAGGGTCTGAAGGAGAGAAGACTCTCCTTCAGGCCCTGGGATCCATATTCATGTTAAAAATAAAGAATAAAAATAAAAAATATGTATATACTCACCCCTCCGAGAAGCCTGGCTGTCACTGCTGCAAGCGTCTGCCTCCGTTCCTAAGAATTGCAGAGCATGAAGGACCTTCGATGACGTCACAGTCCTGTGATTGGTCCGTGACCGCTCATGTGACCGGTCACCTGACCGTGACGTCATCGAAGGTCCTTCACGCTCTGCAATTCTTAGGAAAGGAGGCAGACGCTTGCAGCAGTGACAGCCAGGCTTCTCGGAGGGGTGAGTATATACATATTTTTTATTTTTATTCTTTATTTTTAACATGAATATGGATCCCAGGGCCTGAAGGAGAGTTTCCTCTCCTTCAGACCCTGGGAACATCCAGGATCGCTCCCTGCACATGCCGTACCTGGCGTATAAGATGACCCCCGACTTTTGGGACAATTTTTAGGGGTTAAAAAGTCGTCTTATACGCCGGAAAATACGGTATATATAATATATACTGTATACAGTTATATGAAAAAGTTTGGGCACCCGATTTTTAATCTACAGCTTAATGTTTTATAAAAATTGTTTTTTTTGCAACATCTATTTCAGTTTCATATATCTAATAACTGTTGGACACAGTAATGTTTCTGCCTTGAAATGAGGTTTATTGTACTAACAGAAAATGTGCAATCTGCATTCAAACAAAATTTGACAGGTGCATAAGTATGGGCACCTCACCAGAAAAGTTACATTAATATTTAGTAGATCCTCCTTTTGCAAAAATAACAGCCTCTAGTCGCTTCCTGTAGCTTTTAATGAGTTCCTGGATCCTGGATGAAGGTATTTTTGACCATTCCTCTTTACAAAACAATTCCAGTTCAGTTAAGTTTGATGGTCGCCGAGCATGGACAGCCCTCTTCAAATGATCCCACAGATGTTCAATGATATTCAGGTCTGGGGACTGGGATGGCCATTCCAGAACAGTGTAATTGTTCCTCTGCATGAATGCCTGAGTAGATTTGGAGCGGTGTTTTGGATCATTGTCTTGCTGAAAGATCCATCCCCTGCGTAACTTCAACTTTGTCACTGATTCATGAACATTACTGTCAAGCATCTGCTGATACTGAGAGGAATCCATGCGTCCCTCAACTTTAACAAGATTCCCGGTGCCGGCATTGGCCACACAGCCCCAAAGCATGATGGAACCTCCACCAAATTTTACTGTGGGTAGCAAGTGTTTTTCTTGGAATGCTGTGTTTTTTGGCCGCCATGCATAACGCCTTTTTGTATGACTAAACAACTCAATCTTGGTTTCATCAGTCCACAGGACCTTCTTCCAAAAAGAAATTGGCTTCTCCAAATCTGCTTTTGCATACCTCAGCCGACTCTGTTTCTGGCGTGCTTGCAGAAACGGCTTCTTTCGCATCACTCTTCCATACAGCTTCTCCTTGTGCAAAGTGCGTTGTATAGTTGACCAATGCACAGTGACACCATCTGCAGCAAGTTGATGCTGCAGCGCTCTGGAGGTGGTCTGAGGATTGTCCTTGACCGATCTCACCATTCTTCTTCTCTGCCTTTCTGATGTTTTTCTTGGCCTGCCACTTCTGGCCTTAACAAGAACTGTATCTGTTCTTCCATTTCCTTACTATGTTCCTCACAGTGGAAATTGACAGGTTAAATCACTGAGACAGCTTTTTGTATCCTTCCCCTGAACAACTATGTTGAATAATCTTTGTTTTCAGATCATTTGACAGTTGTTTTGAGGAGCCCATGATGCCACTCTTCAGAGGAGATTCAGGCTACGTGCACACGCTGCGGATTTTGCTGCGGATCCGCAGCGGATTTGACACTGCGGATCCGCAGCAGTTTTCCATACGGTGTACAGTACAATGTAACCCTATGGAAAACAAAATCCGCAGTGCCCACGATGCAGAAAAATCCGCGCGGATTCTCTGCAGAAAAAAAGGAGCATGTCACTTCTTTCTGCAGATTCCGCTGCGGATTTGAACTTGCACCAATAGGAAAGTGCAGTTGAAAACCCGCAGAGGAATCCGCAGAAGAAACCACACAAAAATCCGCAGTGAAAACCGCAGTGTTTTTGCACTGCGGTTTTTGCAAAACCGCTGCGGAAAATTCCGCAGCAAAATCCGCAGCGTGTGCACGTAGCTTCAAACAGGAGAACAACTTGCAAGTGGCCACTTTAAGTAGCTTTTCTCATGATTGCATACACCTGGCTATGAAGTTCAAAGCTCAATGAGGTTACAAAACCAAAAAAAGTGCTTTAGTAAGTCAGTAAAAAGTAGGTAGGAGTATTTAAAACAAGAAAATGATAAGGGTGCCCATACTTATGCACCTGTCAAATTTTGTTTGAATGCAGATTGCACATTTTCTGTTAGTAAAATAAACCTCATTTCAAGGCAGAAACATTACTGTGTCCAACAGTTATTAGATATATTAAACTGAAATAGCTGTTGCAAAAAAAAACCAATTTTTATAAAACATTAAGCTGAAGATTAATAGGGGTGCCCAAACGTTTTCATATAACTGTATAATTCCACATGTGTTAATTCACAGTTTTGATGCCTTCAGTGTGAATTTACAATTTTCATAGTCATGAAAATGCATAAAAATCTTTAAATGAGAAGGTGTGTCCAAACTTTTGGTCCGTACTGTATGTATATATATATATATATATATATATATATATATATATATATATATATATATATAATGTATGTATGTGTATATATACCTATTCTATGTGTAGACATTTACTTGAGCTATTCTATTCTAACCTGTCAGTGTGATTTTACTGTACACCGCACTGAATTGCCGGCTTTTCTATAGAACACCGGTGCGTATTTCTCGCAAGTCACACTGATGGTCCCTGTGTAATCCGTATTTTTCTCGCGCCATAGACTTTCATTGGTGGATTTGTTTTGTGCAATACGCTGACAAACGCAGCATGCTGTGATTTTCTCCGCCCGTAAAATACGGCTGAGAAATATACGGCTGATGGACGCTGCCACATTGAGAAACATTGGTCCGTGTGCATTGCGTTGTTTTTGCACCTCTCATACGTCCGTATTCCTCTCTAGTGTGATGCCGGCCTAAGAGCGGTGGCTGTAACCTCGTCCCATCGCTGACTGAAAGGCCAGCTCTGCAGTGCATCACAATTGCTTTAATTGTAGTGATTTTTGTTACAATTTAGAGAAATTCAAAGATCATTCAGAGTTTTTGCAAAATATCTTTGATTTTATTTTTAGTTAACCCCTTTCCCACCCGAGACTTATCTGAGTCGCCAGTCAGGGAAGTGGGGTACTCGGTACTGGGCCTGGTCGCAATTAAAGGGGTGGTCACGGTGGCAGCGACCCGGTCCGTGGCCCTGGGCGCCCAAGTAAAAGGGACTGTCTTTAAAGGGGTTTTTGAAATAAAGAAAGTTTGTGACACCACCTGTGGTATTCGGTCAGGGATGACCAGCGCTGCTTAAAGGGGTCCCCTGGGGTGATGTTATGGCAGCCAGATGGTATAACTTCCCACTGGTGAAGTAGGTCCCCAGGGCTCCCGGTGAATAGATGGAAGATGGTGAGTGGTGCAGTAATGAACGAAGGACACAGTTGTGCAGTCTTTTTACCTGGTTTACTGATGGTAGCAGGTAGCCACAGTCCAGGGCACCAGATCACAGGTACAGGCAGGGTCCGGCCAGCTTGGAAACGAGTTCAGAATCCAGCTTTATCAGGTGGAGTTAAAAGCCTTTCTTCTAGCGCTGTGTTGTTATAGTCCCTTACTGCCTATGGCTTTATAGCAAGGTCCTTTCAGTTATCTCTGTCCTTTAATGAAGTGGGACACAAACCCGTATGACAGGTGACTCGAGCCTTTTTGCAGGGTCTCTATCATGACCCGGGCTCTGTGTCACTGTGTGTCCTGGGTGTTAGGACGAACAGGCGTTATATAATCCAGTTGTCCTGCCAGTTTCTGCTTTGTGTCATAGAGTCCCACAAAAGCCTCGGTGTTCCGGCTACCAGTGTCTGCGCTTTGCTAGGGAAGCAGTCTGTTCGCTGCTGTCCTCCCTCTGGTGTTCTCGCCTGTGCTTCTCTCTGTGGCATGTTAGCTAAAGGCTGTTTTTCCTTCTCTATCTCACTATCTAGGAGCTACAGCACTTCAGGCTGTACGGCCCCTCACTCGTCCTTCTGCATCTGCCTGCTCCAGTCTGCTGTCTGGCACCAACTGTCAACTGTCTGTCTGCCTAGCAACTAACTCCTCCTCCCGACCAGAGAGAGCAGCTTCCCTGAAGTTGGGTGTAGAGCTCCCTCTTCCGGCCTGGAGTCAGAATGTGTTGCATGTGCTAATTACCTGTTAAGAGGAATCTTCCATCGCTTTCAAGCGTGACATCACTCTCCCCGTGAGGAAAGCAATGCCACTGTGACAACCAGGACCCTGGGGTGTCACATATCCATACGTCCCTGTGACTTGGAACTTATTGACCTGTGCCGTATGGATACATCTCGGTGATTTTGCATGCTCTGACGCTGTATGGGTGCGATCACCGCCGGGTGTCGGCTGATTGCCAAATTTCAGCTGTCACTCAGTGCCAAGAGCGGTCACGCACCTCTCCCGACACATTAACCCCCTAAATTCTGTGATTGAACTTGATCACAGCATTTCAGGACCAGGCAGAGGGAAGACAGCTCCTCTGCCCTTGGATCGCAGACCCTGCAACATCATCGCGGGATCCAAATCGTTGCCATGGTGACCCGATGTCGTTGCATGATGAAACAACTTTGTCTGTCAGTGCAGCGCTGACCGTTTGCATAGCATAGGGATGCTCCTGCATCTCTATGCTATCCAAACAATCAGCCTTCAAACAATGAAAGCCCCATAATGGGTCAAAGTAAAAAAGTAAAAAAAAAAAAAAAAATTGTAAAAATATTAAAAAAAATAAAAAATATCTAAATATATTATACCCATAAATAAATATTTTTATGGAAAAATATAAACAATAAAAGTACACATATTTGGTATCGCTTTTGTCCCACTAGTAAACCCCTGTAGTGAACACCATAACAAAAAAAGGCAAAAACAATGCTTTATCATCATACCGTCAAACAGAAAGTGAAATAAAACGCGATCAATAAGACGAATATAAATAAACATGGTACCGCTGAAAACGTCATCTTGTCCCACAAAAAAGCCATCATACAGCTCCATCAGTGGAAAAATAAAAAAGCTCAGAATAAAGCTATACAAAAATATTTTTTTTAATAAAAGTAAAATTGCTGAAAGCTTTCGTGTAACAGCGCTAAAACATAAAAAAAAAAGATATAAGCGGGGTATCACTGTAATCGTATTGACCCAAAGAATAAGGCTCCCTTATCAATTTTGCCACACGCGGAACGATCTATACTTCAACCCCTCCCCCAAAAAAAGGCTTCCTGACTTGCTGGTTTTTGTTCAGTCTGCCTCCCAAAAATCTGAATAGAAAGTGATCAAAAAATGTCAACTGGTACCAATAAAATGGTATCGATAAAAACGTCAACTCATCCCGCAAAAAACAAGCCCTCACATGACTCTGTGGGCCGAAATATGGAAAAATAATAGCTCTTCAATATAACTCTGGTATCTCTGTAATTGTACCAACCCAAAGAATAAAGTCGTCTAATCGCTTAATAAAACCAATTCTTCACTTGCTGTAGATTTTTATTTTTTTTTTTCATTCTTAATTCCAAAGATCGCAGTAACGCTCGGCTAACATTTATCGCGTGCACTGCACTGAGCGCTTACACCGGGGTTTGTGTGTAAATCTCTGAAATATGTAATTCAGATGGAACCCGCATCAGAAGATTCCCTATAATGAAGTAAATGGACGCACTGTGGACGCCATAGGACTTGTCATCCAGCAGTGTAAATCTTTTTAGACGTGCATAAAAGTGCCGTCGGCCACAGTTTTGTGCACTTCTGAAAAGATGGACAACGATGAACAGAGGACAGACGGAATCCTGAGTAACTCTGCTGCCTCGTTATAGTGAACGGAACCCTCGGGGGTTTCATCTGAATCATATCACTTATAGATTTAGATGGAAACCACGATGTAAGTGCTCAGCATAGTGATGGATAAATGTGATCCTAAATGTTATGTAAAATGTTCCCAATAAAGGCTTCAACTCAATCCACAAAATAAAAAACAATCCCCCACTCAGGTCTGTCATTTGTTAGCGGAAATATAGGAGGCTTCCCGTTACTGGTAGTACAAAGGCTCTGGAAAAGCGAAATGGCTCCTTGGCCCTCAAAAGAAATTCAGCAAATTCTGTGCTCCCAAATCCAAATGCCCACCCTCCCTTTTGAGCCCCACAGTGTACCTAAACCACAAATAGCGTACACATGTTTGGCATTTCTGAAGCAATGATAACCCTCCTAACTAACGGATGCATGTTTCCAGAAGCATGAGCGGAGCATAACATACTAGTGACTGCAATGTACTGGTCACTACAACGTATTGGTCACTACAATGTACTGGTAGCTACAACAGCCGTTTGCAATTTTCACTCAGCAACATTCATTGTTGCTTGTTTCTGGAAAACACCTATGGAATTAAAAACTTCTCCACACCTGTTACATAAATTCCAAAAGGGATATAATTTAAAAAATGGAGTCACTTGAGGGGGGATTCTGCTCTTCTAGCAATTAGGGTCTTTGTATATAGAGTCCGTAAACTATTCTAGGAAAATCTGAACTCCAGGAGGCAAATAGCTCTCCGTCCCTCCTGAGTCTCTCCATATGGCTAAGCAGTACTGTACAGCCACATATGGTGTATTGCCACATTTAGTTGAAATTGTGGGACAATTATGGTGCCATTTTTATCCACATTTTATGTGAAAATGTAAAGTCTGGAGCGAAAACAAAATTTGGGTGGTACAAATGTACCATATATACTTGTGTATAGGCCAAGATTTTCAGCACATTTTTTTGTGCTGAAAATGCCCCCCTCGACTTACACACGAGTCATTGTCCAGAAAGGCGGTGGGGAAGAGGGGAGCCGGCGGCTGTAGCACAGTGACAGCTGCAGCCGCCAGCTTCCAGAAGACATTAATACTCACCCTCCATCTCTGCATCTCCGTCCCTGCATTTCTGTCCCTGTGACGGTAGCTCTTCCTGTTCCTGTGCTCAGCGGTCAGGTGATACCACTCATTAAGGTAATGAATATGCACGCGTCTCCACTCCCATAGGCGTGGAGTGCATATTCATTACCTTAATGAGTGGTACCACGTGACCGCTGAGCACAGGAACAAGGAAGAGCTGCAGGCGCCGGGACAGAGATGCAGTGACACGCGAGGATGGTGAGTAGGACAGGAGCGTGGGAGCCAAGCGGGACCATGGAGCCATGCATACAACAGGGGGAGCCACACATACCAGGACAAAACGGGGGAGCCACATACCAGGACAAGACAGGTGAAGCCACATACCAGGACAGGACGGGGGAGCCACACATAGCAGGACAGGGATGAGGGGACAATGCATACCCGGCTTATACTCGAGTCAATAAGCTTACCCAGTTTTCTGTTGCAAAATTAGGTGCCTCGGCTTATACTCGGGTTGGTTTATACTCGAGTATATATGGTAATTATTTTTTCTTCACTGCCCAATGTTATAAAATTCTGTCACAAACCTGTGGTGTCAATATGATCACTGCACCCCTACATGAATTTGCTGAGAGGTGTAGTTTGTAAAATTGAATCACTTATCGGGAGTTCTGTTGTTCTGGCAACTCTGGGGCTCTCCCAGTGGGTCATGGCACGATAACAGTAAAATCTGCACTATAGTATGGCGCTCCTTCCCTTCTGAACTTTGCACTGTGCCTGAAATATGTATGCCAATGTGACATGACACCCTCAAAGCATTCCAGCAAAATCTGAGCTCCAATTTGGCACCTCTTCCCTTCTGAGCTTTGCACAGTGCGTCAAAAGTAGTATTCCCCCACATATGGAACATCGTAAGTAACATTTTTGTGTGTAAAATTTGATTTATTTATTTTCACGGCTCAACGTTATAAACTTCTCTGAAGAACCTAGGGGTTCAAGGTGTTCACCACACATCTTAATACATTCCTTGAGGGGTCTGGTTTCCAAAATGGGGTCACTTGTGGGGGGTTTCCATTGTTTTGGAACATCAGAAGCTCTCCAAACGGGACATGTAGTCCGCTAATGATTCCAGCAAATTTTACATTCAAAAAGTCAAATGACGCTCCTTCCCTTTCATGCCCTGCCGTGCTCACAAACAGTAGTTTTCTCCCACATATGAGGTATCTGCATACTCAGGAGAAATTGCACAAGAAATTGAATGGTGCAATTTCTCCTATTATCCTTAAGAAAAAGCCAAATTTGAGGCTAAAAAACATTTCTGTGGGGAAAATGCGATTTATTTTTTTTTTATTTTCACGGCTCATCGTCATAAACTGTGAAGCATCTGGGAGTTGAAGGTGCTCACCCAACACTTAAATATATTCCTTGACGGGCCTAGTTTCCAAAATGGGTTCACTTGTGGGTGATTTTCACTGTTTAGATACATAATGCAAATTTTGCATTAAAAAATTAAAATGGCGATCCCTCTGAGCTCTGCCGTGCGCCCAAACCGTGGTTTTCTCTTACATATGGGGTATCGGCATGCTGAGGTGAAATTGCACAACAAATTTTGAAGTCCATTTTTTCCTGTTACCCTTGTGAAAAAAAACAAAACAAATGGGTCTAAAGTAATTTTTTTTTCCACATTCCAAAAATTCCTGTGAAGCACCTGAAGGGTTAATAAACTTCTTGAATGTGTTTTTGAGCTCCTTGAGGGGTGCAGTTTTTAGAATGGTATTTTCTATGTTATAGACCCCTCAAAGTCACTTCAAATGTGATGTGGTCCCTAAAAAAAAAAAATTGTTTCTAAATGTTGTTGGAAAAAGGAGAAATCGTTGGTCAACTCTTAACTCTTAAAATTTTGCTGATGTAAAGCAGACTACTTTGTGTGACATTTCTCTCTGATTTACAGGCATAAAATTTCAAAGTTTGCAAAATGTTCCTAATTTTGCCAAATTACCACTATCACAAAGTACAATATGTCTTGAAAATGCAATCTCAGAATCAGTGGGATCTATTGAAGCGTTGCAGAGTTATCTCATAAATTGACAGTAGTAAGAATTGTAAAAATTGGCCTGGTCATTAACGTACAGGTGTTAAAGGGGTTAAAGACTTCTGATCATGAAAACTTGCTTTATCCATCCTATATATGTGTATCTTTGTCTAGTTAGGATACAGTAGTTGCAGTCCACTAAATTTGTCCTGGACTCTACAGTTGTTCCCGGACTGCAGTATAGTGAAAACTTAAAGGGGTACTCCGATAATGCAATCAAATTTTTAGGCATGAATTAATTAAAAATAATCAAAGCAGTCATACTCACTTTCTGGTGACACCTGGGATGCAACATAGGTCAGGTCGTTCCTGAGGTCTGCACTGGTTTTGAAAGTGAGGTCTATCCTGTTCGGAAGTTGCTGCAATTGTCAGGTGACTACATAAGCTCGTCATTGGAGAAACATCTGATGGTGCATATCACCTCTGTTTCCATTTTGGTCACTAGGCGGTGCCGCATCTTTGCTATGGGGGTCTCAGGGCAGCGACGAAGCAGTCATGTTTCATATCTGGGACGTTTTGGTGCTGACCAGTTGAAGTTCATTATTGGTTGTTTAGACTTATGTGAACCTTAGGCAGGGCTGTCTTATATTTAAGCTCCTAAGCTTCTGACTCACATTGCCAGTCAAAAGTTTATTTACTCTGTTTCAGTCCTCTGCTTTCAGCACCTGCTTTGCTTGGTCAGGATCTGGCACACCAGGAATACAAACATTATTTTGCCTTCTAATTTTGTACCTTTATTGCCCTCCTTGTTCTATCCCGGCCATTTAACCATTCCTACATGCCTACACCGTTGGCCAGCATCTGACTCCATTGCCCCAACCCAGAGGTCCCTGTGTCCCAGAATTCTGTACAGAGTGTCTTGCGCTAAGCTTGTCCATGATCGTCATTTTTGAGCTGCCAGGCAACCACTGACAGAGCTTCATAACAGAGGTCTGCTTACGGTTAGAAAATTGAAACAATCTTTTGTTAGCTAAACAGGCTGGAATCTAATCGGATACAGTGTAGCAAGCTGTTAGAAAAGGAAAAGATTTGTACCGCTCTTATATTTAGCTCACAAAGGTTTGCTTCAAAGGGTTCTCTCAGAAGCAATACAAGATGTCCCCTATCAACTGTTTTAGGTGGCAATCCATCCTATGCACTTACTAGGATGGTTTTCAGCTTAAAGAAATACTGCACGACACAGATGTTTCTGAGTGACTGTATAGTAGATCAAGATCCTGTCAGGCTGAGTGGCAGCCTCCTTGCTGCTGTAAACTATCATGCTGCATTTTACATCAGAACAGAGCAGGCTTCTCTCCTGCTTCATTCCCATTGTAAATGTGTTAGAATGTGTGAACAAATAAGTTATGGTCATTCCCAATGCTCCTTATCCTGATAGGAATTTGCTCTACTATACAGTATCCCAGAGACATCTCTATCTAGAAGCACTTCTTAATGCAGCCTGAAAAAGGTGATGGAAGCCAACTTTGATTACTTTTCAGGTAACCTTTTTAACTTGTGAAAATGACAGTTTCTTCGATGTAAAAAGTATTAGGTGGGTGTGAGTTTTCTACCTCTGTATGTAAGCTAGACTGTTGTCATTCACTGACTGCGAGATCACAATGAAGCTTTCCTTGGTGATCAGAGCTGACTGCCAGAGGGAAAGAAAAAACCAAAGCAGAAAATTTTACAGTTTTGAGAATTATGTATCTTGCTATAATTTCACATTTGACTAAGTTTATAATGAATCAAATAAAGATCTGTCCAACCAATGGAGAAGATTAGTGATGAGCGAGTATACTCGTTGCTCGGGTTTTCCCGAGCATGCTCGGGTGGTCTCCGAGTATTTATGACTGCTCGGAGATTTAGTTTTCATCGCGGCAGCTGAATGATTTACAGCTATTAGCCAGCTTGAACACATGTGGGGATTCCGTAGCAACCAGGCAACCCCCACATGTAGTCAGGCTGGCTAGTAGCTGTAAATCATTCAGCTGCCGCGATGAAAACTAAATCTCCGAGCAGTCATAAATACTCGGAGACCACCCGAGCAACGACTATACTCGCTCATCACTAGAGAAGATATCTTGTCAGAAAAATAAAAGTTGGTAGCACATCAATGGCCATACATTACTGTAGCTTGACATCCACTGAATACAGCCCTGAGCCCTTAATACTGGGCACTTAGTTGTCTAGTTGATATGCTCATCCTTAGGCTGATTTCACATGTTCATTGTAATTTCTTAGATTCTGTGCCATCATAGGAGCATAAAAACAAAAATGATGGAATTCTAGCGCTTGACAGACCCTATTTGACTTATAATGGTGCCCGTTCGATTCCATCGTGGTTTGCATAATTTTGCTGGGAAGAGCAGCAGCCCTAAATACTGCACTAATACTTAATGCCAATATGATGGAATCTGTTATGTAGGCACAAATGTGAGCTTTGCTATATAGCCAACAATATTTAGCTCAGAGCGAGACAATATGAAAGGAAGTAAAGTGCAGAACATCTAGGTTTTCTTAGGACTAGACAGTCCAAGCATTGCAAAGGTGTAAGTCAATAATTATTCTTTAAAAATGTTTCTTCCCTTTTCACTCTGTGAAGGAAGTTTTGGGTAGGGGCAGATAAAACATTCTGTAATTTTTTGTTGGTGCTGTAATTTGGTTTTGCTATGCATTGTTGAGCGTGTTGAAATCTGTTTGCCTGCTCTACTTTAGCAGGGTTATGGGAAACCCCTGATTCTTACACTAGTATTTCCCAAAACCATAAATCAGAATAAGTAAATGCCTACCAAAAGCAAAATGATGTCTAGTCATTATGTATTCAATATTTTCACTATTCTTTCTTGTTTAAAGGAAATATATAGATAGTTATAGAAATATGTTAGATAATAAAATTATATATCAGTTTTCTCCAATAATTACAATGTGTAGGTCTGGACTTCAACTTGAGTTTTCAGGCCAAGGTGTTGGCAACTTCCTGAAAGGCTGGAAGTCAGAAAGGCTATTTAAAAGAAAGATTTGGCAACTTGTAGAGAAACTTTGTGGTACTGAACTTCAGTTTGAAGGTGGTAATGCTTCAAAAGGTTAGGCACACTAATATTGATGGGATGTACAATAGAGTTAAAGAATAGTAAACTAGTATGTTGTTTTCAGAGAATATACATATCAAATAGTAATTGTTATCTCTCTGAAATGCTTCCTAAATGACATAACTCAGATGTCCCTTGTCTTTTGGCAGTCAATCATGCAGGTTTAACTCCTTTGATGTTGGCGCAGAGTCTCAAACACTTAGAATGTGAAGAGCTGGTAAGTTGCCACAAAAGGTAATTTTTATTTCTGTCTGGAATAAGTCTCACATTACATTCTGATATAATTGATTACAGCTGAAAAGAGCAGGAGATGGGAGCTTTAATATTCAGTTGGATTTTGATTGGTTCCATATTGAAGAGGACATAAGCAATAGTGATGAGGAAGAAGGAGAAAAGGTAAGTAGCAAGTGCTGTACTAAATAAACAGATTTTCTATAATAGTACAAAATTATACAAGGTAAGTAAATTCGATTTTGAGATTTATTTATATAGAGCAAACATATTCTACAAAACTCTACATTTCAGAGGGTACGTGCAGAAACCATATCAGACATTGAAGTAATCAAACAAGGGGAATGAGTGCCCTGCTTGGATTTTACACTCTGTAAGGAAATAGGTGTGACACAAAAGATAAAAAGTCCTTGCATTGTATGCTCCAGCCAAAATGTTTAGTAAATAAGAGATTTCTTATGAAGCTGCATTAACTAGTCACTAGCCAAGTTAAAACAGTGAATTACGTGATGTGCCACTTATTAGAATGTGTGCTGTTGATTACTTACAATGAATGTTTTATCACCAGGACATTATCATTGCATTGACTAGTTACCTTGTTCCAAGTGATCTGACCTCACTTCATCCTCTGATAAGCAGCCAACTGTCAATAGACATTGTACACAGAAAGCTGGGGTTTGGATGAGTGTTGTGAATTTGGATTCTGGGCTCCCCCGGTGGCTACTGGTGGAATTGAACTTGTGACATCATCTTCCCTGTTCACCTGTTCTGATTAGATCTGGGTGTCGCTATATAACCTGGCTTCTCTGTTAGATGCTTGCCGGTCAACAATGTTATCAGAAGCCTCTCTGTGCTTGTTCCTGCTCCCAGACATCTACTAGATAAGTTGGACATTCGTCCATGTTTTGTTTTTGTATTTTGGTTCCAGTTCACAGCTGCAGTTTCGTTACTGTGTCTGGAAAGCTCTTGTTGATCAGGAATTGCCACTCTGGTATTATGAGTTAATGCCAGAGTCCTAAAGTAATTTCTGGATGTGTTTTGTTAGGGTTTTCTACTGACCATGAAAGTATGCTTTCTGTCTTCTGCTATCTAGAAAGCGGACCTCAAATTTGCTAAAACTATTTTCCTGCTGCGTTTGTTGTTTCATCTCATATCACCGCCAATATATGTGGGGGGCCTCTGTCTCCTTTTTGGGCATTTCTCTAGAGGTGAGTCAGGTCTTATATTTCCCTCTGCTAGCATTATTTAGTTCTCCGGCCGGCGCTGGGCATATAGGGATAAAAAGTAGGACATGCTACCTGGCTACTTCTAGATGATGCGGTAGGTTTAGTTCATGGTCAGTATAGTTACATCTTCCAAGAGCTTGTTCCTATTGAGGCTTATGCTAGTTCTCTGGCCATGGAGATCATGACAGTTTGACCGGACCACTAAAGGGTTAAAATCCTTGGCTGAGAAAGGAGAGAAATAAGAAGTCTGCTGAAAATTTTTTTTTTTTTTTTTTTTTTTCTCTCTAGTAGTTAGTGTGCTCTTAATTGGATCACTTGCCAGTCTGTCTATGCTGCAGTCTTTCTTTTTTTTCTCTCTCCTTCTAATCTTTGAATGGCTCTATGTTCACCTGTCTATAATGGATCTACAGAGTGTAACTGCAGGTTTGAATAATCTCGCCACGAAAGTGCAAAGTTTGCAGGATTTTGTTGTTCATGCTCCGGTATCAGAGCCGAGAATTCCTTTGCCGGAATTCTTCTCAGGGAATAGATCTAGCTTTCAGAATTTTAGAAATAATTGTAAGTTATTTTTGTCCCTGAAATCTCGTTCTGCTGGAGACCCTGCACAGCAGGTTGGGATTGTGATTTCCTTGCTCCGCGGCGACCCTCAAGATTGGGCTTTTGCATTGGCACCAGGGGATCCTGCGTTGCGCAATGTGGATGCGTTTTTTCTGGCCTTGGGCTTGCTGTATGAGGAACCTCATTTGGAACTTCAGGCAGAAAAAACTTTGATGTCCCTATCGCAGGGGCAAGATGAAGCTGAAATTTACTGCCAAAAATTCCGTAAATGGTCTGTGCTTACTCAGTGGAATGAGTGTGCCTTGGCGGCTACTTTCAGAGAGGGTCTTTCTGATGCCATTAAGGATGTTATGGTGGGGTTCCCTGTGCCTGCAAGTCTGAATGAGTCCATGACAATGGCCATTCAGATCGATAGGCGTCTGCGGGAGCGCAAACCAGTGCACCATCTGGCGGTGTCCACTGAGAAGACGCCAGAAAACATGCAGTGTGATAGAATTCTGTCCAGAAGCGAGCGGCAGAATTTTAGACGGAAAAATGGGTTGTGTTTCTATTGTGGGGATTCTACTCATGTTATATCAGCATGCTTTAAGCGTACTAAAAAGCTTGATAAATCCGTTCCCATTGGCACTTTACAGTCTAAATTTATTTTGTCTGTGACCCTGATTTGCTCTTTGTCATCTATTACTACGGACGCCTATATCGACTCTGGCGCCGCTTTGAGTCTTATGGATTGGTCCTTTGCCAATCGTTGTGGGTATGATTTAGAGCCTTTGGAGACTCTTATTCCTCTGAAGGGGATTGACTCCACCCCATTGGCTAATAATAAACCACAATACTGGACACAAGTGACTATGTGTATTAATCCGGATCACCAGGAGACTATTCGTTTTCTGGTGCTGTATAATCTACATGATGATTTGGTGCTGGGATTGCCATGGCTGCAGTCTCACAACCCAGTCCTTGACTGGAGAGCTATGTCTGTGTTGAGCTGGGGATGTAAGGGGACTCATGGGGACGTACCTTTGGTGTCCATTTCATCATCTATTCCCTCTGAAATCCCTGAGTTCCTGTCTGATTATCGTGACGTCTTTGAAGAACCCAAGCTGGGTTCACTACCTCCGCACCGTGAGTGCGATTGTGCTATAGATTTAATTCCGGGTAGTAAATACCCAAAGGGTCGTTTATTTAATCTGTCTGTGCCTGAACATACTGCTATGCGAGAATATATAAAGGAGTCCTTGGAAAAGGGACATATTCGTCCATCGTCATCTCCCTTAGGAGCCGGTTTTTTCTTTGTGTCAAAAAAAGACGGCTCTTTGAGACCATGTATTGATTATCGGCTTTTGAATAAAATCACGGTTAAATATCAATACCCATTGCCGTTGCTGACTGATTTGTTTGCTCGCATAAAGGGGGCCAAGTGGTTCTCTAAGATTGATCTCCGTGGGGCGTATAATTTGGTGCGGATCAGGCAGGGGGATGAGTGGAAAACCGCATTTAATACGCCCGAGGGCCACTTTGAGTATTTGGTGATGCCTTTTGGTCTTTCTAATGCCCCTTCAGTCTTCCAGTCCTTTATGCATGATATTTTCCGCGATTTTTTGGATAAATTTATGATAGTGTATCTGGATGATATTCTGATTTTTTCGGATGATTGGGACTCTCATGTCCGGCAAGTTAAGAGGGTTTTTCAGGTTTTGCGGTCTAATTCTCTGTGTGTCAAGGGTTCTAAGTGCGTTTTTGGGGTTCAGAGAATTTCCTTTTTGGGATATATTTTTTCTCCCTCTTCCATTGAGATGGATCCTGTCAAGGTTCAAGCTATTTGTGATTGGACGCAGCCCTCTTCTCTTAAAAGTCTTCAGAAATTTTTGGGCTTTGCCAACTTTTATCGTCGATTTATTTCTGGTTTTTCGGATGTCGTTAAGCCATTGACCGATTTGACTAGACAGGGTGCTGATGTTGCTAATTGGTCCCCTGATGCTGTGGAGGCCTTTCAGGAGCTTAAGCGCCGTTTTTCTTCTGCCCCTGTGTTGCGTCAGCCTGATGTGACTCTTCCTTTTCAGGTTGAGGTCGACGCTTCTGAGATCGGGGCTGGGGCAGTGTTGTCGCAGAAAAGTTCTGACTGCGCCGTGATGAGGCCTTGTGCCTTCTTTTCCCGTAAATTTTCGCCCGCTGAGCGGAATTATGATGTTGGGAATCGGGAGCTTTTGGCCATGAAGTGGGCGTTTGAGGAGTGGCGCCATTGGCTCGAGGGGGCCAGACATCAGGTGGTGGTATTGACTGACCACAAAAATTTGATCTATCTTGAGACCGCCAGGCGCCTGAATCCTAGACAGGCGCGCTGGTCATTATTTTTCTCTCGGTTTAATTTTGTGGTATCGTACCTACCGGGTTCTAAGAATGTTAAGGCGGATGCCCTTTCTAGGAGTTTTGAGCCTGATTCACCCGGCAACTCTGACCCCACAGGTATTCTTAAGGAGGGAGTTATCTTGTCAGCCGTTTCTCCAGACCTGCGGCGGGCCTTGCAGGAGTTTCAGGCGGATAGACCGGATCGTTGTCCGCCTGATAGGTTGTTTGTTCCTGATGATTGGACCAGTAGAGTCATCTCTGAGGTACATTCTTCTGCATTGGCAGGTCATCCTGGAATTTTTGGTACCAGGGATTTGGTGGCAAGATCCTTCTGGTGGCCTTCCCTGTCACGAGATGTGCGAGGCTTTGTGCAGTCTTGTGACGTTTGTGCTCGGGCCAAGCCTTGTTGTTCTCGGGCTAGTGGATTATTGTTGCCCTTGCCTATTCCTAAGAGGCCTTGGACACACATCTCGATGGATTTTATTTCAGATCTGCCTGTTTCTCAGAAGATGTCTGTCATCTGGGTGGTGTGTGACCGTTTTTCTAAGATGGTCCATTTGGTTCCCCTGCCCAAATTGCCTTCTTCTTCCGAGTTGGTGCCCCTGTTTTTTCAAAATGTTGTTCGTTTGCATGGTATTCCTGAGAATATCGTTTCTGACAGAGGAACCCAATTTGTGTCTAGATTTTGGCGGGCATTCTGTGCTAGGATGGGCATAGATTTGTCTTTTTCGTCTGCTTTTCACCCTCAGACTAATGGCCAGACCGAGCGGACTAATCAGACCCTGGAGACATATCTGAGGTGTTTTGTGTCTGCTGACCAGGATGATTGGGTTGCTTTTTTGCCATTGGCGGAGTTCGCCCTCAATAATCGGGCCAGCTCTGCCACTTTGGTGTCCCCGTTTTTCTGTAATTCGGGGTTCCACCCTCGATTTTCCTCCGGTCAGATGGAATCCTCGGATTGTCCTGGAGTGGATGCGGTGGTGGAGAGATTGCATCATATCTGGGGGCAGGTGATGGACAATTTAAAGTTGTCCCAGGAGAAGACTCAGCTTTTTGCCAACCGTCACCGTCGTGTTGGTCCTCGGCTTTGTGTTGGAGATTTGGTGTGGTTGTCTTCTCGTTTTGTGCCTATGAGGGTCTCATCTCCTAAGTTTAAGCCTCGGTTCATCGGTCCGTATAAAATATTGGAGATTCTTAACCCTGTTTCCTTCCGTTTGGACCTCCCTGCATCCTTTTCTATTCATAACGTTTTTCATCGGTCGTTATTGCGCAGGTATGAGGCACCGGTTGTGCCTTCCGTTGAGCCTCCTGCTCCGGTGTTGGTTGAGGGTGAGTTGGAGTACGTTGTGGAAAAAATCCTAGACTCCCGTGTTTCCAGACGGAGACTCCAGTATCTGGTCAAGTGGAAGGGATACGGCCAGGAGGATAATTCTTGGGTCACTGCATCTGATGTTCATGCCTCTGATCTGGTTCGTGCCTTTCATAGGGCCCATCCTGATCGCCCTGGTGGTTCTGGTGAGGGTTCGGTGCCCCCTCCTTGAGGGGGGGGTACTGTTGTGAATTTGGATTCTGGGCTCCCCCGGTGGCTACTGGTGGAATTGAACTTGTGACATCATCTTCCCTGTTCACCTGTTCTGATTAGATCTGGGTGTCGCTATATAACCTGGCTTCTCTGTTAGATGCTTGCCGGTCAACAATGTTATCAGAAGCCTCTCTGTGCTTGTTCCTGCTCCCAGACATCTACTAGATAAGTTGGACATTCGTCCATGTTTTGTTTTTGTATTTTGGTTCCAGTTCACAGCTGCAGTTTCGTTACTGTGTCTGGAAAGCTCTTGTTGATCAGGAATTGCCACTCTGGTATTATGAGTTAATGCCAGAGTCCTAAAGTAATTTCTGGATGTGTTTTGTTAGGGTTTTCTACTGACCATGAAAGTATGCTTTCTGTCTTCTGCTATCTAGAAAGCGGACCTCAAATTTGCTAAAACTATTTTCCTGCTGCGTTTGTTGTTTCATCTCATATCACCGCCAATATATGTGGGGGGCCTCTGTCTCCTTTTTGGGCATTTCTCTAGAGGTGAGTCAGGTCTTATATTTCCCTCTGCTAGCATTATTTAGTTCTCCGGCCGGCGCTGGGCATATAGGGATAAAAAGTAGGACATGCTACCTGGCTACTTCTAGATGATGCGGTAGGTTTAGTTCATGGTCAGTATAGTTACATCTTCCAAGAGCTTGTTCCTATTGAGGCTTATGCTAGTTCTCTGGCCATGGAGATCATGACAGATGAGGTTTTTCAGCTCTGTTACATGCTACAACTAAAAACTCTGATTTTGTTACAACTGCTGCACCCAGTAAACTACAGGTGGTTATCACAAAATTAGAATATCATCAAAAAGTTCATTTCAGTTCTTCAATACAAAAAGTGAAACTCATATATTATATAGCGTCATTACAAACAGAGTGATGTATTTCAAGTGTTTATTTCTGTTAATGTTGATGATTATGGCTTACAGCCAATGAAAACCCAAAAGTTATTATCTCAGTAAATTAGAATACTTTTTAAAATCCGAAATGTTGACCTACTGATATGTATGTTCAGTAAATGCACTCAGTACTTGGTCGGTGCTTCTTCTGCACAAATTACTGCATCAATGAAGCATGGTATGGAGACGATCAGCCTGTGGCACGGCTGAGGTGTTATGGAAGCCCTAGTTGCTTTGATAGCAGCCTTCAGTTTGTCTGCCTTGTTGGGTCTGGTGTCTCTCATCTTGACAATACCCTATAGATTCTCTATGGGGTTAAGGTCAGGCCAGTTTGCTGGCCAATCAAGCACAGTGATACTGTTGTTTGTAAACCAGGTATTGGTTCTTTAGGCAGTGGGAACAGGTGCCAAGTCCTGCTGGAGAATGAAAGTTTGATCTGCTCTTGTCAGCAGAGGGAAGCATGAAGTGCTCTAAAATTTCCTGGTAGATGGTTTCACTGACTTTGGTCTTGATAAAACACAGTGGACCTACACCAGCAGATGACATGGCTCCCCAAACCATCACTGATTGTGGAAACTTCACAATAGACCTCAATCACCTTGGATTGTGTGCCTCTCCACTCTTCCTCCAGACTCTGGGACCTCGATTTCCAAATGAAATGCAAAATTTACTTTTATCTGAAAACAATACCTTAGACCACTAAGCAACAGTCCAGTTATTCTTCTCCTTGTCCCAGGTAAGAGGCTTCTACCATTGTCTATTGGTCATGAGTCGCTTGATACAAGGAATGTGACACTTGTAGCCCATGTCCTGGCTCTTGAAGCAATGACTCCAGCAGCAGTCCACTCCTTGTGAATCTCCCCCAATTTTTTGAATGTCCCTTTCTTAACAATCCTTTCAAGGCTGCGGTTATCCCAGTTGCTTGAGCTCCTTTTTCTACCACACTTTTTCCTTTAATATGCTTGGATACAGCACTCTGTGAACAGTCAGCTTTAGCAATGACCTTTTGTGGCTTACCCTCCCTGTGGAGTGTGTCAATGGCTGCCTTCTGGACATCTGTCAAGTCAGCAGTCTTCCCCATGATTGTGGAGCCTATTGAAACAGACTAAGGCCGGGGTCACACCTAGCGTAGGAAAATACGGTTCATTTTTTACGGCCGAGATACACAGAAAGGTTCCTGAACAGTGATCCGTATTCAATGCGAGTTTGCGATCTTTTGTTTTTCTCCAAAAATTATCCATGTGTCATCCGTATGACATCTGTATGGCATCCGTACGGCGAGATTTTCTCGCCGGCTTGCAAAATGGACATAGAATGGATCCATGTGCTCAAATATTTGTGAAAACATATACACAGTCTACATATATATATATATATATATATATATGTCAGTGAGACACATATATATGTATGTATGTATGTATGTATATATGTATATATATATTTATATTTCATACAGAGCTAGATAGCATAAAAGCTGGTAATTCAATTGCCGACTTTTGCTATCTCCTTATCAAACCCGACAGGATATGAGACATGGTTTACATACAGTAAACCATTTCATATCCCTTATTTTTTTACATATTCCTCACTAATAATGTTACAATTGTTTGTGTGCAAAATTTGGGAGCTCTAGGTGTTAAAATAAAGGGTTAAATCACGGAAAAAACTGGCGTAGGCTCCCGCGCAATTTTCTCCGCCAGAGTGGGAAAGCCAGTTACTGAGGGCAGATATTAATAGCCTAGAAAGGGACCATGGATATTGCCCCCCCCCCCCCCGGCTAAAAAAATCTGCCCCAGCCACCCCAGAAAAGGTGCATCCCTTATTTTTTTACATATTCCTCACTAATAATGTTACAATTGTCTGTGTGCAAAATTTGGGAGCTCTAGGTGTTAAAATAAAGGGTTAAATCACGGAAAAAACTGGCGTGGGCTCCCGCGCAATTTTCTCCGCCAGAGTGGGAAAGACAGTTACTGAGGGCAGATATTGATAGCCTAGAGAGGGACCATGGATATTGCCCCCCCAGGCTAAAAACATCTGCCCCCAGCCAACCCAGAAAAGGCGCATATGTAAGATGCGCCTATTCTGGCACTTAGCCACTCTCTTCTCACTCCCAAGTAGCGGTGGGATATGGGATAATAAGCAGGGCTGTGGAGTTGGTAAGCCATAGTTGCGACTCCGACTCCTGGATTTTATCAGGTTCCGACTCCGGCTCCGGCTCCGACACCGACTCCGGCTCCTTCATAAATGGCCAATTCGTAACAATAAATTTACTGTTGTAAAATATTAACATCGTGCTTATTCAGTTTCTCACCATCATATAAGTAATCAGACCACTTAGAGCAAAAACTATATTTATTAGAATACAATTAGAATATAGCAAATAACATTTATAAACTTTTCTAAACTCTTGTAAGTAAATATGCAATAAACACTGATATGCAGTTAATAAGAAGAAATCTATAAATTTGTCCTCAGAAAAAGTATTGCCTCTGTCAGATCCTCCTTCATGGATGCCCTCAAATCTGATCTAATTATTTTGAGAGCAGAGAACAACCTCTCTACACTAACTTGGGTTGGTGGCAAAGCAGTAACCACTCGGGCAACATCTCTGACAATGTCAGGATACAGAGGAATCGCTTGTTGCACTGTTATTTTTGATGAACGGTCAAATTTCTCAATTTCTTTTAGTGCACATGAAAAATTCTGCTGAAATGTACTGGCTGTGTTCTTTGATGGGGATGACTCTTCTATGCGGGAACGCTTTGCACGGTCCTTGTGATCCAAATATTTTTTTAAATTAAATTCTTCATCAGTTGATGAGGGTGATGTGGCAGGACGACCAAATTCTTCTTGTTCCTCCTGACTGTTCTGCAACCCTTTCATCCTTACTGCTATTTCAAACAGAGCTTCTTTTCCTTTAGTTAGCTGTTGATCATCTAGAAGAATCCGATGCATTGGGTCTACATAAACAGCTGCCAAAAGAATGTTATTTTTTAATAGTAGCTCCTCTCTCTGTTTCATTGATGTAGCAATGCCACATGCAATTAACCCTCCTCTTTGGGACAGGCGAAACATCAGGTTCTTCCACTCCTTTAAGAAAATACCTGGAGTTAAGTCCTCTGCTTGTAATTTTTTATTCACTGTAAATGGGTGCTCTAGCAATTTTTCCAGCTCAGTCACCTGATTCCACTGACTTTCATTTAGCATCAGTTGAGGGTTACCATGTCTACAAGAAAGGTTTTCAGTTCAACCAAGCGCTGAATCATTAAGTAAGTACTGCCCCATCGTGTGGCTTGATCAATAATTGCCCCTTTTCCAGCACATCTCTTCAAAATTGAGTCAACTTTAAGGGTTCTGGCTGTTCTGTCTTCATACACGTTGATACGGTGTGTGATCCAACATACAGCATAAACCACTTCTGTCTTCCGAAATAAGCAGACTGTTCTCTGTAGTCTAACTTGTTTATTTGGTAACAGGTATTGAAATGCGGTAAAACTATAAGAATACAAATGATTTGGGTAAGTATTGGGCAAATAACAGCACAACTGATACTTATAACTAGCAGGGAAAGCATACAGGATGATGCAACTTCTACATGCAACTACATACAGTAACTGACAGATAATAGATTTCCCAGGTACTAGTTGCTATACAGTAATCACATTCTATAGAACACTATATTGCAAGAACAGGGATAGCAATCTTACCGGATAAACTAACCAGGGTGGCAAGTAAGTGAAGTAGTTCCAACACAGGAGATTAACACGAGTGTACAGGAAAATACACAGAGAGAAAAATGGGGGATTCCCCTATCCCATGATGCTTTGGTGCAACCCAGAATGCAACACTCTAATGATTACTAAGAAAAACACAGGTAATAAATTTATCCACCACTGGGTGGTGCTATAACACAGCAAAACCAAAACTATAGCAGTGAAACTTTAATGCTTGGACGAACCCCTGTCCTTCATTAGGAAGGGCAGAACACTCCCCGCTTGGCATCAACCGATGCCACCTACAGGTTCCTTTGGCGAAAACAGTAAGACAAGTTCCGCCACCGGTCTGAGGAATAGTTTACTTTCCCCGGACTTGCCTACTTTGACCTCGACCTTACGGACCTTCCCATCTTTGCTTGGGAATACTTTAGTGATGAGGCCTAGTGGCCACTCATTACGGTGAGACTGGCGGTCTTTCATAAGAATGACATCACCGGTTTTGATGTTTGGTCTGTCGGTCTGCCACTTCTTCCTTGGTTGTAAGGTGGAGAGGTACTGTTTCCTCTATCTGTCCCAAAAGGTATTGGAGAGACTTTGGACTTGTCTCCATTGCCGTCTGTAAAGGTCCTTGTTGCTAAATTCTCCAGGTGGAGCGCTGAGAACGCTGGCTTTCTGAGTAAGTAACATGGCAGGAGTGAGAATGGTCGGATCCTCAGAGTCACTAGAAAGCGAAGTCAATGGTCTGGAATTAATGATGGCCGAAACTTCTGCCAGGAATGTGGTCAAACTTTCATGTGTGAGTCTTGCGTTACCTGCTTGCAAGAGAATGGAATCAAGGATTCTGTGTGCCATTCCTATCATCCTCTCCCAAGCACCTCCCATGTGAGAAGAGTTTGGCAGATTGAAATTCCAGGTACACCCCTGCTCACTCAGGTATCTTTCCACACTGGTGGTGTCTAGGTTGGAAGGAATTTGAAGTTCTTTCACTGCTCCTACGAAGTTGGTACCTCTATCGGAGCGAATGTGCTTCACGGGACCTCTGATGGCGATGAAGCGTCGGAGTGCATTTATAAACCCTGAAGTGTCCATGGACTCAATTAATTCGATGTGGACTGCTCTGATGGACATACAGGTGAACATAACCGCTTAGCGTTTGGCATTGGCCTGGACTCTTCTAGTGTTCCGTGCAACCACAGACCATGGCCCGAATACGTCCAGTCCGACGTTGGTAAAAGGAGGCTCTGTACTAAGTCTGTCTGGTGGGAGATTGGCCATCTTCAGCTTTTGAGTCCCGCCACGGAGTTTGCGACAAATCACGCAATTGTAAATGAGTTTACTCACGCATCGCTTTGCTCCGACTATCCATAGTCCAGCAGTTCGTAGATTTCCTTCGGTAAACAGTCGGCCCTGATGTTTCACCAAGACGTGGTGGTGTTGCACAAGCAGGGTCGTGACATGATGATGTCCAGGAATTATTATAGGGTGTTTCTCCCCAAATTCCACTTCAGCCTCTTGAAGACGACCTCCAATTCTTAACAGCCCATCCTGGTCAATGATTGGATCAAGCTTCTTCAAGTCACTATCTCTAGAAACAGGTTGGCCTTTATTGAGGTTATCTAATTCTTTGGCATAACACTCACGTTGTATGGTGCGAATTATAACGTTCTTGGCATTTTCCATGTTTGGAACGGTAAAGGCAAGCTTGCAGTGATGCCAACCCTTGCAAGGTTTCTGAATGGCGGGTGACGTTGACTTATAGGACCGAGCCACATGAATCAAACAAACGAGGGCACGAACAAGCGAGTCCCAAGTTGAGAACTTATTGAAATGGTGGGATTTGAGGTGATTGTCTTTAGTCACCATATGTAGAACGGATACCTGAGGGCGGATTTCCTCATCTGCCTCTGGATCTACCAGTTCAAAGATGTTTGACTCGTCCATGTATGGCGTCGAACGGTATAAGAATGTAGGGCCAGTAAACCAGGTCGTGTCCTTAAGGTGACTTGCTTCAACGGATCTGGTTGCGTGGTCCGCAGGATTGTGGTTTGTGGACACATAGTGCCACTGTTTAGGTTCGGTGGGTCTCCTGATCCTTAGCACCCGATTGCTGACATAGACATAGAAGCGACGAGTTTCATTGCAAATGTACCCCAGCACAACCTTGCTGTCAGTGTAGAACTCGACTTCTTTGATTTCCAGGTCCATTTCTGTCGAGATAAGCTCAGCTAACGCTACTGCTAGCACAGCTGCACAGAGTTCCAGTCTGGGTACTGTGTGTTCACGGAGTGGGGCCAGTTTTGTCCGGCTCATAACAAGCCTTACGTGGCATTGTTCATTGATGTCAGTTGTTTTCAAATATGCCACTGCCGCAATTGCTTTGGTTGAGGCATCGCAGAAGATACAAAGCCTTTGCATCTTGATTTCTGTTGATGGCACAGAAGCATATGGTCGTGCCACGTAGAGACTTGACAAGGCTTCTAAAGAGTTCTTCCATCTTACCCACAAGTCTCTTTTTTCGCTGGGAAGTGGATCATCCCAATCGGACGTCTCTCGGGTGAAGTCTCTCAACATCATTTTACCTTGGATAGTCACAGGGGTTACAAATCCCAGAGGATTGTACAAGCTGTTCACAATGGACAGGACGCCTCTACGCATGAAGGGTTTCTCTTCTTCGCTGATCTGGAAGGTGAATGCATCCTTTTTCAAATCCCAGAGTAAACCCATGCTCCGCTGCATGGGAAGGGAGTCCGTGCTTAAATCCAAGTCTTTTAAATCGGTTGAGTAATCTTGAGAGGGAAAGGCTGCCATTAGTTTCTGGCTGTTGGAAGCAATTTTGTGCAACCTCAAATTGGATGAAGCGAGCATTTCTTGTGCCCTTTTCAGGAGACTGACTGCCGACTCCTCTGTGGGTGTGGATTTCAGGCAATCATCTACATAGAAATCCTTTTCCACAAAAGATCTTACATCCGATCCATACTTCGCTTCACCCTCTCTGGCTGAATGTCTAAGGCCATAGATAGCGACAGCAGGGGAAGGTCTGTTCCCGAAGATGTGTACCTTCATACGATATTCCACGATGTCCTTGTAGGGGTCATTATCACGGTACCAGAAGAACCTCAAGTAGTTTCTGTGTTCTTCTTTAACAAGGAAGCAGTGAAACATCTGTTGTATGTCGGCCATAAATGCTACTGCATCTTTGCGGAAACGAAGAAGTACTCCCAGAAGTCTGTTGTTGAGGTCTGGACATGACAGGAAGACGTAATTTAAAGAAACACCTTCGTATCTGGCACTTGAGTCAAATACCACCCTTATCTGACCTGGTTTCTTCGGATGATACACGCCGAAAATAGGTAAGTACCGTATTTTTCGGACTATAAGACGCACTTTTTTTCCTCCAAATTTGGGAGGAAAGTGTGGGTGCGTCTTATAGTACGGATATAGCATGTGGGGAGGGGGGCAGCAGCGAGTGGGATCGCACTGTTATCCCACTTCAGGATGTCCCCGCTGCCCGGAATCAGCTGCTGGGGAAAGCACATGGCCCCGCTGATTAAGTGCAGTGAATATTTATTAGCTGCTCCCCGCCCACCGATCAGCTGAGCGGTGAGCCGGGAGCAGCAAATGAATGCTGCACTTAAGCAGGGACACACAGTTTCCCCAGCACTGATTCTGGGGAGAATCTGTGTGTCCGGGGGAGGAGGAGGCAGCAGCAGGGGCCAGGAGATCGCTGCATACCTGCCTGTGCTGGACGCTGAGCTGTCTGGTGCACAGGGAGGACCTGTGTGATGTCAGAAGTGGGCGGGCTGGAGCATCACATGGCAGCTCAGAGCCCTCCCTCTTCTGACACCATCACAGGTCCTTCAGACTCCCACCTAGAATCTGCAGCTTCCTCTTATGTCCTGCGCTGTGGAAAGGCAACAACAACAGGGAGGGCTCTGTGTGTGTGCAGCCATGGGATGCTCCAGCTTTTACCTCACAACAGTGTGGCTGGCTGCCACAATTAAGAGGTCAGTCTTTACAAAACACAATAAAGCACTCTGCCACTTCTTTGGTGAACTATAACTCCCAGCCTGTCATAGGATCTGCAGGACATGCTGGGAGTTATAGTTCTCCCATGGGATTTTAAAGCAGCACTCCAGTGTTATTTTGCAGTGCTGGAGTGGTGCTTTCACTATAAGCCCTGTGCACCCATTCTTAGGGCTCATTTCCACATGCGAGGTACACGTCCGTATCTCGCATGTGGAAACCAAGCTGTGGAGCCGGCACTCCAGAGCGGAGCGTGCGGCCGCATAGGAACACATGGAGCTGCAAGCTCTGCTCCAAAGTGCCGGCGCCAGAGCTTGGTTTCCACATGCGAGATACGGACGTGTGCCTTGCATGTGGAAATGAGCCCTTATACTCACCCTCCAGCGTCTTCATATCGTACTTCACAGACACCACACTGGTCCCGCAGCTTCCAACATAATAACATACTATTATATATAATAACACCACATACAATAGTATGTTATTTATGTTATTAAATATTTTACCACATTTTTTTTGCTTCAAATTTTTTTTCCCTATTTTCCACCTCTAAAACCTGGGTGCGCCTTATAGTCCGGTGCGTCTTATAGTCCGAAAAATACGGTACCAACATTCCTCGGAATCTTGAAGTACAGGTGCAATTTCCGCGTGGCCACTCTGGAATATTCTCTCCATGAAGGTAAAGAAGTGTTGTTTTGTTTCTGGTGCCTTCTGCAGTTTGCGTGTAAGGGAGACAAATCGACTGTAGACAAGTTCTCTGTTGTTGGGTAAGCGTTGCCTCCGTGGTTTGAATGGTAAAGGTGCGACCCAACTATTTGATTCGTCTCTTACTATCTCTCGCTCCATGATGTCCAAGAACAGTCTGTCCTCTATGGACGTTGCTACCTGGTTGTCTTCTCTTGTCCTGTGGAAAACTGTGCACCCTATATGATTTTGCTCACCGTCGCATGCATGGTCTTCACAGGAAGGATCAGCTAATGGACAAGGTGGAGGGGTGTGGTGTGGCAATTCTTTAATCAGGAAACTGCTCTCGCATGGCTGGAAGAGAGACGGGTGTCCATTCTCGAGGGTATTGGTGAGCATGCTGTTGACTGATGTTGGCCTGTGTGCTCCACCCAAACAGACATCTCCCACAATGACCCATCCTAGGTCAAGTCTCTGAGCGTATGGGGCGTTTTGTGGGCCGTTGATCTGTCCTCTAGCCTTGTGGACCCGTAGTATGTCTCTTCCGAGAAGTAAGACGATAGGAGCTCCTTGGTCAAGCTCTGCTATCAGGTGAGCTATACATCTCAAGTGGGTGTGATAAGCTGCTACTTCTGGTGTAGGTATCTCAGACCTGTTGTCGGGAATCTGGTTGCACTCCAGTATTGATGGCAAGGATAAGCAGGTTTCACCGTCCATAGACTCTACTTTGAATCCAGTTGCTCTCCTCCCCGCTGTCTCGACAGTACCTGCACATGTCTTCAAGGAGTACGGAGAGCCGGGACCAGCAATGTTGAAGGTGTCGAAGAGAAAGGACTTAGCTAGAGACCTGTTGCTCTGATCGTCCAAAATTGCATATACCTTGATTGCCTTATCCCGTTGGCTCGCTGGGAATACTCTGACAAGACAGATCTTTGAGCAGGATCTTCCTGCTACGAGTTCCTTGCAGATCTCTGTGCACTGAGAGGTGACCACTGGGGTGTCCATGTCAGTGTCCATCTGTTTTTCGGCAGACTCTTCTACTCGCAATGATACCCCTGAAGGTGGTCCAGGATGCAAGGCCGTGTTGTGCTCCACACTACTACATTCTGTGCATTTCACACTGGTTTCACAGTTCTTGGCGAAGTGTGAGGTTGTCGCGCAGCATCTGAAGCATATCTTGTTTTCCTTTAGGAAACTCTTACGGTCTTCTAGAGACTTCTCCCTGAAGGCTCTACATTTTAGCAGAGGATGAGGTTTCTTGTGTAGGGGGCAGTGTTTGCTGAGATCCTGCGGTTTGTCCTCTTCTGGAGAAGACTTACTTGCCCTGTAAGGAAAACCTGTGGAGGTAACATTAGTTTTGTGGACTGCCACTGGTGTTTTACTGGGTTTTACACCAGAGGCAGTGGTACATGACATAGTGAAATCGAAACTAGGGTCATTTCTAACTTTAGCCTGCTGAGCAACAAAGTCTACAAACACCCTGAAAGGAGGAAATGGTACCTTATGAGCCTGTTTGTAACGGGACCCGTGACTGACCCACTTTTCTTGTAAGTTGTAAGGGAGCTTTTGGACAATCGGGTTGACACCTCTGGCAGTGTCCAGGAATGCCAACTCTGGTAGATCACCCTCTGCCTGAGCAGCATGTACCTCCATTAACAAGTCGCTCAGTTCCCTGAGCTTTTGATAACCCTTATTTGCCATCTTGGGGAAATCATCAATTCTTTTATAAAAAGCATTTTCTATAGCTTCTATTGACCAATAACATTCTTCGAGTCTCTCCCACACCATACGAAGTCCTGTGTGTGGGTACTTTATGTTAATGTTCCTGATTCTTATGGCGTGTTCAGCTGACTCGCTCCCAAGCCACTTAACCAGTAGATCTAACTCTTCACTACTGGAAAGATGCAAGTCTCTGGTGACATTCTGGAAAGAGGCTCGCCATGCTCTGTAGCTTTCAGCTCGATCAGTGAACTTTACAAGTCCCTTGGTCACCAGCTCCCGGCGGGTAAAGAACCTTGCAAAGTTCATAGTGGCTGAGTCAGTGCCAACGTGAGCTGGTGTGCTGTTGTCATGCGGTGTATGTTGTGCATCCTCATACCTGGTAGGAGCTTCTGGCTTAGGAAAGTCTGTATAAGCCCGTTCAGTGGCGAAGGGTGTCGCTGTCAGTCTGGGCGGAGGCCGTACCTTCTGTTCCGTAAGACGGTAGTGGTGGTCAATGTCGTTTCGCAGTATACCTTCCTGCTTCCAGTACGGTGTTTGGAGGAAGGATCTCTGGTAATCTGTATAGGCTGGTTGGTGTAACGGATCAGAGTTGTCTTCTATTTTGGGATGTTGGCGGACATATTCTGAGACGCGTTGAGCAGGGTCCTGACGATCAAGGTCTGGTCCACGTACGTCACTGTCACGCTCAGATTCAGGAAACTCCACGGCTTCTAAGAACTCAGCTTTGGCTATTGCGGCTGCTGCTTCTTTTTCAGCGGAAAGCCTTTCTAAGGTCGCTTGCAGGCGGGCTCTTTCTGCTTCTTGCTCTGCTTGCAGGCGGGCTCTTTCTGCTTCTTGGCGGGCTCTTTCTGCTTCTTGCTCTGCTTGCAGGCAAGCGCTTTCTACTTCTTGGTCTGCTTGTCTTAACTTTAACTGCATCTCTTGTGCGGCGAAGGAGGATCTTACTTTCGCCGCCTCAGCTTCCGCTCGGGCGAGGGTGACAGACCTTTTCGAGGAAGACTTGCTAGAGCGGCTTGTTTGGGACCTCATCCTGAGTGAAGATGTTTGACTTGCAGACATTTTATGTCCGTTTGCAGGCTGTAGGACGTCTCAGAGCGGGTAGGGGTGACTTCAGCGTGGACTGAGACGTGTGGTGCTTGGTGGGCTGCACTCTCGGTGCTTGTGACTGTATGGCGGCCGCTGCGGTATCTGCAGGCAGTGCGGTGTGGTACAAGCGGCTGCGTAAGTGGTATTTGCTATCGCTGGCGTCTAGCCTCCCTTTACTGTCATCTCGGCGTCTAGCTTCCGTTTTACTGTTCTGTCTTCATACACGTTGATACGGTGTGTGATCCAACATACAGCATAAACCACTTCTGTCTTCCAAAATAAGCAGACTGTTCTCTGTAGTCTAACTTGTTTATTTGGTAACAGGTATTGAAATGCGGTAAAACTATAAGAATACAAATGATTTGGGTAAGTATTGGGCAAATAACAGCACAACTGATACTTATAACTAGCAGGGAAAGCATACAGGATGATGCAACTTCTACATGCAACTACATACAGTAACTGACAGATAATAGATTTCCCAGGTACTAGTTGCTATACAGTAATCACATTCTATAGAACACTATATTGCAAGAACAGGGATAGCAATCTTACCGGATAAACTAACCAGGGTGGCAAGTAAGTGAAGTAGTTCCAACACAGGAGATTAACACGAGTGTACAGGAAAATACACAGAGAGAAAAATGGGGGATTCCCCTATCCCATGATGCTTTGGTGCAACCCAGAATGCAACACTCTAATGATTACTAAGAAAAACACAGGTAATAAATTTATCCACCACTGGGTGGTGCTATAACACAGCAAAACCAAAACTATAGCAGTGAAACTTTAATGCTTGGACGAACCCCTGTCCTTCATTAGGAAGGGCAGAACACTGGCAACAGTAGCCAATTTTCTCACCTTGCCAATCAGTTCAGCAGCATGTCCTTCTTGCAGACTGTCTCTTATAGCCAGCTGTAGCGTATGCACAACACAGCGCATGTGATGAATGAAAGAACGTATTGACAGTTTCAGCAAGATCATCTAAACTATCATGTTGCTGTTCATCTGAAGCAACTTCAGTTTGCTCCTCAGTTACAATACTGTGTTCCTCTATTTCAAACATTTCTGTGTCTGTGGACTCAGAATGTTCTTCTAGCTGCTGGTCACCATCATTACTCTCATTCATTAGCTTAATAGTACTTATCATATTTGAAGCATTGTCAGTTACGACAGAAAGAACTTGCTCTTTTTTAAGTTCATAGTCTTGCAGAACCTTTTCCACCAAGACCTGGAGAAACTCACTGGTGTGATGAGCTTTGGTGTCTTTTACTGCCAATGTCTTGGTAACTATTTCATTTTTGTTACAAACAAATCGGACATTGATGGCAAAATAGTTCACTCTGTGACGTGTGCAGGCATCCATTTTAAGAAACAGAAAGCGTCCCTTGAGAGTTTTTTAAAGTTCTTCCTGTTGTTTAAAAGCTTCTTCGATTACTAATTTCCTAATACTCTCTCTCTCCAGAGAAACACCAAGCTTGCGGGCCATTTCCCCATTCTGACACATAAAAGCTGGTCGTGAAAATAATAAAATAGGCACACTATCCTTTACAGCAAGCTCTATGATCTGTTTTTTAAATGTATCTTTGTCACTGACAAAATATCTTGCAACTGATGGCTGCAAAGTTCTCTGCTCCTTTGTTTGGCTGGAAGAGCTGGGCACTGGTTCATTGGTTTGGATGCAGTCTTTCTCATCCACTGCTTTCAGTACTTCTGGATGAAAGCGCTGTAAATGTCTCTTTAGATTAGAAGCTCTGGTAGGAGCATTTTTATCTTTGCCTGAATATGCACTGATCTTGGCTTCACAGCATTTGTTTTCGTCTGGATCATTTGTCATACACTGACAGACATAATGTTTTCTATCTTGAGTGATGGTGAAATGTTCAAATACAGCTGATTTAATGTGACTCTTCTTTGACATTCTCAGGTTTTAATTCTGCATTCACAATCCAAATGACAATTGTTTTTCCTAAAAACAATTGTACAAAATTGCCAGGTCGTACAACTGATATAGTGGTCAGTAATACTGTTATTCCTCATGTACTCACAGTTAACTGATGGAAAGTTTGTTGAAAGGATAATACTTCTTACAGTCTTCCTCTTCTGAGTAGCAGCTGGGAGATGCTTGGAAGACGCACACCTAGTAAACATCTACTCTAGAGGAGGAGCTTTACTACTAAGAATTTGCAACACATTTTCACTTTCAGTTTCATACATTGTAAGTAGGGGGGTTGGGGCAGCATGAGGTTAACCAAGTATAAGATTAAATACACCAAAGAAAAAGCACTAAGCAAAAAATAATAAAATATATAAATTTTATTATAACACCAATAAAATCAATCAAGTAAATACCATATATAACCAAGGGGAAGCAAAAAATACAGAAAAACCACAAGGTATGGCTGGAAAAAGTGGTAACAGTTAATATGGAGTAACCTTCACAATATCAACATCATCATAATGACAGCAAAGTAATCACATATTCAAAGGACTTATATCTAAAACATTAATCGTACACTTGATACCACAGCCGTCAATGACAATGAACCCAAAGCCAGTGCATATATATGATAAAATAATAGTTTATATAAAGATAAAGTGCAAAGTACCAGCTAAGAATAAATATAAGTATCAACAAATGGAAACGTTTTTAAGGGTTCAGAATCATTGTAAGCCGAAGCATCAGAGGATATAATAGCAGCATTAGAAAAAAGCGAGTAAAGGGAACATATTTACCCAGTATAGACCACCAGCCAGGGACCCACGACACCCGATGCACGTTTCGCTCAGGAAAGCTTCGTCCAGGGGTGGTGGGTAACTGGAAAGGAGGCCCTTTTATGGTTCTGAACCCTTAAAAACGTTTCCATTTGTTGATACTTATATTTATTCTTAGCTGGTACTTTGCACTTTATCTTTATATAAACTATTATTTTATCATATATATGCACTGGCTTTGGGTTCATTGTCATTGACGGCTGTGGTATCAGGTGTATGTTTAATGTTTTATATATAAGTCCTTTGAATATGTGATTACTTTGCTGTCATTATGATGATGTTGATATTGTGAAGGTTACTCCATATTGACTGTTACCACTTTTTCCAGCCATACCTTGTGGTTTTTCTGTATTTTTTGGTTCCCCTTGGTTATATATGGTGTTTACTTGATTTATTTTATTGGTGTTATAATAAAATTTATATATTTTATTCTTTTTCGCTTAGTGCTTTTTCTTTGGTGTATTTATGACTACTTGCCTGGCGTAATAATGATTTAGGTGCGGTTTATAGGTGTAACAAGTATAAGATTAGATAAGTGCAGTGGAGAACAGTGACACACAAGAAGTAAGAAATGTCTCTATCTCCAGCAGAACTGCTTATCACTGTTGTTCATAGTTTGATAGAACATATATATTTGAGTAACATTTATAAAATTCATATGAAAGTTCAATTATGAAATATTAATAATTTTTTTTTTTAAAGCTGGAGTCGGAGTCGGTACATTTCTACCGACTCCGACTCCAACCAAAACTAACTCCGACTCCACGACTCCGACTCCACAGCCCTGATAATAAGGGGTTAATGTCACCTTGCTAATGTAAGGTGACATTAAGCCAGGTTAATAAAGGAGAGGTGTCAATGACACCTATCCATTATTAATCCAATAGTAATAAAGGGTTAAAAAACACACATTATGAATAAAGTATTTTGAGGAAATAAATACACATGGTGTTGTAATATTTTTATTATACGCTCAATCCAAATGACGACCCTTGTCCTCTGTCAAAAAGATAAAATAAAAAAACAACAATATCCCATACCTGTCCGCCGTACAGTCATGTCCCACGAAGTAAATCCATCTGAAGGGGTTAAATAAATTTACAAGCAGGAGCCTGCTTATGCAGCCACCCCTGGCTGTAAAAACTGGGGAATTAATGGAATGCAGGGGAACGTAGCTACCTAGACTTGCGGTGCTGCGCCCCCTGCTGGCATAACCTCATATGAACTCGAGCGTGGGAAAATATTCTGAAAAATTCCCACGCTCGAGTTCATATGAGGTTACGCCAGCAGGGGGCGCAGCACGCAAGTCTATGTAGCTATTATAATGACTCTATATAATATATGAAATCAAAGATGAAGGAGGTCTTCCAGAGGCAAATATCCACCAAGTAAATTGATGATCCGGTTGGAATAAAAAATCGCCTTTTATTATCTCAATATAAGAAATATAAACACTGGCCACTTAGGAGGATGGCATGTATAGAAACCAATGTTATTTAGCGAAGTGCTTTAATCAAGGTGTCACACACCATGCTCCTAGGTGGCCAGTTTTTATATTTCTTATGTTGAGATAATAAAAGCCGATTATTATTATTATTATTTTTTTTTTATTTATTTTTTTTTATTCCAACCAGATCATCAATTTATATAGTGGATATTTGCGTCTGGAGTCCTTCATCTTTGATTTCTTTCCACGTCCCGGATTGGGACGACTCCGTGTGGCTTCACCTGATACAACAAGGTGCTTCTGGATGAGGTGAGCTGACTTCCATTCCCTCTCCCTTCTTTGCGGTATATAATATACACTCACTGGCCACTTTATTAGGTACACCTGTCCAACTTCTTGTTAACACTTAATTTCTAATCAGCCAATCACATGGCGGCAACTCAGTGCATTTAGGCATGTAGACATGGTCAAGACAATCTCCTGCAGTTCAAACCGAGCATCAGTATGGGGAAGAAAGGTGATTTGAGTGCCTTTGAACGTGGCATGGTTGTTGGTGCCAGAAGGGCTGGTCTGAGTATTTCAGAAACTGCTGATCTACTGGGATTTTCACGCACAACCATCTCTAGGGTTTACAGAGAATGGTCCGAAAAAGAAAAAAAATCCAGTGAGCGGCAGTTCTGTGGGCGGAAATGCCTTGTTGATGCCAGAGGTCAGAGGAGAATGGGCAGACTGGTTCGAGCTGATAGAAAGGCAACAGTGACTCAAATCGCCACCCGTTACAACCAAGGTAGGCCTAAGAGCATCTCTGAACGCACAGTGCGTCGAACTTTGAGGCAGATGGGCTACAGCAGCAGAAGACCACACCGGGTACCACTCCTTTCAGCTAAGAACAGGAAACTGAGGCTACAATTTGTACAAGCTCATCGAAATTGGACAGTAGAAGATTGGAAAAACGTTGCTTGGTCTGATGAGTCTCGATTTCTGCTGCGACATTCGGATGGTAGGGTCAGAATTTGGCGTAAACAACATGAAAGCATGGATCCATCCTGCCTTGTATGGAGCATCTTTGGGATGTGCAGCCGACAAATCTGCGGCAACTGTGTGATGCCATCATGTCAATATGGACCAAAATCTCTGAGGAATGCTTCCAGCACCTTGTTGAATCTATGCCACGAAGAATTGAGGCAGTTCTGAAGGCAAAAGGGGGTCCAACCCGTTACTAGCATGGTGTACCTAATAAAGTGGCCGGTGAGTGTATATAATACATGAGTTTCACTTCTTGTATTGAAGAACTGAAGTAAATTAACTTTTTGATGATATTCTAATTTTGTGAGAAACGCCTGTAAGTGATGCATCGGCAGAATCAGGGTTTCTTTTGCTACATTATGCTGGTCTCGGATGAGGTAGCAAAAACCTGTTGATAGATTCCCTTTATTAAAGAAGAGACTAGTACAGAGGATGTGAATGCGACCAGGCCCGTGCGTGAGGGGAGCCTGTCGACACCAATTTTATTTGGATGTGCATTCGAGGACACACATTCAGATGAAATGTATTGCGGCTCAGATACCTGCTGGGTCCCTGGCTGCAGAAGAGTACGCAGGCGTGGGAGCAGGGGAAGCTAAGTAGAATCATTTGTTTCTTTTTAAAATGTTCTGGAGAATAATGAAAGGAAGCAATGATGGGGTGGCATATCAGATTGGGGTACAATATATCATGATGGGGGACAGTGTATTGGAATTGGGGACATTATCCCAGGATAGTGACATTATACCAGCATAGAGGACATTACACCAGAATGAGGGACATTATACCAGGATGGGGAACATTATGCAAGTATGGGGTACACTACAACAAGATGTGGGACACTATAACCTGCATACTAAGTGAGTTTTGGGTTGCAGTTTGGGCACTCGGTCTCTAAAAGATTTCCCATCACTGGACTAGGAGGAGCAAATGTGGTAGGCCTCCTTAAAATGATGTGTTTTACGGCAACATTAAAGCTGTGTACACTAAGAATTTACCTAATTATTCAGTGTAGTGCAAAATTCTTAAACCATTAGCAGAACATAGAGCACCGTTAAGGTGGTAGAGAGATAAGGGAAGAGATGTAAGGGGGCCATACGAAATACAACATGTAATAGTTTTTTATGTGGGTTGTAATCATTTTTGCATCAACTAATTTGCTTAAAACTGAAGATTTTATAATGAAAGTTATATTATCAACCTTACATTGATGTTATTGGTTAACTCCTTAATCCCCGGGCCATTTTCCATTTTTTAGGTTTTTTTGCTCCCCTTCTTCCTAGAGCCATAATTTTATTTTTCTGTCAATATGGCCATATGAGGGCTTATTTTTTGCGGCACGAGTGGTACTTTTGAACGACACTATTGGTTTTAACATGTCTTGTACTGGAAAACGGGAAAAAAACCAAAGTGTGGTGCAAATACAAAAAAAGTGCAATTCCACAGTTGTTTTTTTTGTTTTTTTTAAATGACCATGTTCACTAAATGCTTAATACGATTCTCCAGGTCATTACAAGTTCATAGACACCAAACATGATTAGGTTCTTTTTTATTTAGGTGATGGAAAAAAAAATCCAAAATTTGGTTAAAAAAAAGTGGTGCCATTTTCCAAGACCTGTAGCGAGTCCATTTTTCGTGATCTGGGGCAAGATGAGGTCTTATTTTTTGCGAGCCGAGCTGACGTTTTTGATAAAATTTTGGTGTAGATACAATGTTTTGATCTCCCATTATTGCTTTTTATTGCAACGTTGCGGCGAACAAAAAAGCGTAAATCTGGCATTTTGAATATTTTTTTTCTCCTTGCGCCGTTTAGAGATAGTTTAATTCTTTTTTTTTATATATTGATAGATCAGGTGAATCTGAACTTGGCAATACCAAATATGTGAAAAATCCAACAGTATGACCTCGCTAAATTGTATTACCAGGAACATACAACAATAACCACTTGCACAAAATGTGTTCAATAAAAAATTACACTTTTTTACTAAACATTCTTAAAACATATTAGTTACACTAAAATTATTAAGAAGATGCCTCTTGTCTGAGCGAAGACCTGCCAGATTAAACCGCATACATATGATTATGATATAGCTGTCCGTGTGAACAGTACTGGACTATCTCCTACTTGCCTATCAATAGGCTTATGTATCATACAGTAAACCAATAGTGAAAAAAACAGCAGTGAAAAAATTCCAAGCTTAAATCATTATATTCAATAGTCTCCTTTTAAGGTAATAATATGACAAGAAGAGGGTACAAGTGCCCATATAATATTGCCAATAGCGGCCTAAAGATTCTGTCATAAAGTTCACACCAAGTGTAAGAAAAAGAAATGCATTTACCTATGGAAATGAAAAAATCAAAGTGTGGAGTCCAGCGTGTTGAGCTTGGTCTGGCAGAAAATCCCTCCACCCCAACTCACGTTTCGTATTATCTTCAGGGGGCGTGTACGATACCTTTAGCGTCTCCATTTTTCATGATCTCTAGTTAGGTGAGGGCTTATTTTTTGCATGCTGAGCTGACATTTTTAATGATACCATTTCGGTGCAGATACGATCTTTTGATCGCCCGTTATTGCATTTTAATGCAATGTTTCAGTGACCAAAAATGTAATTTTGACTTTTTTTTTACTTTTTGCATTCAATAGTCTGCAGTACTTTGATCGCCTCTGCTACACACAGGCGATGATCAGATCACCTGTTTGTAGCAGAAATGCTCACTTGCTATGAGCTACGACAATGGGGTGGCGCTCATAGCAATCTAGCCATGACAACCACAGAGGTCTGCTGCAGGTCACTGATGGGCGCAAGTTAAATGCCTCTGTCAGAGATTGACAGCGGTTTTTAACTAGTTAACAGCCGCAGGTGGATCACGATTCCACCCGTGGCTGTTGCGACCACATATCAGCTGTGTAGATCAGCTGTCATGTGCACAGAAAAGTGCGGGCTCAGTGCCAGAGCCCGCACCAAACACGAGGAGTCCGGCATGTGCATACTGTTACGGCATTATGTTCTATGAAATTCAGTCTTGTGAAAATGTTGGAAATTGTTCTTGTGTTCAGTGAGATATTAAAATGTTGCTTTTCAAAGTGGGTGTTATTATTTATGCTGAGCACTGTAAATACATTTTTATCACTGATACAAGGGGCTCTGGTGTCGGAGAGGACCCAAAAACCCTATTATTATTATTTATTTATATAGCACCATTAATTCCATGGTGCTGTACATGAGAAAAGGGGTTACATACAGGGTTATAGATATCATTAACAGTAAACAAATTTACAATGACAGACTGGTACAGAGGGGAGAGGACCCTTTCCTTGCAGACTTACATTCTACGGGGTAATGGGGAAGAGACAGGAGGTCAGGGGTGCTGCCGCACCGGTGGTGGTGAGGCGGCAGCTCTGGTGGTGGTGAGGCGGCAGCTCGGGCGGTTGGTGAGGCGGCAGCTCGGGCGGTTTGTGAGGCGGCAGCTCGGGCGGTTGGTGAGGTGGCAGCTCGGGTAATTGGTGAGGTGGCAGAATGGTTATTGCAGGCTGTAGGCTTTCCTCAAGTGATGGGTTTTCAGGTTCCGTCTGAAGGATCTGGTTGTGGGCTGAGGAAGGGATGGATTCTGGCAATATTTTTGAGTTGGAGGCGACAGGAGGTGGCAAGAGTTTGGACGTGCGTTTTGAAGGACAGGGCAGAGTCGAGAGTTACCCTGAGGCAGCGGATTTCAGGTGCGAGAGAGAGCGTGATGCCGTTTACCATAATAGATATATCAGGTAGGGGGGATACGCGAGATGGGGGAAAGATGATGAGTTCAGTTTTGTCTACATTGAGTTTTAGGAAGCAAGAGTTGAAGAAGGAGAATATGGCTCACAGACACTCCGGGATTCTGGACAGCAGAGAGGCGACATCTGAGCCAGAGAGGTAGATCTGAGTGTCGTCCGCATATAGGTGGTACTGGAAGCCATGGGACTTTGAGTTATCCTAGGCCAAGGGTATAGATGGAAAAAAGTAGGGGCCCTAGGACAGAGCCTTGAGAGACTCCAACAGAGAGAGGGCGAGGTGAGGAGGTAGCGTGGAAGTGGGAAACGCTAAATGTGCGATTGGAAAGGAATGAGGCAATCCAGCACAGGGCAAGGCCTTTGATGCCAAGGGAGGAAAGAATCTATAGCAGTAGGCAGTGGTCGACTGTGTCGAAAGCAGAGGACAGGTCAAGAAGGAGGAGGATGGAGAACTGTCTGTTAGCTTTGTCTGTAAGTCATTAGTAATTTTGGTCAGAGCAGTTTTGGTGGAGTGGTGGGGGCAGAAGCCAGATTGGAGGTTGTCAAGGAGAGCGTTAGATGAGAGGTGGGAGGAAAGTTGAGCATGGACATGCTGCTCAAGGAGTTTGGAAGCAAACGGGAGCAGTGATATGGGGTGATAGCTGGGCATAGCAGTTGGGTCAAGGTTAGCTTTTTTGAGGATGGGGGTGATGGTGGCATGTTCGAAGGCAGAGGGGAAGGTGCCAGAAGATAGCGATAGGTTGAAGAGATGAGTTAGGGCTGGAATGAGCATGTTAGTGAGGTTGGGGAGCAGGTGGGAAGGGATGGGGTCTAGTGCACAGCTGGTGAGGTGTGATTTGGAAAGGAGGCGAGTAAGTTCTCCTTCAGTGATGTTGGAGAGGGAAGTTATTAGGGAAGAGCAGAGGTCTGGTATATGGAGTGGTTGGGGTGGTGGAACAGAAAACGTTTGCCTTGTTTGGTCGATCTTGTTTTTGAAGTAGGTGGCAAAGTCTTCGGAAGAGATGAGGGGAGTTGGAGGTGGCAGTGGTGGGCGGAGGAGAGAGTTAAATGTGCTGAACAGTTGTTTTGGGTTGTAGAATAGTGAGGATACAAGATTAGTGAAATAGGACTGTTTAGCAGAAGTGAAAGCTAGTTTGAAGGCAAGTGTAGCTTGTTTGAAAGCAGTGAAGTCATCTGGAAGGCGTGTTTTTTTCCAACGCCGCTCCGCGGCCCTGGATGCTTGTCGGAGTTTTTTGGTGAGGTTGTTATGCCAGGGTTGCCTATTGATTTGTCGCACTTTGCCATGCATGAGAGGGGCGACTGAGTCTATGGCTGATGTGAGGGTGGAGTTATAGAAAACGGTGGCGCTGTCCGTGTCGTGGAGTGAACATATGGAGGACAGGGGTAGGAGAGAGTCTGAGAGTCTGTGAATGTCTAGGTGTGCAAGGTTTCTGGGAGGATGTGGTAGTGGCTGGACATGGGGGCAGGTGAGGAGGACAAGGATGAGAAGGTGAGTAGATGGTGGTCAGATAGGGTGAAGGGAGAGGTTGTGAGATTAGCTAAGGAACAGAGGCAGGTGAAGATGAGGTCTAGTGTATGTCCGTCTGCGTTGGTGGCTGTGGAGGACCACTGAGTGAGTCCAAAGGATGAAGTAAGGGCCAGGAGCTTGGAGGCTGCTGGCTGGCGGGTGTCAGTAGGAATATTAAAGTCACCCACTATGATGGTGGGGATGTCAGCAGAGGGAAAGTGAAGAAGCCAGGTGGAGAATTGGTCAATGAAGGCAGTGGCTGAGCCCGGTGGTCGGTATATGACAGCCATTTGGAGATTAGAGGGAGAGTAGATACGGACAGAAGGGAGGATAAGGGAGGGTGGGGGTTGGATAGGGTTGAAGTAACAGTTATTGGAAAGAAGGAAATCCACTCCCTCGCCATGTCTGTTGCCAGAGCGAGGAGTGTGGGTAAAGTGGAGGCCACCGTAACTCAGTGCAGCAGGGGAGGCTGTGTCAGGAGGCATCAGCCAGGTCTCAGTGAGCGCCAGGAAGGAAAGGTTGCGGGAAGTAAAGAGATCGTGGATCACGTGGAGCTTGTTGCAGACAGAGCTGGCATTCCAAAGAGCCCCATAGAGAGGAAGCAGGGGAGTGGGGGTCAGTGGCACAGATTTTAAGTGTGAGTGGTTGCGATAGTTTCTCTTAGTGTGAGAAGGATAGGGGTGAGGATTTGTGGGATGTATGAGGCGGGGGGGGGGGGGCAGGATTGGGGGATATGTCGCCAAGCAGGGAGAATGAGGAGAAAAAGGGAAAGCAGGTGGGTGAAGGACAGCAGTCTGCTTATATTATATGTTAGTAGGTGAGGTTTGACGTTGAAGAGCAGGTCTGCGTATGAAGCGAGGTGGGGGAGTGGGAGAGAGGGAAGATAGTTATTTGGTTTGTGGGTGCAGGAGTAAGGGGTTAGCGAAGGAGAGTGAGGATTAATGGAGCGAAAACAGTGAGGGCAAATGTGACTATGGTTAAAGAGCAGGGGAAGAAAAGCAAGTAAAATTAGAGTACAGTGATTTGTCTTACCGTCTGGCCGATTTCTGGACTATTTCTGGCATATTTCTGATGATACACTTAAAAGATGTCACATTTCTGGCATACACTGTGTGCAGAATTATTAGGCAAGTGGTATTTTAGAGGATTATTTTTATTATTGATCAACAACTATGTTCTCAATCAACCCAAAAGACTCATAAATATCAAAGCTTCATATTTTTGGAAGTTGGATTGGGTTATTTTTAGATTTGGCTATCTTAGGAGGATATCTGTTTGTGCAGGTAACTATTACTGTGCAGAATTATTAGGCAACTTAATAAAAACCAAATATATTCCCATCTCACTTGTTTATTTTCACCAGGTACACCAATATCACTGCACAAAATTTAGAAATACACATTTCTGACATGCAAAAACAAACCCCCCAAAAATTAGTGACCAATATAGCCACCTTTCTTTATGATGACACTCAGCAGCCTTTCATCCATAGATTCTGTCAGTTGCTTGATCTGTTTATGATCAACATTGCGTGCAGCAGCCACCACAGCCTCCCAGTCACTGTTCCGAGAGGTGTACTGTTTTCCCTCCCTGTAGATTTCACATTTTATGAGGGAACACAGGTTCTCTATGGGGTTCAGATCAGGTGAACAAGGGGGCCTTGTCATTATTTTTTCTTCTTTGAGACCTTTACTGGCCAGCCACGCTGTGGAGTAGTTAGAGGCATGTGATGGAGCATTGGCCTGCATGAAAATCATGTTTTTCTTAAACGATACCGACTTCTTCCTGTACCACTCCTTGAAAAAGTTGTCTTCTAGAAACTGGCAATAGGTTTGGGAGTTGAGCTTCACTCCATCCTCAACCCGAAAAGGTCCCACAAGTTCATCTTTGATGATACCAGCCCATACCAGTACCACACCTCCACCTTGCTGGTGTCTGAGTCGGAGTGGAGCTCTCTGCCCTTTACTGATCTAGCCTCTGGCCCATCAAGAGTCACTCTCATTTCATCAGTCCATAAAACCTTTGAAAAGTCAGTCTTAAGATATTTCTTGGCCCAGTCTTGACTTTTTATCTTATGTTTCTTGTAAAAAGGTGGTCATTTTTCAGCCTTCCTTACCTTGGCATGTCCCTGAGTATCGCACACCTTGTGCTTTTTGAAACTCTAGTAACGTTGCAGCTCTGAAATATGGCAAAACTGGTGGCAAATGGCATCTTGGCAGCTTCACGCTTGATTTTCCTAAATTCATGGGCAGTTATTTTGCGCCTTTTTTGCGCAACACGCTTCTTGCGACCCTGTTGGCTATTAGCTATGAAACGCTTGATTGTTCGGTGATCACTCTTCAAAAGTTTGGCAATTTGAAGACTGCTGCATCCCTCTGCAAGACATCTCACAATTGTGGACTTTTCAGAGCCCGTCAAATCTCTCTTCTGACCCATTTTGCCAAAGGAAAGGAAGTTGCCTAATAATTACGCACACCTTATATAGGGTTTTGATGTGATTAGACAACACCCCTCCTCATTACAGAGATGCACATCACCTGATTTAGTTAATTGGTAGTTGGATCTCAAGCCTGAACAGCTTGGAGTAGGACAACATGTATAAAAAGTATCATGTGATCAAAATACAACTTGCCTAATAATTCTGCACACAGTGTATTTCTAACGATACACTTAAAGGATGTCACATTTCTGGCATATTTCTGACGATACACTTAAAAGATGTCACTTGAAATGATGTCACATCTGATTAAACTTAAGTCATATCTGATCAGCTCCATTCAACTTATACCATTCAAGTGTCCATGAAATGAAGCCAGGTGAGAGAGGGAGGGGGAGGAGGAAGGAGGTTGAGGACAGTTCACAACAGGGAACAATTAACAGATTACAGTTAAAAGAAACATTTGACTACCATGAAAGCTGAAGAAAGATAGAATAAGATGGGAGGATAGTGTTAGGTGTGAAGAGCATGGATATATCAATCAGCATGCAGTAAATTTGAAGTATGATACATGGAATTAAAGTCAGGGAAAAAGTAGCCGTGTACCAGGTTGAACAGAGGGAGAGAGGTGCATGGATTCAGGGGTGCAGTGGGTATTCCAGGTTAGGAGACAGTTCAAACTTACCAGGTAGAACAGAGGGAGAGAGGTGCATGGATTCAGGGGTGCAGTGGGTATTCCAGGTTAGGAGACAGTTCAAACGTACCAGGTGGAACAGAGAGAGAGAGGTGCATGGATTCAGGGGTGCAATGGGTATTCCAGGTTAGGAGACAATTCAAACGTACCAGGTAGAACAGGGGGAGAGAGGTGCATGGATTCAGGGGTGCAGTGGGTATTCCAGGTTAGGAGACAGTTCAAACGTACTAGGTAGAACAGAGGGAGAGAGGTGCATGGATTCAGGGGTTCAGTGGGTATTTCAGGTTAGGAGACAGTTCAAACGTACCAGGTAGAACAGAGGGAGAGAGGTGCATGGATTCAGGGGTGCAGTGGATATTCCAGGTAAGGAGACAGTTCAAACGTACTAGGTAGAACAGAGGGAGAGAGGTGCATGGATTCAGGGGTTCAGTGGGTATTCCAGGTTAGGAGACAGTTCAAACGTACCAGGTAGAACAGAGGGAGAGAGGTGCATGGATTCAGGGGTGCAGTGGATATTCCAGGTAAGGAGACAGTTCAAACGTACCAGGTAGAACAGAGGGAGAGAGGTGCATGGTTTTAGGGGTGCAGTCGGTATTCCAGGTTAGGAAACAGTTCAAACTTACAGAGGGAGAGATGCCCATCGTCAGTGCATTGTGGAGATCTGGTTTGGCTGATTGAGAGGCGTCTGACCGCGATCCAAGAAGTATCTTTTCTCCTTGCGGAGAGTGGCATGTCTCCACTTTGCACTGACAAGGGGCAGTACCCTGAAACACAGTGTCTGCAAATTGAGATTCTGGTTTGGCTGTTATCCTAAGTCATGTGACAAGCCTCATTAAAGGGTCGACATTGACTGTTAGGATTGCTACTTCCAGTAGGTGGCACTAGAGTTCTAGTCCTCTTCCTCTCTGAAGAGACAATTTGCATATTTCCCAGAGGAGCATTGCGGCTTTAACCCCTTAATCCTATATGACGTACTATCCCGTCCATGTGACCTGGGAGTTAATTTCCATGGACGGGATAGTACGTCATATGTGATCGGCCGCTCTTACGGGGTGATCGCGGCCGGGTGTCAGCTGACTATCGCAGCTGACATCCGGCACTATGTGCCAGGAGCGTTCACGGACCGCTCCCGGCACATTAACCCCCAGAACACTGCGATCAAACAGACTTCCGGGTCCTGCAGGGAGGTGGCCTGTAAGCCTGCAGCACTGCAAGTCAGATCGCTGATCTGACACAGTGCTGTGCAAAAGTGTCAAATCAGCGATCTGACACTATAACATGATGTCTCCCCCCCCCCCCCCCCCCCCCCGGGGAAATGTTATACAGTAAAGTAAAAAAAAAAAATATTCACATGTGTAAAAAAAAAAATAAAAAAAAAAATTCCTAAATAAAGAAAAAAAAAGATTTCTTTATCTAAATAAAAAAAAAACAATGAAAGTACACATATTTAGTATCGCCGCCTCTGTAACGACCCGACCTATAAAACTGTCCTACTGGTTAACCCCTTCAGTGCACACCGTAAAAAAAAAAGAGGCAAAAAACGTTTTATTATCATACCGCCGAACAAAAAGTGTAATAACACGCGATCAGACGGATATAAATAAACATTATACCTCCAAAAACGGTCCAGCAAAAAATGAGCCACCATACAGCATCATCAGCGAAAAAATAAAGGTTATAATCCTCAGAATAAAGCAATGCAAAAATAATTATTTTTTTAAATAAAATAGTTTTTATCGTATAAAAGTGCCAAAACATAAAAAAATGATATAAATGAGGTATCGCTGTAATCGTACTGACCCGAAGAATAAAACTGCTTTATCAATTTTACCAAACGTGGAATGGTATAAACGCGCCCCCCCCCCCCAAAAAGAAGAAATTCATGAATAGCTGGTTTTTAGGTCATTCTGCCTCACAAAAAATTGGAATAAAAAGCGATCAAAACATGTCATGTGCCCGAAAATGATACCAATAAAAACGTCAACTCGTCCCGCAAAAAATAAGACCTCATATGATTCTATGGACCAAAATATGGAAAAATTATAGCTCTCAAAATGTGGAGACGCAAAAACTATTTTTTGCAATAAAAAGCGTCTTTTAGTGTGTGACAGCTGCCAATCATAAAAATCTGCTAAAAAACCCTCTATAAATAGTAAATCAAACCCCCCTTCATCACCCTCTTAGTTAGGGAAAATAATAAAATAAAAAAAGTATTTATTTCTATTTTCCTATTAGGGTTAGGGTTGGGGCTACAGTTAGGGTTAGGGTTGGGGCTACAGTTAGGGTTTGGGTGTGGGGCTACAGTTAGGGTTAGGGTTGGGGCTAAAGTTAGGGTTAGGGTTGGGGCTAAAGTTAGTGTTGGGGCTAAAGTTAGGGTTAAGGTTGGGGCTAAAGGTAGGGTTTGGATTACATTTACGGTTGGGATTAGGGTTAGGGGTGTGGTTAGGGTTATGGTTGGGGTTAGGGGTGTGTTGGAGTTAGGGGTGTGGTTAGGGTTGGGATTAGGGTTAGGGGTGTGTTGGGGTTTGTGGTGTGTTGGGGTTAGGGGTTTGGTTGGGATTAGGGTTAGGGGCATGTTCAGGTTAGGGGGGGGGGTTAGGGTTATGGTTAGGGGTGTGTTTAGGTTAGGGTTTCAGTTAGAATTGGGAGGTTTCCACTGTTTAGGCACATCAGGGTCTCTCCAAACGCAACATGGCATCCGATCTCAATTCCAGCCAATTCTGCGTTGAAAAATTAAAACAGTGCTCCTTCCCTTCCGAGTATCAGCATACTCAAGACAAATTGGACAACAACATTTGAGGTCCAATTTCTCCTGTTACCCTTGGGAAAATACAAGACTGGGGGCTAAAAAAAAATTTTGTGGAAAAAAAATTTTGTTTTTATTTTCACGGCTCTGCTTTATACACTGTAGTGAAACACTTGGGGGTTCAAAGTTCTCACAACACATCTAGATAAGTTCCTTGGGGGGTCTAGTTTCCAATATGGGGTCACTTGTGGGGGGTTTCTACTGTTTAGGTACATTAGGGGCTCTGCAAATGCTACGTGACGCCTGCAGACCAATCCATCTAAGTCTGCATTCCAAACAGCGCTCCTTCCCTTCCGAGCTCTGCCATGCGCCCAAACGGTGGTTCCCCCCCACATATGGGGTATCAGCGTACTCAGGACAAATTGGACAACAACTTTTGGGGTCCAATTTCTCCTGTTAACCCTTGGAAAAATGCAATACTGGAGGCTAAAAAACAATTTTTGTGGAAAAAAAGAATTTTTATTTTCACGGCTCTGCGTTATAAACTTCTGTGAAGCACTTGGAGGGTTAAAGTGCTCACCACACATCTAGATAAGTTCCTTAGGGGGTCTACTTTCCAAAATGGTGTCACTTGTGGGGGGTTTCAATGTTTAGGCACATCAGGGGCTCTCCAAACGTGACATGGTGTCCCATCTCAATTCCAGTCAATTTTGCATTGAAAAGTCAAACGGTGCTCCTTCCCTTCCGAGCTCTGCCATGCGCCCAAACAGTGGTTTACCCCCACATATAGGGTATCAGCATACTTGGAACAAATTGCACACCAACTTTTGGGGTCCAATTTCTTCTGTTACCCTTGGAAAAATAAAAAAAATTGGGGGCGAAAAGATCATTTTTGTGAAAAAATATGATTTATTATTTTTACGGCTCTACTTTATAAACTTCTGTGAAGCACTTGGTGGGTCAAAGTGCTCACCACAAATCTAGATAAGTTCCTTTAGGGGGTCTACTTTCCAAAATGGTGTCACTTGTTGGGGGTTTTAGTGTTTGGGCACATCAGGAGTTCTCCAAATGCAACATTTGTCCCATCTCAATTCCAGTCAATTTTGCATTGAAAAGTCAAACAGCGCTCCTTCCCTTCCGAGCTCTGCCATGCGCCCAAACAGTGGTTTACCCCCACATATGGGGTATCATCGTACTCAGGACAAATTGCACAATAACTTTTGGGGTCCAATTTCTCCTGTTACGCTTGCTAAAATAAATCAAATTGGAGCTGAAGTAAAAATTTTTGTGAAAAAAAAGTTAAATGTTCATTTTTATTTTTTTATTTTTTTTTAATTCCTGTGAAACACCTGAAGAGTTAATAAACTTCTTGAATGTGGTTTTGAGCACCTTGAGGGGTGCAGTTTTTAGAATGGTGTCACACTTGGTGTCACACTTGGGTATTTTCTATCATATAGACCCCTCAAAATGACTTGAAATGTGATGTGGTCCCTAAAAAAATGGTGTTGTAAAAATGAGAAATTGCTGGTCAACTTTTATCCCTTATAACTCCCTACCAAAAAAATATTTGGGTTCCAAAATTGTGCTGATGTAAAGTAGATGTGGGAAATGTTACTTATTAAGTATTTTTTTGTGTGACATATCTCTGTGATTTAAGGGCATAAAAATTGAAAGTTGGAAAATTGCGAAATTGTCAAAATTTTCTCCAAGTTTCCATTTTTTTAACAATTAAACACAAGTAATATCAAATAAATTTAACCACTATCATGAAGTACAATATGTCACGAGAAAACATTGTCAGGATCCGTTGAAGCGTTCCAGAGTTATAACCTCATAAAGGGACAGTGGTCAGAACTGAAAAAATTGGCCCGGTCATTAACGTGCAAACCACCCTTGGGGGTAAGGGGTTAAGTCTGCTCACCTCAACATGCATAAAATGTCACTTTCTGCAAGGAGAAATGATACTTCTTGGATCTAAATACTGAAATGAATCACAGTAAGTAAAGCTCTACATTCTTAAAAACTTTCTAAAAGACAATCTACCTTTGCTCCCCATAGCAACCAATCACAGCACAGCTTGCAGTACTTATACTCAGGGCTGCCACTAGAAATTTCGGGGCCCCATACTGGCAAAATTTTCGGGGCCCCCTTGAGACTCCGCCCAGGCTCCACCCCAGCCCCGCCTCCACGCTCCACCCCTCAAACTCCACAGTCCCACCGCTCTCTCTTGGAAAAACTCCACTTCTCACCAATCACACATTGAGGGTACGTGTCCACCTTCAGGATGGCCGGCGGTTGCGTCGGAGCGGCAAACCCGCTCGGCGCTAAGCCCCGCCCCCTACTGTGACGCGATGATGCCGGATGTGTTCATTGCACACATCCGGGATCATCGCACCCCACACATAAGGCCCTGTGTTATAGCTTGCGGCGGCGCAGCTGCCGCAAGGAACACGGACATGCTGCGATCTTAAAAGAAGCGCCGCATGTCCGGAGTCGCAGGGCCGCCGGGTGCGTGTTACCACGCATAGTGGAGACGGGATTTCATAAAATCCCCTTCACTATGCTGGAACATCTGGACGCTGCGTGTTTGACGCTGTGGCCCCACGCAGCGTCAAACACGCAGCGTTTACTTAACGTGGACACATACCCTAACAGTTCCCATCACCAGATCACACATATAGCCGGCAGCTTTTGTTTTGGCCAAAAGATTTTGTAAGCCGCCACCATAACACGGTAGACTCTTTTGGTGAGGCCCTACTCTGCTGTAACCTACTAAATATTTGTTAAAATATGCAATACAATTTAGGTATATTTTTATTTATTTTTCAATTTTTAAAATGACCAATAATATCACATAAAAAGAACAAATACCGCTACACCATGACCAGATGACATATTACCACCACAGTGATCGAATAATATCACATACAAGGAACAAATACCGCAACACCATGTCCAGACCACATATTACCACCACATAGTTACTGAATACTACAATTCTGATCAGTAATAAAAAAAAAAGCACCACACTATCACCATAAGTGCCATTATACACAGGAGATCTGTACTTAGTATGCAGTGTCTGTGTACAGATAATACAGTGATCACTAGTGAAATTATACACAGGAGCTCTGTATATAGTATACAGTGTATAGTGTCAGTGTATAGGTAACACTGACTTACCAGTGACGTCTCTAGGTGAAGTCCTTCATCTTTCATCCAGCACAGACCGCCATCATGTCTTCCAGCCAGGACTCGTCTCTGCAGGAAATAACACAGTTATCTCGAGCTCCGCTTGTGGAACACATTACTTAATTTTTCCCAACTTCTACATTACACCGCATAAAGAAAAAGAGGCGACATAGTGTCACTCTACACAGTAACAGGACCGCCCCCTCATTTAAAACAGTGTCCTCTAAAAATAAATACATCACTGTAGTAATAATATCCCTTAATTGGTCCCTATGGTAATAATATTCCCCATCCTGGCCCCCGTGTGTCTCATTCCTGGCGTCAGCCATATGTTCTCCCATCCTGCCCTCATGAGTATCCATCCTGCCCCATATGATCTCCCCATCCTGCCCCATCTGTCTCCATCGTATCCATCCTGCCCCATGATCCTGCACAATCTGTCTCCAATTCTGCCCCCAGTGTCTCCAATCATGCCTCCTGTGTCTCCAATCCTTCCCCATCTGTCTCCAGTCATGCCCCCATGTCTTTCATCATACCCCATATCTCCATTCTGCCCCTGTGTCCAGCATCATAGCCCCTGTGTCCAGCATCATAGCCCCTGTGTCCAGCATCATAGCCCCTGTGTCCAGCATCATTCATAGCCCCTGTGTCCAGCATCTCTGCCCCTGTGTCCAGCATCTCTGCCCCTTTGTCCAGCATTCTGCCCCCTGTGTCCAGCATTCTTCCCCCTGTGTCCAGCATTCTGCCCCCTGTGTCCAGCATTCTGCCCCCTGTGTCCAGCATTCTGCCCCCTGTGTCCAGCATACTGCCCCTTTGTCCAGCATACTGCCCCTTTGTCCAGCATCTCTGCCCCTTTGTCCAGCATTCTGCCCCTTTGTCCAGCATTCTGCCCCTTTGTCCAGCTTCTCTGCCCCTTTGTCCAGCATACTGCCCCTTTGTCCAGCATACTGCCCCCTGTGTCCAGCATTCTGCCCCCTGTGTCCAGCATTCTGCCCCCTGTGTCCAGCATTCTGCCCCCTGTGTCCAGCATCTCTGCCCCTGTGTCCAGCATACTGCCCCTTTGTCCAGCATTCTGCCCCCTGTATCCAGCATTCTGCCCCCTGTGTCCAGCATACTGCCCCCTGTGTCCAGCATACTGCCTCTTTGTCCAGCATACTGCCCCTTTGTCCAGCATACTGCCCCTTTGTCCAGCATCTCTGCCCCTTTGTCCAGCATACTGCCTGTCATGGTTCCCAATGGCAAGGGAACATCAGAGAACATAAACAACAGAACAGCTCTTGGGTGATGGAATCTCGAGCTGACCGTGAGCTAAACCTACCACACAACTAACAGTGGCCGGGTGGCGTACCTACGTTTTATCCCTAGACGCCTAGCGCCAGCCGGAGGACTAACTAACCCTAATAGAGGAAAAGACAGACCTGGCTTACCTCTAGGGAAATTCCCCCAAAAAGGAGACAGAAGCCCCCCACATATATTGACGGTGAGTTCAGAGGAAAAGACATACGCAGTATGAAGATAGGTTCAGCAAAGCGAGGTCCGCTTACTAGATAGCAAGAAGATACAATAGGGAACTTCACGGTCAGCTGAAAACCCTATTAAAATACCATCCCGAAATTACTTTAAGACTCATGTGTCAACTCATGACACCGGAGTGGCAATTTCGGCCCACAAGAGCTTCCAGCTACAGAAAAATAACATAACTGTGAACTGGAACAAAAATGCAAAACAAACTTAGGACTAAGAGTCCAACTTAGCTGATAGTAGTCTAGAAGCAGGAACATGCAACAGAAAGGCTCTGGTTACATTGATGGCCGGCACTAGAATAACTGAGCAGCAAGGCTAAATAGGATACACCCATACCCTGATGGAAACAGGTGAACAGAGAAAGTGAAGCACACAAGTCCAGTACCACCAGTGACCACCGGGGGAGCCCAAAAACCAAACTCACAACAACTGCCCCTTTGTCCAGCATTCTGCCCCTTTGTCCAGCATCTCTGCCCCTTTGTCCAGCATACTGCCCCTTTGTCCAGCATTCTGCCCCCTGTGTCCAGCATTCTGCCCCCTGTGTCCAGCATTCTGCCCCCTGTGTCCAGCATCTCTGCCCCGTGTCCAGCATCTCTGCCCCCTGTGTCCAGCATCTCTGCCCCCTGTGTCCAGCATCTCTGCCCCCTGTGTCCAGCATCTCTGCCCCCTGTGTCCAGCATCTCTGCCCCCTGTGTCCAGCATCTCTGCCCCCTGTGTCCAGCATCTCTGCCCCTGTGTCCAGCATACTGCCCAAGTCCAGCTTTCTGCCCCAGCGTGTCCAGCGTTCTGCCCCGGGCCCCAGCATGTCCAGCGTTCTGCCCCGGGCCCCACCCCCCAGGGATCGCCGCTGTCAAAAAAAAAAAAAAAAAAGAGTTCTTACCTTGCCATGCTCCTGCGGCGGGGAACCTCACTTCCTCCACGCAGGTGAAGGACGCACTCGCCGGCGGCTGACAATGACGTCAGACGCCGGCGAAGTGCGACTGCGCACTGCGGCCGCTCAAGTCAGCTGCCAGCCTCCGACTGGCTGGCGGCGGCTGTTAACTATTGACGTGCGGGCGCGGGCCCGCACGTCAATAGTGTCCCGCAGGCCCGCAGCGCCGGCAGGTGGGGGCCCGCAGCACCGGCAGGTGGGGGCCCGCAGCGCCGGCAGGGGGGGGCCCGGTGAGCAGATTAGACGGGGCCCGATGCAGGCCCCCTCTGCTCACCGGGCCCCTTACGCCAGTCATGGCTGTCATGCCTTGATGGTGGCCCTGGCGGGGAACCTCTCTTCCTCCACGCAGGTGAAGGACGCACTCGCCGGCGGCTGATAATGACGTCAGACGCCAGCGAAGTGCGACTGCGCACTGCGGCCGCTCAAGTCAGCTGCCAGCCTCCGACTGGCTGGCGGCGGCTGTTAACTATTGACGTGCGGGCACGGGCCCGCACGTTAATAGTGTCCCGCAGGCCCGCAGCACCGGCAGGTGGGGGCCCGCAGCGCCGGCAGGCGGGGGCTCGCAGCGCCGGCAGGGGGGGCCCGCAGCGCCGGCAGGGGGGGGCCCGGTGAGCAGATTAGACGGGGCCCGATGCGGGCCCCCTCTGCTCACCGGGCCCCATACGCCAGTCATGGCTGTCATGCCCTGATGGCGGCCCTGCTTATACTGCTGAGGTAAAATGAAAGCTGTGCTCTGATTGGTTGCTATGGACACCACCACACTTTTATGAATTATGACTAAAAAAAGTCTGTCTTTACTGCCCATATCAACCAATCACAGGGCAGCTTTCATTTCTTATACTTTTGAGGTAAAATTATAGGTTGCTATCGACACTGCCACACTCTTTGGAAGCTGAGTTAAGATAATCTCTGTCCACAGCAGCCAATCGCAGCACAGCGTACATTAATTTCTAATTACACCAAAACTGTCCAAGGCTCACTCAAAGGGGTCAAAGTATGGTGCAAGAAATTGCCAATGGAGTCAAGAGTTTGTGAAAAAAAACTATGTGATGGAATTTTTTAGATATTTTTAGTTAGTTCTGCGATTGAAAATACCATATACAGTTAGGTCCATATACAGGTCCTTCTCAAAAAATTAGCATATAGTGTTAAATTTCATTATTTACCATAATGTAATGATTACAATTAAACTTTCATATATTATAGATTCATTATCCCCCAACTGAAATTTGTCAGGTCTTTTATTGTTTTAATACTGATGATTTTGGCCTACAACTCCTGATAACCCAAAAAACCTGTCTCAATAAATTAGCATATCAAGAAAAGGTTCTCTAAATGACCTATTACCCTAATCTTCTGAATCAACTAATTAACTCTAAACACATGCAAAAGATACCTGAGGCTTTTAAAAACTCCCTGCCTGGTTCATTACTCAAAACCCCCATCATGGGTAAGACTAGCGACCTGACAGATGTCAAGAAGGCCATCATTGACACCCTCAAGCAAGAGGGTAAGACCCAGAAAGAAATTTCTCAACAAATAGGCTGTTCCCAGAGTGCTGTATCAAGGCACCTCAATGGTAAGTCTGTTGGAAGGAAACAATGTGGCAGAAAACGCTGTACAACGAGAAGAGGTGACCGGACCCTGAGGAAGATTGTGGAGAAGGACCGATTCCAGACCTTGGGGAACCTGAGGAAGCAGTGGACTGAGTCTGGTGTGGAAACATCCAGAGCCACCGTGCACAGGCGTGTGCAGGAAATGGGCTACAGGTGCCGCATTCCCCAGGTAAAGCCTGACCTGGGCTACAGAGAAGCAGCACTGGACTGTTGCTAAGTGGTCCCAAGTACTTTTTTCTGATGAAAGCAAATTTTGCATGTCATTCGGAAATCAAGGTGCCAGAGTCTGGAAGAAGACTGGGGAGAAGGAAATGCCAAAATGCCTGAAGTCCAGTGTCAAGTACCCACAGTCAGTGATGGTGTGGGGTGCCATGTCAGCTGCTGGTGTTGGTCCACTGTGTTTCATCAAGGGCAGGGTCAATGCAGCTAGCTATCAGGAGATTTTGGAGCACTTCATGCTTCCCTCGGCTGAAATGCTTTATGGAGATGAAGATTTCATTTTTCAGCACGACCTGGCACCTGCTCACAGTGCCAAAACCACTGGTAAATGGTTTACTGACCATGGTATTACTGTGCTCAATTGGCCTGCCAACTCTCCTGACCTGAACCCCATAGAGAATCTGTGGGATATTGTGAAGAGAAAGTTGAGAGACGCAAGACCCAACACTCTGGATGAGCTTAAGGCCGCTATTGAAGCATCCTGGGCCTCCATAACATCTCAGCAGTGTCACAGGCTGATTGCCTCCATGCCACGCCGCATTGAAGCAGTCATTTCTGCCAAAGGATTCCCGACCAAGTATTGAGTGCATAACTGAACATTATTATTTGATGGTTTTTTTGTTTGGTATTAAAAAACACTTTTATTTGATTGGTCGGGTGAAATATGCTAATTTATTGAGACAGGTTTTTTGGGTTATCAGGAGTTGTATGCCAAAATCATCAGTATTAAACTAATAAAAGACCTGACAAATTTCAGTTGGTGGATAATGAATCTATAATATATGAAAGTTTAATTGTAATCATTACATTATGGTAAATTTTTTGAGAAGGACCTGTATATTTGGACAGAGACAACATTTTTCTAATTTTGGTTATAGACATTACCACAATGAATTTTAAACAAAACAATTCAGATGCAGTTGAAGTTCAGACTTTCAGCTTTCATTTGAGGGTATCCACATTAAAATTGGATGAAGGGTTTAGGAGTTTCAGCTCCTTAACATGTGCCACCCTGTTTTTAAAGGGACCAAAAGTAATTGGACAGATTAAATAATTGTAAATAAAATGTTCATTTCTAGTACTTGCTTGAAAACCCTTTGTTGGCAATTACTGCCTGAAGTCTTGAACTCATGGACATCACCAGACGCTGTGTTTCCTCCTTTTTGATGCTCTGCCAGGCCTTCACTGCAGTGGTTTTCAGTTGCTGTTTGTTTGTGGGCCTTTCTGTCTGAAGTTTAGTCTTTAACAAGTGAAATGCATGCTCAATTGGGTTGAGATCAGGTGACTGACTTGGCCATTTAAGAATATTCCACTTCTTTGCTTTAATAAACTCCTGGGTTGCTTTTTGGGTCATTGTCCATCTGTAGTATGAAACGACGACCAATCCATTTGGCTGCATTTGGCTGGATCTGAGCTCACAGTATGGCTCTGAATACCTTAGAATTCATTCGGCTGTTTCTGTCCTGTGTCACATCATCAATAAACACTAGTGACCCAGTGCCACTGGCAGCCATGCATGCCCAAGCCATCACACTGCCTCCGCCGTGTTTTACAGATGATGTGGTATTCTTTGGATCATGAGCTGTACCACGCCTTCGCCATACTTTTCTCTTTCCATCATTCTGGTAGAGGTTGATCTTGGTTTCATCTGTCCAAAGAATGTTCTTCCAGAACTGTGCTGGCTTTTTTAGATGTTTTTAGCAAAGTCCAGTCTAGCCTTTTTATTCTTGATGCTTATGAGTGGCTTGCACCATGCAGTGAACCCTCTGTATTTACTTTCATGCAGTCTTCTCTTTATGGTAGATTTGGATATTGATACGCCTGCCTCCTGGAGAGTGTTGGTCACTTGGTTGGCTGTTGTGAAGGATTTCTCTTCACCATGGAGATTATTCTGCGATCATCCACCACTGTTGTCTTCCGTGGGCGCCCAGGTCTTTTTGCATTGATGAGTTCACCAGTGCTTTCTTTCTTTCTCAGGATGTACCAAACTGTAGATTTTGCCACTCCTAATATTGTAGCAATTTCTCGGATGGGTTTTTTCTGTTTTCACAGCTTAAGGATGGCTTGTTTCACCTGCATGGAGAGCTCCTTTGACGGCATGTTTACTTCAAAGCAAAACCTTCCAAATGCAAGCACCACATCTCAAATCAACTCCAGGCCTTTTATCTGCTTAATTGAGAATGACATAACGAAGAGATTGCCCACACCTGTCCATGAAATAGCCTTGGAGTCAATTGTCCAATTACTTTTGGTCCCTTTAAAAACAGGGTGGCACATGTTAAGGAGGTGAAACTCCTAAACCCTTCATCCAATTTTAATATGGATACCCTCAAATGAAAGCTGAAAGTCTGAACTTCAACTGCATCTGAATTGTTTTGTTTAAAATTCATTGTGGTAATGTCTATAACCAAAATTAGAAAAATGTTGTCTTTGTCCAAATATATATGGACCTAACTGTATACTTGAGTATAAACAGAGTTTTTCAGCGCAAAAAATGTGAGAGGGTCCTAGAAGATGGAGGTGGAGTGGCAGCGATGGAGCAGCGAGTCACAGGAGGCAAGAGCCGGCCACTGCAGCTGAAGCCTGTGCCCGCTGTGGTTAAAGCCTGTGCCCTGTTGTGAATTTGGATTCTGGGCTCCCCCGGTGGCTACTGGTGGAATTGAACTGGTGTCTTCATCTTCTCTGTTCACCTGTTCCCATCAAGATGTGGGAGTCGCTATATAACCTTGCTGCTCTGTTAGTTGCTTGCCGGTCAACAATGTTATCAGAAGCCTCTCTGTGCTTGTTCCTGCTCCTAGACAACTACTAGATAAGTTGGACTCTTGTCCATGTTTGTTTTTGCATTTTTGTTCCAGTTCACAGCTGTAGTTTCGTTACTGTGTCTGGAAAGCTCTTGTGAACAGGAATTGCCACTCTGGTGTTATGAGTTAATGCCAGAGTTTTAAAGTAATTTCTGGATGGTGTTTTTGATAGGGTTTACAGCTGACCATGAAAGTGTCCTTTCTGTCTTCTGCTATGTAGTAAGTGGACCTCAAATTTGCTAAACCTATTTTCATACTACGTTTGTTTTTTCATCTCAACTCACCGCCAATACATGTGGGGGGCCTCTGTCTCCTTTCGGGGTATTTCTCTAGAGGTGAGCTAGGACTAATATTTTCCTCTGCTAGTTTTATTTAGTCCTCCGGCTGGTGCTGGGCATCTAGAATCAACGTAGGCATGCTACCCGGCCACTGCTAGTTGTGCGTTAGGTTTAGTTCATGGTCAGCTCAGTTCCCATCTTCCAAGAGCTAGTTCCTATATATGCTTATGCTATGTTCTCTTGCCATTGAGATCATGACAGTTTGACCGGCCCTCAAAGTGTTAATTGTTTGGGCTGAAGCAGGAGAAAAAGAAGTGTTGAAGGGAAATTTTTTTTTTTTTTTCCCCTCAGAGTTTTGCTGCCTAGCCCTTAATTGCTGTCTAGCTGCTTCTTACCTCCTCTTAACCCTTGAATGGCTCTGTGTCCACCTGTTTGTAATGGATCTTCAGAGTGTAACTGCAGGTTTGAATAATCTCGCCACGAAGGTACAAAATTTGCAAGATTTTGTTTGTCATGCACCTGTATCTGAGCCGAGAATTCCTTTGCCGGAATTTTTCTCGGGGAATAGATCCGGGTTTCAGAATTTTCGAAATAATTGCAAATTATTTTTGTCCCTGAAATCTCGCTCTGCCGGAGACCCTGCACAGCAGGTCAGGATTGTGATTTCCTTGCTCCGGGGCGACCCTCAAGACTGGGCTTTTTCATTGACACCAGGGGATCCTGCGTTGCTCAATGTGGATGCGTTTTTTCTGGCCTTGGGGTTGCTTTATGACGAACCTCATTTGGAGCTTCAGGCAGAAAGAACTTTGATGTCCCTATCTCGGGGGCAAGATGAAGCGGAAATTTACTGCCAAAGATTCCGTAAATGGTCTGTGCTTACTCAGTGGAATGAGTGCGCCCTGGCGGCGACTTTCAGAGAGGGTCTCTCTGATGCCATTAAGGATGTTATGGTGGGGTTCCCTGTGCCTGCGGGTCTGAATGAGTCCATGACAATGGCTATTCAGATCGATAGGCGTTTGCGGGAGCGCAAACCAGTGCACCATCTGGCGGTGTCCACTGAGAAGTCGCCAGAGAGTATGCAGTGTGATAGAATTCTGTCCCGAAGCGAGCGGCAGAATTTTAGACGGAAAAATGGGTTGTGTTTCTATTGTGGTGATTCTACTCATGTTATATCAGCATGCTCTAAGCGCACTAAAAAGCTTGGTAAATCTGTTTCCATTTGCACCTTACCGTCTAAATTTATTCTATCTGTGACCCTGATTTGCTCTTTGTCATCTATTACCACGGACGCCTATGTCGACTCTGGCGCCGCTTTGAGTCTTATGGATTGGTCCTTTGCCAAACGCTGTGGGTATGATTTAGAGCCTTTGGAGACTCCTATTCCTCTGAATGGGATTGACTCCACCCCATTGGCTAATAATAAACCACAATACTGGACACAAGTAACTATGCGTATTAATCCGGATCACCAGGAGATTATTCGCTTTCTGGTGCTGTATAATCTACATGATGATTTGGTGCTAGGATTGCCTTGGCTGCAATCTCACAACCCAGTCCTCGACTGGAGAGCTATGTCTGTGTTGAGCTGGGGATGTAAGGGGGCTCATGGGGATGTACCTGTGGTTTCCATTTCATCATCCATTCCCTCTGAAATTCCTGAGTTCCTGTCTGACTATCGTGACGTCTTTGAAGAATCCAAGCTTGGTTCGTTACCTCCGCACCGAGAGTGCGATTGTGCCATAGATTTAATCCCGGGTAGTAAATACCCAAAGGGTCGTTTATTTAATCTGTCTGTGCCTGAACATGCTGCTATGCGAGAATATATAAAGGAGTCCTTGGAAAAGGGACATATTCGTCCATCGTCATCTCCCTTAGGAGCCGGTTTTTTCTTTGTGTCAAAAAAAGACGGCTCTTTGAGACCATGTATTGATTATCGGCTTTTGAATAAAATCACTGTTAAATATCAATACCCATTGCCGTTGCTGACTGATTTGTTTGCTCGCATAAAGGGGGCCAAGTGGTTCTCTAAGATTGACCTTCGTGGGGCGTATAATTTGGTGCGAATCAGGCAGGGGGATGAGTGGAAAACCGCATTTAATACGCCCGAGGGCCACTTTGAGTATTTAGTGATGCCTTTTGGTCTTTCTAATGCTCCGTCAGTTTTCCAGTCCTTTATGCATGATATTTTTCGCGATTATTTGGATAAATTTATGATTGTGTATCTGGATGATATTCTGATTTTTTCGGATGACTGGGACTCTCATGTCCAGCAAGTCAGGAGGGTTTTTCAGGTTTTGCGGTCTAATTCTTTGTGTGTGAAGGGTTCTAAGTGTGTTTTTGGGGTACAGAGGATTTCCTTTTTGGGATATATTTTTTCCCCCTCTTCCATTGAAATGGATCCTGTCAAGGTTCAAGCTATTTGTGATTGGACGCAGCCCTCTTCTCTTAAGAGTCTTCAGAAATTTTTGGGCTTTGCTAACTTTTATCGTCGATTTATTGCTGGTTTTTCGGATATTGCTAAACCATTGACCGATTTGACTAAGAAGGGTGCTGATGTTGCTGATTGGTCCCCTGATGCTGTGGAGGCCTTTCGGGAGCTTAAGCGCCGTTTTTCCTCTGCCCCTGTGTTGCGTCAGCCTGATGTTGCTCTACCTTTTCAGGTTGAGGTCGACGCTTCTGAGATCGGAGCTGGGGCAGTGTTGTCGCAGAAAAGTTCTGACTGCTCCGTGATGAGGCCTTGTGCCTTCTTTTCCCGTAAATTTTCGCCCGCTGAGCGGAATTATGATGTTGGGAATCGGGAGCTTTTGGCCATGAAGTGGGCTTTTGAGGAGTGGCGCCATTGGCTTGAGGGGGCCAGACATCAGGTGGTGGTATTGACTGACCACAAAAATTTGATTTATCTTGAGACCGCCAGGCGCCTGAATCCTAGACAGGCGCGCTGGTCATTATTTTTCTCTCGGTTTAATTTTGTGGTGTCATACCTACCGGGTTCTAAGAATGTTAAGGCGGATGCCCTTTCTAGGAGTTTTGAGCCTGACTCGCCTGGTAACTCTGAGCCCACAGGTATCCTTAAGGATGGAGTGGTATTGTCAGCCGTTTCTCCAGACCTGCGGCGGGCCTTGCAGGAGTTTCAGGCGGATAGACCTGATCGTTGCCCACCTGATAAACTGTTTGTTCCTGATGATTGGACCAGTAGAGTCATCTCTGAGGTTCATTCTTCTGCGTTGGCAGGTCATCCTGGCATTTTTGGTACCAGGGATTTGGTGGCAAGGTCCTTCTGGTGGCCTTCCCTGTCACGAGATGTGCGAGGCTTTGTGCAGTCTTGTGACGTTTGTGCTCGGGCCAAGCCTTGTTGTTCTCGGGCTAGTGGATTATTGTTGCCCTTGCCTATTCCTAAGAGGCCTTGGACGCACATCTCGATGGATTTTATTTCAGATCTGCCTGTTTCTCAGAAGATGTCTGTCATCTGGGTGGTGTGTGACCGTTTTTCTAAGATGGTCCATTTGGTTCCTCTGCCCAAGTTACCTTCTTCTTCCGAGTTGGTTCCTCTGTTTTTTCAAAATGTTGTTCGTTTGCATGGTATTCCTGAGAATATCGTTTCTGACAGAGGGACCCAATTCGTGTCTAGATTTTGGCGGGCATTCTGTGCTAGGATGGGCATAGATTTGTCTTTTTCGTCCGCTTTCCATCCTCAGACGAATGGCCAGACCGAGCGGATTAATCAGACCCTGGAGACATATCTGAGGTGTTTTGTGTCTGCTGACCAGGATGATTGGGTTGCTTTTTTGCCATTGGCGGAGTTCGCTCTCAATAATCGGGCCAGCTCTGCCACTTTGGTGTCCCCGTTTTTCTGTAATTCGGGGTTTCATCCTCGATTTTCCTCTGGTCAGGTGGAATCTTCGGATTGTCCTGGAGTGGATGCTGTGGTGGAGAGATTGCATCAGATCTGGGGGCAGGTGGTGGACAATTTGAGGTTGTCCCAGGAGAAGACTCAGCTTTTTGCCAACCGCCACCGTCGTGTTGGTCCTCGGCTTTCTGTTGGGGATTTGGTGTGGTTGTCTTCTCGTTTTGTCCCTATGAGGGTCTCTTCTCCTAAGTTTAAGCCTCGGTTTATCGGCCCGTATAAGATATTGGAGATTCTTAACCCTGTTTCCTTCCGTTTGGACCTCCCTGCATCCTTTTCTATTCATAACGTTTTTCATCGGTCATTATTGCGCAGGTATGAGGTACCGGTTGTGCCTTCCGTTGAGCCTCCTGCTCCGGTGTTGGTTGAGGGTGAGTTGGAGTACGTTGTGGAGAAAATCTTAGACTCTCGTGTTTCCAGACGGAGACTCCAGTATCTGGTCAAGTGGAAGGGATACGGCCAGGAGGATAATTCTTGGGTGAATGCATCTGATGTTCATGCCTCCGATCTGGTTCGTGCCTTTCATAGGGCCCATCCTGATCGCCCTGGTGGTTCTGGTGAGGGTTCGGTGCCCCCTCCTTGAGGGGGGGGTACTGTTGTGAATTTGGATTCTGGGCTCCCCCGGTGGCTACTGGTGGAATTGAACTGGTGTCTTCATCTTCTCTGTTCACCTGTTCCCATCAAGATGTGGGAGTCGCTATATAACCTTGCTGCTCTGTTAGTTGCTTGCCGGTCAACAATGTTATCAGAAGCCTCTCTGTGCTTGTTCCTGCTCCTAGACAACTACTAGATAAGTTGGACTCTTGTCCATGTTTGTTTTTGCATTTTTGTTCCAGTTCACAGCTGTAGTTTCGTTACTGTGTCTGGAAAGCTCTTGTGAACAGGAATTGCCACTCTGGTGTTATGAGTTAATGCCAGAGTTTTAAAGTAATTTCTGGATGGTGTTTTTGATAGGGTTTACAGCTGACCATGAAAGTGTCCTTTCTGTCTTCTGCTATGTAGTAAGTGGACCTCAAATTTGCTAAACCTATTTTCATACTACGTTTGTTTTTTCATCTCAACTCACCGCCAATACATGTGGGGGGCCTCTGTCTCCTTTCGGGGTATTTCTCTAGAGGTGAGCTAGGACTAATATTTTCCTCTGCTAGTTTTATTTAGTCCTCCGGCTGGTGCTGGGCATCTAGAATCAACGTAGGCATGCTACCCGGCCACTGCTAGTTGTGCGTTAGGTTTAGTTCATGGTCAGCTCAGTTCCCATCTTCCAAGAGCTAGTTCCTATATATGCTTATGCTATGTTCTCTTGCCATTGAGATCATGACAGTGCCCGCTGCTAAAGAAAAATGAGTAGTCACTGCTCTCGCAGTAAATATTCAGATCTCTTTAACCCCTTACCGACATCAGGCGTGATAGTACACCGATTTCGGACTTCCTCCCTTTGATGTGAGCCCACATCTTTCCGGGGACACGTCTACTGTGTTGAACAGCTGACATGTGCCCTCAATATCTGCTGGTGGAATCGCGATCCACCCGCTGCTATTAACTAGTTAAATGCCGCTTCCGGCAATCGCGATGGAAATACGCACACCAGTGACCTGCGTCACATGATCGCGGGTCACAGGTGAGTCGGCATGAGAACCTGAGATCTCCTGGAGACCTCTATGGTTGTCAGTGCTGGATTGCTGTCAGTGTCACCAAGTGGTCGGCGCTCATAGCAAGTCAACAATTCTACTACTTAGGCCGGTTGCACACGTCAGTGGCTCTGGTATGTGTAGTGACAGTTTTCACACGTACCGGAGACACTGACACACGTAGCGTAGACCCATTCAAATGAATGAGTCTATGCACATGCCTGCGTGTTTTCAGGGACCGTGTGTCCGTGTGCAAAACACGGAGACATGTCCGTGTTTCTCCGGCAGCACGATACGCAAAGCGTCCCGCATACGTGCACACGGAGAACAGTGTGCACTCTCCTCCGTGTGCACGTACCGCCGCATGAGAAACAGCGCTACAGTTAAGCGCTGTCCCCTGCGTGTGATGCTGAAGCCGGCATTCATCCCTTCTGTCCTGCTCGGCTGAAAGTAGCGCTAGCAGGAGAGAAGGGATGAAAGATCAAGTTTTTTTTTGTTTAAAATAAAGTTTAGGGTCACCTCCCGCTTCCCAACCCTCCCCACCCCTTGTGCGCCCGCCCACTTGCAGAGAAATACCTAGCTCCCGCGATGCCTCCTCTCAGCTTGTCCTGTGTGAGCGGTCACGTGGCACCGCTCATTACAGTGATGAATATGCGGCTCCACCTCACGGTCCGTGTGGTCCTCAGGCGGTCCACACTGATGTGCCACGTGAGCACACGGACAAACGGACACGAATAATTCCGGTACCGGAATGTGAGACTGGCTTTAGACGTGATCTGACCATCGCCTCTATGTAGCAGAGCCGATCGAGTTGTGCCAGCTTCTAGTCTCCTATGGAGACTATTGAAGCATGGCAAAAAAACAAAAAATGTTTTTAAAAATATAAAAAAAATGTATAAATATAAAAGTTGAAATCGCCTTCCTTTCACCCCATTCAAAATAAAACATTAAAAATAAAATCAAACCTACTCATATTTGGTATTGCCGAGTTCAGAATCACCCGATCTAGCAATAAAAAAAGGATTAACCTGATCGCTGAACAGCGTAGCGAGAAAAAAAGTTGAAATGCTAAATTTACCATTTAGGTCACCGAGACATTGCATTAAAATGCAATAACGGGTGATCAAAAGATCGTATCTGCACCAAAGGGGTATCATTAAAAACATCAGCTCAGCACGCAAAAAAACAAGCCCTCACCCAACTCGAGATCACGAAAAATGGAGTCGCTACGGGTATCAGAAAATGGAGCAAATTTTCTATTTTTAACAAAGTTTGGAATTTTTTTGCACCATTTAAATAATGAACTCGTACTGACCTGGAGAATCATAATGGCAGGTCAGATTTAGCATTTAGTGAACCTAGTAAAAAATGGCAAACAAAAATCAAGTGTGGGATTGCACTTTTTTTGCAATTTCACCTAACTTGGAATTTTTTTACTAGTACACGACATGGTAAAACCAATAGTGTCATTCAAAAGTACAACTCGTCCCACAAAAACAAAGCCCTCCCATGGCCATATTGACGTAAAAGTAAAAAAGTTATGGCTCTGGGTAGAAGGGGAGTGAAAAACGAAAACGCCAAACCGAAAAAATCTCTGGGGGTGAAAGGGTTAATTGTGGGCACAGTAGTCGCAGCCGCCAGCTTCCAGCAGTGTCCGGGCGATCACATGTGCCCGCTACTTAAGAGAATGAATATTCACTACGAACGCAGGGAATATTCATTTCTGATTAGCAGCAGGAACACGTAATCGCCCCGCCTCTGCAGCTACTAGCATTGGAACAAGACGCTGCGAGGGAACACAGGGACGGTAAGTAGCATGGTTTATTTTTTTTATGTCTTTCTGTTGGGGCCAAACATAATAGGATAGGGATGAGGAGCCATGCATACAAGGCTAGGGATGAGGAGCCATGCATACAAGGCTAGGGATGAGGAGCCATGCATACAAGGCTAGGGATGAGGAGGCCATGCATACCAGGATAGGGATGAGAGGATGATGCATTCCAGGCTTAGAATCGAGTCAATAAGTTTTCCCAGTTTTTTGTGGAAAAACTAGATGCCTCAACTTATATTGGGGTTGGCTTATACCCTAGTATATATTCGAAATATAAGAATCACCTCTTACTTTTCAAACAATTTTACCCTTGCAGACCTGTGGAATCATTGTTCATTCCTCGCTGACAGTATACTTACTTACCTTCTTACTTACCATGTAAAAGGAGTCTTGTCAGCAATACAGCCATACTGCAGAGCCTTTACCCTATCTATTTCTATTGGCTGTTTTGCAGGGTGTAGATCAGCTTTGACCAGCAGGTTTCCTATGCGCTGTGAAAGGCAAGGTGACTCTTTTATAAAATAATTAGGAATGATATACACCTTTTACCCCTTAGTGACCGTGCCAATTTTGACCTTAATGACCAAGCCAAATTTTACAATTCTGACCACTGCTACTTTGAGGTTATAACTCTGGAACGCTTCAACATATCCCACTGATTCTGAGATTTTCTGTGACATATTGTATTTCATGAAAGTGGTAAAATGTCTTCGACATGACTTGCTGTAACTTGTGAAAAAAAAAAAATGGAAATTTGGCGAAAATGTTAAAAATTTAACAATTTTTAAACTTTTAATTCTTGTACCCTTAAATCAGAGAGTTATGCCACACAAAATAGTTAATAAATAACATTTCCCACATGTCTTCTTCATATCAGCACAATTTTCGAAAAAAAAATAAATTGTTACGGAGTTATAAGGGTTAAAAGTTGACCAATAAGTTCTTATTTTTCCAACAAAATTTACAAAACCAATTTTTTAGGGACCACATCACATTTGAATTGTACAACATAATTTTTGTGAAAAAATGATTTTTTTATTTTTACAGCTCTACATTATAAACTTCTGTGAAGCACTTGTGGGTTCAAAGTGCTCACCACACTTCTAGATAAGTTCCTTAAGGGGTCTAGTTTTCAAAATATTGTCACTAGGGTTGAGCGAAACGGATCAGTCAATTTCATAAGTCGCCGACTTTCGGCAAAGTCGGGTTTTGTGAAACCCGAGCCGATCCCAGCGTGGGATCGGCCATACGGTCGGCGATCTTCGCGCCAAAGTCGCGTTTCGTATGACGCTTTAACCGCCATTTTTTCAGCCATTGAAGGAGTGTGGGCAGCGTGATGACATAGGTCTTGTCTTGGTTTCTGCGGCGTCACAGGGGGTGGGGGTATAAATGCAATCTTACCGTTTTGGATGTAGTGGTTTACACAGTCCGAGGAATGTACTGATTTACGCCATCTTACCGTTTTGGATGTAGTGGTTTACACAGTCCGAGGAATGTACTGATTTACACTCTGTCCGAGGGGAGAGAGAGAGAGAGAGATCCCCATTGACTTGCATTGGGTTTCGTAATAATCGGCCGATTTCACACGATCCGACTTTCGAGACAGTCGGGTTTCACGAAACCCGACTCGATCCTAAAAAAGCAAAGTCGCTCAACCCTAGTTGTCACTTGTGGGGGGTTTCCACTGTTTAGGCACATCAGGGGCTCTCCAAACGCGACATGGTGTCCGATCTCAATTCCAGCCTATTTTGCATTGAAAAGTCAAATGGCGCTCCTTCCCTTACGAGCTCTGCCATGCGCCCAAACAGTGGTTGGTATCGGCGTACTCAGGACAAATTGCACAACAACTTTTGGGGTCCAGTGTTTCCTGTTACCCTTGGTAAAATAAAACAAATTGGATTAGAAGTAAATTTTTTGTGAAAAAAAGTTAAATGTTCATTTTTTTGTAAACATTCCAAAAATTCCTGTGAAAAACGTCTTGGGTACATGGCAGGGCTAGGAAAGGAAATAGCGATATTTGCCTGGGATAGATTGTGAATGCTATTTCACATTTAAAGAGCCCCTGACATGTCAAAACAGCAGGATCCCCCACAAGTGACCTCAAGGATTTCATCTAGGAGTTTAGTGAGTATTTTGAACTCATTGGTGCCTCTCAGAATTTTTTAACATTGAGACATGGAAAAATTACAGTTTATTGGTAAAAATGTAATTTTTGTATTTGCTGCAAATTTGTGAGGTACACAAGGGTTAATATGTGATATTAGACCCCACAAGTTCTGGCGCAACTTCTCTAGAATGCAGTGCTGCCCCATATGTTGTCAGAAATTACTGATAGGTCACACTTCAGGGCTGAGAAGGTGCTGAGAGTGCTATTTGGCTTTTGGAGCACAGATTTTGCTAGAATAGTTTATGGGCTACATATGTGGAGCCCCGAAGGTGCCAGTATGGCAGAAAAACCCCAAAGTGACCCCATTGTAGAAACTGCACCTCGCAGTGAATTATTCTATTGCTGCAGTGATTATTTTGTAACATCCGTGCCAGGATAATTTTTCAGAAGAATTGCAAATCTGCCAGTTTAGTGCCCATACATTGTGTCCGCCATACAGTGTAGAGCCCCCATACATTGTGCCCAGCTTGTGCTTCTGGCGATACGCACCAGTAAATAAAGTTCCTTCTATCCATTACAATAGTGCCAGATATGTGGCCACTTACTGTGGTTTTGGCACAGTGGGGCTCAGAAAGAGGTGGCATTTGGATTTGGGACCACAGAATTCACTGGATTTTATTTGAGGGGGCGGGAGCCATGTTGCTTTTCCAGAGTCTTTGTTCTAGCAGTAATATGCCAACCCCCTATAATTCCAGTGACAGATGAAGGACCTGATAAATTAGGGTTTTTAGCCGTCACATTTTGGGGTACATAATATTTTTCAATCGCTTCCAGAGTAAGTCTGGATCACATTTTTGTGTTCTATGCTAAGCACTTTTGTTGGGGTTTCCGTGTGCATCCCACAAAAATGGGATTCAGATGAAACTGTTTGGCGTCTGCTATGGAGGTAACCATCTTTTTAGATGTGCACAGATCTGTGGTAGTCCACACTTGTGTGCTAAAAGACGCCTAAAATTATGGGACACCGCCAGAACACAGACCAGTTCAAAGTGGCTTCACCTGCCTCATAAGTGAGTAGTTCCATCTGTGGTTTTGTCTGAATCGCTGTTTTGGGGAATTTACACAGAAACCCTGATGTAAGCACTCAACGAAGAGCGCAGGATAAATGTGAGCTGAGCCTTATTTTTTTTTTATTTTTTTTTAACAAATAGACAGCAGTACAAGAACGGTTCTTATTTTTATTTTTGCATGGTTCACCAATCGTATAGATATAATTGATAAGGCAGAATTTATTCTTCGGGTCGGTGTGATTACTGCAATGCCAGATTTAGGCTATGTGCACACGTTGCGGATTTTGCTGCAGATCTGCAGCTGCGGGTCCGCAGCAGCTTTCCATATGTTTACAGTACAATGCAATCCTATGGAAAACGCAATCCGCAGTGCCCATGCTGCGGAAAAAAATGCGCGGAAGCGCTGCGGGTTACATTCCGCAGCATGTCAATTCTTTGTGCGGATTCCGCTGCGGTTTACACATGCTTCATAATAGGAATCCGCAGGTGGAATTCGCACAAAAACCGCGGTAAATCCGCAGGTAAAAACGCAGTGCCTTTTACCTGCGGATTTCTAAAATCCGCAGAGCTCCTTTCTACGTGTGCACATACCCTTTTTTTAATTTAAAGAAACCTATATTTTAGCAAAATGAATTTGTTTTTGCATCATCATATTCTGAGAGCTGTAATTTCTTATTTTGCCGAATGAGCCATATTTCGGCTTGTTTTTTATGGGACGGTTTAGTGTTTTCATTTGTACTATTTTTTTTAATGACTTTTTATTCACTTTTTTTTTGCAAGTCAGTATAATGAAAAAGCACCATTTTTGGCGTTTTTTTAGTATTTTTTTTTACAGTGTTCGCCAAACAGAATAAATAAGATGTCAGTTTTATAGAGCAGGTCGTTCCAGACGCGGCGATACCAATTACACTGCGCAATAAATTTCATGGAAGTTCGTGTTCCCTGAGAAAATTGTATTGTATCTTATAGATTTTGATATGCTGAACATGAATATGTGCTCCAAAAGTCTGTATCACGAAAAGTTTTTAACCCCTTCATGACCTGAGCTTTTTTCAATTTTTCGTTTTTCGCTCCCCCAGAGCCATAACTTTTTTATTTTTTCAACAATATGGCTGTGTGAGGGCTTATTTTTTTGCGGGACAAGCTGTTGTTTTTAATGATACCACTTTTGTGCCGATATGTTCTTTTGATTGCCTGTTATTGCATTTTAATGCAATGTCATGGCGACCAAAAAAATATAATTCTGGCATTTTGATTTTTTTTATCACTATGCCATTTAGCGATCATGTTAGTTCTTTTTTTTATTGATAGATTGGGCGATTCTGAATGCGGCGATACCAAATATGTGTAGGTTTGATTTTTTATTATTTTATTATTTTATTATTTATGGAGGCTAGAAGCTGCTATAGCGCAATCGCCTCTGCTACATAGAGGTGATGCTCAGATCACCTCTATGCAGCAGAATTACAGGCTTGCTATGAGCGCCAACCACAGGGTGGCGCTCATAGCAATCTGCCATCAACAACCATAGAGGTCTTCGAGGAGACCTCTGGTTGTGATGGCAATGCAGCGGTGACTCCCGATCACGTGACGGGGTCATTGCTGCGTGTATTTCTGGACCGGCGTCCAGAAGTGCATTTAAATGCCCACTGTCAGAGTTTGACAGCGGCATTTAACTACTTAATAGGCATGGGTGGATCACGATTCAACTCATGCCTATTGCGGGCACATGTCAGTTGTTAAAAACAGCTGACATGTCGCAGCTTTGAAGTGAGCTCACCGCCGGAGCCCACCTCAAGGCGGGGGATACTGCCAGCTGACGTACTATACCGTCAGCTGGCAGTAAGGGGTTAAGAACAGTTTATAGTCTATACTATGGCTATCGAGAATCTACATACATGTGCATTGGTGTCAGTAGCAAAAGCAATTGTTCAAAAGTGTTGCAGATAACTCCCTTATATCTCAGGTCAGTAAAAAGACGTATTGGTGGTCATTAAGGGGTTAAATCATACAGTTTCAGATAGGCCTTTGTGTTTAGTGGAGATTTTTATGGTCTTTACCAAGGGAAGATTGCTCACAGGTTAACAATTCAGAGTAACCTTAAGGCACACCCCAAGAGAATAAAATAAAGCAACCAATAAAAAGGCTCACATATCTGGATCCTTATGGCGAATTTATGGCAAATTTTCTCTTTAGGCTATGTGTACACGTTTAAGAATTTCCATGTTTTTTTCACGTTTTTTTGCTATAACAACGCGATAAAAACGCAAAAAAACGCACACATTAAGCATCCTATTTTTAGAATGCATTCCGCATTTTTTGTGCACATGCTGCATTTTTTTCTGCGGCGGAATCACATTCCGGAAAAATACGCAGCATGTTCATTAAAGTGCGGAATCGCGGGGATTCCGCACATATAGTAATGCATTGATCCGCTTACTTCCCGCATGGGGCTATGCCCACCATGCGGGAAGTAAGCGGATCATGTGCGGTTGGTACCCATGGTGGAGGAGAGGAGACTCACCTCCAGGCCGTGGGAACCAATACAATTGTTTATAAAAAAAAAAAAAAGAATTAAAATAAAAAATCATTATATTCTCACCTTCCGGCGTCCCGCACAGCTTTCCCGCTCCTCGCGATGCACCGGTCCCAATAATGCATTGCGAGAATGACCCCAGATGACATAGCGATCTTGCGAGAATATCACGATTTTTTATTTTTTTTATTGGCATGCGTATTCCCGATAAACACTAGCGTTTTGCAAGCGTAATTAGCTTGCAGAATGCTAGCGTTTTCCAAGCGATCTGTAGCATCGCTTGGAAAACTGATTGACAGGTTGGTCACACTTGTCAAACATAGTGTTTGACAAGTGTGACCAACTTTTTACAATTGATGCTGCCTACGCAGCATCAATAGTAAAAAGATCTAATGTTAAAAATAAAAAAAAATTAAAAATAAAGATATTCTCACCTTCCGGCGTCCCGCGCAGCTTTCCCACTCCTCGCGATGCTCCCGGTCCCAATAATGCATTGCGGCAATTCTGCAACGTGTGCACTTAGCCTTAAACAAGGCACTTGTTAGGCAAGTGACAAGAATAAGATAACAGCAAAAACTGGCCACTTTTGATGCCGTGGCAGTGTTTCTTTAAATTCAACATGTCCATTTTTTCCCCAACATCACTTATTAAAGTTGAGTAAGAAGGCATCACACACATTTATTGCTTGGATGATGGTTAGGTGATTCTTTTTTTATTGTAGAGGAAACCAAACAAAAAAACTGTATGATCTGCTGATCATGGCTTGTGTTAGTAATACAAATTAATGAAAAGATTTCCAGAAATCTTAGCATCCTTAGAATCTTGAAAATTGTTAGCTTGAATGTTGTATGTGGTTACTGTTTTTTGTATTTCTGTATAATAGTGGAAATGAATGTTTGCTGCTAATGACTGCATTATTCAAGGCTTTTTTTATTCGCTAAGGAAACAATAACATTGTCCTTGGCGAACATTTTCGCAGTATTTAAAAAATTGTTTATGTATATTTTCCTAAAATGTTTGCCATTGTTTTATTTTAAAGCCAAGTCTGAGACATCCCATCAGAATTTGGCACAGTAGCACCTCTGTTTTTAGAATGTGTAGAACTGAGTCCTTCCGATTTCAGTGGTATGAGGATGATTGTCAGTCTTTGTGACAGTCGTGGTATTAATAAATGACATTTAAATTAGAGCGATTTTGTATAGTCAAATGGGAACGGCTCCTCCTGTAATGTTTGTGTGTTTCTTTTGTATGTAATTGTGAGGGTTCTAAAGAGTGGAGTAATCTAATCTGTTATTTTCTTGTAGCTGACCCCTTTATCCCAGAATCCAGTTTTGCCTTCAACAGTGAGATCATACCAGAGACAAACTTCGATGGGAGTGGACATCAGTAACAGAACTTATGAGACCTTTCTAATTCCCTCCAAACCACAACCCCCTCATAGATCCTGGAGTGAGGAGATGCCACCACCACTACCTGCCAAAACACATCGTAGTGCGTATCTTTTATTATTATTATTATTATTATTATTATTATTATTATTATTATAAGACTTTAATAGCAGACACTAGGACTCGAAGATGCCCCTAAAACTTAGAAAGCTGTCGCCAAACTTTCACTGAACCTTCTCTCTCATGACATATGCTCTCATGGAAATTTGAAGGCCCCCATGTAGCTGAACCTGCCGATATGAGAGGGTTCATCCTACTTTAATACACTTTGTTTGGAGACTTTTCCTCCCTGTAGCCATTAGATTGGTGATGAATCCTGTTGAAATCAGCAGAATGAAGTCTAACATCTATAACTATTTCCAGTTTTTTACTAGTGAAGGTGTATGATTGAATTTAAGAACAAGAGGAGTGAAGCAGAAGTAAGGCCATAAAAGGGAAGCATAGACAAAAAATAAAATTAGATGTTTGCTGGCACTCAGATTGAATATCAATCTCAATGGTGTTATCTCTGATGAAACTATCATTTTAAACAAATCCCCTTTGAATGTTCTGCTTCCTCAACACACTGATCAGCTGTTTTCAGGGTCACCTACCAGCACAAATATTAAGCAGGGCTTGTACATTAACTTAATATTATTATACAGAGTGGACATCCTAATGAATTGTATAATCATTATATGTAATTTCATAATTATTACTTTCTGGTTCTGCATTCCCATTTTCTCATGTTTGCCATGTCATTTTTCACCCTATAAAGTTCATGATTTTTCTATGCACACACCTGTCATTTCGGACCGCCCTCTGAGTATTTCCTCTTGTTCTCCTACTGGAGAGGATTGGGAAGGGGTTTCAGAAGTTGGATTGCAGCGTAGGTCATCTGAACCTGCACGATATACAGCCGAACATGCTCATAGCCAAACGCATAATAGGTAAGACTGATACCATCAAAACTGTTGTTACAGTTATAGGATGATTCTATTAGTCTTCAATGTAACTCTTGTTTGTTTGTAGTTTGAGCATGGATGGAGTCAAGTCTTACCGAAGAGTGAAATGTTCTCAGAATTTGGAAAGTTCTACACAAGCAAGACCTCCATTACCATAGACATAATTTTCTTCCAGGACATTGCACAGATGTGGTTGGTAAGGGGATGTAAAATGGGCCTTATAAGCACAATTATGGCAATATATGGTACCATAAAGCACCCCTATACATTTCTATATCTATTTGGTATAACAAATGACAAGAAGCTACTTTCTTCAAGCTGATTTTCCCACTCATGCACTTGTAGAATATGGACAAAAATATTACGGTACTAATTTGATACTCATAAAAATAAATTTGGATGAAGGGATTGTGAGTATCTCGAAGCATCTGATATGTGTATTTTTTTGCTGTAACCCTTTTCATATCTCCTGCATGTTGCTTTTACCGCATTATATGATTATTTTTTTTATGAGATTAGTTGCAGCTTCTTAGGATAGCCTTCCTCATGGAGATATCAGCTTATCACAGCTACATCACTGAATTCTTCCCCCATTGTACACTATGCTGGACTGGAGAAAAAGATATGAATACCTGGGGAAAATGAATATTATCCTTTATTTATTTGCTGCAACCATTTCTCAGACATTGGAAAAGAAACACTTTGTTAGAAAGCATATTAAAATTTAAGACCCCCAAATCGATAAAAAACTAAGAGTTAGTCATTCCGGTAACGGTATTTCCAGGAGTCCATCATGACAGCATCACAAGGAGGTTGCTCTTCATATCCTTGATAGGGACAGGAACACAGAAGAGGTTAAATAGCCCCTCCCCACCTCCACCCTTCAGTGATTTTACAAAGTACCACACCAGGATAGATACAACACAATTTTATTGAACTTCCTCTCTATACATGTTTATATGACACATCAGACAGGAGTTCAAGGGAGGGTAAATAATGGGTGCTGTCATGATGGACTCCTGGAAATACCGTTACCGGTATGACTAACTCTTAGTTTCCAGGTCGTCCCTCATGACAGCACCACAAGGAGAAATACCAAATAACTCCTATTTAGGGCGGGATTACAGCTTGGAGGACTTTCCTTCCAAAGCCGGTCTGTTGATTTGACAGAACGTCTAGTTTGTAGTGTTTACAAAAGGTATTTGAGCTAGACCAAGTTGCCGCCCGGCACATTTGGTCCATGGATGCACCCGCACTCTCTGCCCATGAAGCAGATATTGCTCTCAGAGAGTGGGCTTTAAGGTGTTCTGGAGGAGATTCACCGGCTGAAGTATACGCAGCACAAATGGTAGATTTAATCCATCTGGCTAGAGTCGCTTTTGAGGCTTTTTTGCCTCTATTCTTCCCAGATATCTGGATAAAGAGGTTTGAATCAATTCTCCAGCCGTCTGTAAGTTTTAGATACTGCAGTACTGTTCTCTTAACATCCAGGGAATGGAGAGAATGTTCCTTATCATTGTTGTAGTTCTGACAGAACGTAGGCAAAATAATTTCCTGGTTTCTGTGAAAGTCCGTCACAACTTTTGGAAGAAACGAAGGATCCAGCTTTAGAACGATGCAATCTTCTTGTATCCTTAAGTATGGATCTGTTATGGACAGGGCTTGAATTTCACCTATTCGTCTTGCCGTCATTATTGCAACTAGGAAGACAGTCTTGAATGTTACAGATTTCAGGTCTGCCTGATCAATCATAAAAGGCACTTAAAGCCGAGACCTGTACTTTCAGTGCACTAGGCCTCAAGCCCATATCAAAGCCTGTTTGGAGGAAATTTAATATCTGAGGAATATCTGGTTCTTGGAGAACAGATATTGAAGTATTGCTCTGTGCACAAAATTTCTTCCAAATTTTTAGGTATATAGCCGAGGTCACCGGCTTTCTGCTCTTTTTTCATGGTTGAGATGACCGACTCTGATAGTCCTTTTGATCTCAAGATCTCCTTTTCAAGATCCATGCTGAGAGCTGCAGCATCTTTAGATTTTGATGGACCAGCGGTCCCTGCGTTAGGAGATCCTGCCTCAGTGGTAGTAGAACTGGGTCTTCCATCGCCATCCACTTCAGCAGAGAAAACCAGCTCCTCTTGGGCCAATATGGCACTATGAGAATCACCACCATTAGACTTTCCTGAATTTTCCTCAAAACTCTGGGAATTATGGCTAATGGAGGGAAAGCGTATGCAAGTTCCATGTCCCAATGTTGAGCCAAGGCATCTATGCCAGCCGGATTGTCTCTTGGATTTAATGAAAAGAATTTTTTCGTTTTTGTATTGTTTTTTGAGGCGAATAAATCTATTTGCGGATTGCCCCATTGTCGAGTTAGCTGAGTAAAGACCTCTTTGTTTAGAGACCATTCTGACAGCTGCACTTTCTCTCTGCTGAGAAACTCCGCTATTTGGTTCTGTGAACCTTTTAGATGCACCGCTGTGATGGATTTCACGGAATTCTCCGCCCAGGAGAATATTGTTTCTGCTAGAGCCTGAAGTGGACGGTGCCTCGGTCCTCCTTGATGTAGGAGAAAGGCTACCGTGGTCGAGTTGTCTGAGAAGACTCGGATGTGGTGTCCCTGCATCTCGTGTTGGCATCTTTTTAGTGCTTCCCAGACCGCTCTGAGTTCCCTGTAGTTGGAGGAACTGTCGCGTACTGATGATGGCCATGTCCCCTGAAGGTATCGTCCTTCTATGTGGGCTCCCCAGCCTCTTGAGCTCGCATCAGTGGTTATGTTTACGCATGGAGATATTCTTCATGGCTTTCCTCTTTTGAGGTTTTCTATGTTGATCCACCATGAGAGGGACTGTTTTACCTCGTTGGGTAACCACATCTTGTTGTCCAATGACTTTTCCTTCCCATTCCATACTGAAAGAACTTCTCTTTGAAGCGTTCTGGAGTGAAACTGGCTCCACTGTATGCTGGGAATGCAAGAGGTCATGAGCCCTAGAATCCTCATAGCTTACCTGATGGAAATGTATTTGCGTTTCTTTATTGCTTGACGTTCTTTTTTGATTGACCATTGTTTTTGGTCTGGTAGGAAGGAGTATTCCAGTTCGGAATTTAAAAGTACACCCAGAAATATTTTCTGTGTCTCTGGTTCGAGACTTGACTTTTTTAAATTTATAATCCACACCAGACGGTTCAGGAGTGACATGGTAATCCTTAAAGATTCTTCCATCTGTTGAGATGAATCTGCTATCAATAACAGATCGTCCAGGTATGGGGCGATGAGAACTTCTTTTTCTCGTAAATGGGCCATGACCTCTGTCATGAGTTTTGTGAATATCCTTGGGGCAGAGGAGAGGTCGAATGGTAGACACTGATACTGGAAGTGAAGTATGCTCCTGCAGTTTCTTATTGCAAATATGAGGAATCTCTGATGTGAGGGATGGATGGGAACATGATAGTATGCATGTTTGAGATCTAGCGTGCACATTACCGAGTTCTTTTTTTATTAACGGTATAATTGATTTGAGAGATTCCATCTTGAAGCGTTTGTACGCCACCCATTTGTTTAATGGTTTTAAGTTTATTATTGTACGGTATTCTCCGCTTGGTTTTTTTATGGAGAACAGACTGGAGTAATGACCCTGAAAATGCTGATGATGGGGTACTGGTATTATGACCTGTAAGTCTAAGAGTTCCTGTATGTCTGTTAGCAGCCTTTGATGTACTGCTGACGACTCTGTCTGTGTTAAACAGAATCTCTTGGGGGGTAGATGAGTAAACTCTATCTTGTACCCCTGTGCAACTGTCTGTAGAATCCACTGATTCTGAGTAATGTTCTGCCATCCCTCTAGGAAGTATTGTAGTCTTCCTCCTATGTTGTTGGCGTCATTGTTTGCTGGGACCTGACGGTTGGTCTCGAAAGGACCCTCTTCCTCTGCCCCCCTTAGGGTAGCTCCATCTTCCGGACTTCCCTTTCCCTCTGTAGTCCTGTCTTGGGTGGGAGCGAGTTTTCCGAAAGAATTGTGTTTTCTTTGGCTTCTCTTCAGGGAAGCCTTTTTTCTTGTCGGACGCTTTCTCGAGTAGCTTGTCCAGGACTGGACCAAAGACGTGAGATCCTGAGAATGGAATTGAACACAGCTTGTTCTTTGATTGGGTATCTCCCGTCCATGATCTCAGCCATAAGGCTCTTCTTGCTGCGTTTGACAGAGCATTATTTCTAGCAGCAAAACGCACTGATTCTGCTGAGGCATCCACCATGAAATCAGTCGCCATTCTCAGAACTGAAAGAGACTTTAGGATTTCTTCCCTTGGAGTTCTGTCTTTAATATGACTTTCCAGCTCGTCCACCCAAAGACTCATGGATCTTGCTACAGAGGTAGCCGCTATGTTCGTTTTCATAATGGCGGCTGACGATTCCCAGGCTTTTTTGAGAAGATCTTCTGACCTTTTATCCATTGGGTCCTTTAACCCTGACGAATCTTCAAAGGGGATAGCCGTTTTTCTTGTGACCTTGGCCACTGGGATATCAATTTTCGGAACGGATTCCAAGACCTTAGTCTCCTCTGGATCAAAGGGAAGACGGTACTTGAAGTCTCTCGGGACTACTAGTTTCTTCCCCACGTCTTCCCATTCTTCCATTATCATAGCTGTTATATGATTGTTGACTGGAAAAACTCTATTCCTGCGAGTTCTTAGGCCCCCGAACATTTCATCTTGAACCGATAGTGGCTCAGACCAGTCCTCTATTTTCATAGTGCTCCTAACTGCTTTTAGCAGCACATCCGTATTTTCGGACGAGAACCGGTATCTCTTCCGTTCTTCTGGAAACGCAGCCGATGGATTACTTTCTTCATCTGAGCCTGGATCGGAGTACCCTGAGACCTCTCCTTCCTCAGAACTTAAGTCCATATCCCATCTAGGCCTTTTAGGCCGTGGAGACTGGGGCGGCACCATCGTAGACACTGTAGCCTGGACTTCGTCTCTAATTATGCTTTTGATATTGTCTAATAACGAAGCCTGTTCATCTTCTAGAAGTTTAGCAATGCATTTTTCGCATAACTTCTTTTTATAGCCATCCGGGAGCTTGGTGGTGCACAGCGGACATCTGATAGTCCTTTTCCTGTAATATAAAGGGGATCCCTGTAGCTACGGATCTAGAGTACTGTAATGTCTCCCATACCACGTACTACTCACCTGGTCCGTGGGCAGCTCTAAGGATTGGACGTCTGGACGGCTAGCACCTTCCATCTTACTGAGTCAAGTGTGCTGTCAGTTGTCCGTCATTAAATAGTTAGTCTTACCCAGCTTCAAGACATCTGATTCGTCCTCCTTCCGAGCTCAGCTGCCAGCTTCCATGGTGATTCCAGGTCCCCAGCTGTACTGCGCATGCGTCATCCGGAACGCACGCCGACCAGCCTGGGACCCAGATTCTGGCGCACAGTCCGGCCGCCATCCTGTTCCGGCCTCTGCCTTCCCCCACAGCTTCCCGGCGCCCAGAAATGCTTTGGCGCCGCCGACCCCGGGAATCCGGCCACGCCCCTGGAAGTCGTCACCTCTGACTGGGCGCCGGACCGGAAGTTCGGGGAACGACACCAGCACCGCCGTACATGGAGCCTGAGGGAGCGCCGGCACCGCAGCCGCAGCCGCAGCCGCCGTCTCAGAGCCCCTTTTGTGAGGGGATGAGACAGGCCCTGGGAGCACACAGCTCAACCTAGTTGCGGAGGTACCTCCGTCGGTATCCAGCAACTTTGAGGAGTCTTCACTGCAAGACCCTCGCGGCCAGAGCCCCCTCCGGGAGGATGGGACCGCACTCAGGAGCTCCTGCTCTACCGAGACCTGACTTCAATCAGGTAAAAATCCATCTTCTGGAGAACTCTCTCCTGCGTCTGTCCCTGATAGGGACAGGAAAAACACTGAAGGGTGGAGGTGGGGAGGGGCTATTTAACCTCTTCTGTGTTCCTGTCCCTATCAAGGATATGAAGAGCAACCTCCTTGTGGTGCTGTCATGAGGGACGACCTGGAAGAGTATATGCACTCCTAATACGTACAAGATGTTTCCTACAGATTAAAAAGATTACAAAATAGCATACTGACTGTTTTGATTTTTTTTATTCATGTATTTTCACATTTTCACTTGGCTGTGGATTTAAAGTACCAACTGATATCTGTCTACATGCACTATATATATATATATATATATATATATATATATATATATATATATATATATATTATGGGTACAGAATCCGATTTGTGCAGACGCTGCTCTTATTGAATTGAATGTTACGATCCTAAATAACTGATGATTAACTAAAGCACCATTTCTTATAAGATGAATTATCCTGAACTTAGAGCTGAAATGTGAAAGAAGCATCAGTACTAAAGAAGTATTTCAATATGGCTAATGTGGCACATGATTCCACTGTTGAACAAAATTGTCTCAGAAGCAAATCCGTTTAGGTGCTGTCGAGCCTTCACCTAAAAAAAACCCTCAGTTTTGTAACAAGCCCGACATTCTATGCTTTTGAGAGATTTTTAGCTGTTCTCATCACATCATTGATGAATCCAGATGAGATATCTAAAATAATTGTAATAGTTCTGAAAAGGGTAATGAAAAATGTTGATTTGCTGGAACTCTTTGGTAAACTTAAAAATTATTTTAACTTTTAGCTCGCTATGCATTTGTTGTCCAACAATATCCCAACTGTTCCAATCAGCAGAAATCTTGTCAAATAAGGATTGGATTTTTTATGCAACAGACCTTTTGTTCCCTGGAGATAAGAAAATAAACTACTAAACATATATGTTTCCACTTATTTTCCTCACAACAAGGCATGCTTAGATGTAGAGAATGATTGGGAAGATGGCTATTGACCAAACACTGTTTATGGTCTGTAACTTTGCTTCTTAAAGTGAACCTGTCACCCCGTTTTTTGAAGATGAGCTAAAAATAGCGTTAAATAGGGGCAGAGCTGGGCGTTACATTAGTGTCTTTGTGTGCCTTTATAACCTACCTAAGCTGCCGAAATACCTTTGTAAAGTCACCGTTTTCTGCTGTCACTCACGCTGGTCTGGTCATATGGGCGTGGTGACAGCGCTGTTTCTCCCCCAGAAACCTGCTCATCATTACGTTGGTGGCGTAGTGGTGTGCGCATGTCCAAAGTGAAGATCCACTGCCCAGGAGATTCAAAACAGCGCGGTCTTCGCTATTCGCCGTTTACCGGTGGGCGCGGCCATCTTTCCTGTGGCCGCGCGTGCGCAGATGGAGCGCTCTGCAGCCTGGGGCTTCAGGAAAATGGCCGCCGCGATCTCCATCTGCGCACGCGCGGAATCCCGCGGCCATTTTCCTAAAGCCCCGGGCAGCAGAGCGCTCCATCTGCGCACGCGCGGCCACAGGAAAGATGGCCGCGCCCACCGGTAAACAGCGAATAGCGAAGACCGCGCTGTTTTGAATCTCCTGGGCAGTGGATCTTCGCTTTGGACATGCGCACACCACTACGCCACCAACGTAATGATGAGCAGGTTTCTGGGGGAGAAACAGCGCTGTCACCACGCCCATATGACCAGACCAGCGTGAGTGACAGCAGAAAACGGCGACTTTACAAAGGTATTTCGGCAGCTTAGGTAGGTAATAAAGGCACACAAAGACACTAATGTAACGCCCAGCTCTGCCCCTATTTAACGGTATTTTTAGCTCATCTTCAAAAAACGGGGTGACAGGTTCCCTTTAAGACTCTCTTCTGAATTTTTTTGTGCCCAAAAGGGATCCGAAGCATGCCATGAAATTAGAAAGCTCTCAGACTAAATATTCTTTGGCAGACTGTTATCTCCCTTGACTCCCGTATACAATGGAATGCATGGCTCCGCACTAGCATTTGTGTGCTGTCATGGTCTGCTGAGTTTCTGGGATTAGGTGGTTTGAGGGTTAACTGGGATGGCCTCACTCTGGGATTCTGGGAGGCTTTTTATAGCCTCTTTGTGGAGCCATCCTCTGTTGCTTATACTCAGACCCTTGGCCGAGTGTGTGTGACCCTGTTGTGCCTGTGCTTCTTTATGCTTGTCTGGTTCTGATCTGGTTCTGTCTCCGTTTAGAGTTCCGTCTGTCCCTTTTGTACTGCGCTGCTATCTCTGTGTATGACTACTTGCTTACGTTCTGACTGTTCTCTGCTCGCCCCTTCTGTAGCGCGCCGCCCTCTCCGTGTATGACCCCCGTTTGTACGACTTTAGCTTTCCCTTCCTCTATTTCAGGGTGCCTGTAAAATCCTGCACTTATCTCCAGTAGCAGGACACTAAGCCCTGCCCCCTGTGGTCACCTGATCATAGGTCCTTCTGTTTTCTGCTACCTTCAGCACGCTGCGCAGGTCCCATCTGCCTGAGCTTACCCCGGGCTCTCCTGCAGTTTGGGTGAGTCACCCTGCTCAGCCGTGGCAGCTCGCCGGTGCTGACAGGGTCCTGATATGTGCCCTCTAATAGCTATTGCCAAAAGGATCTGGAAGTGGCTTAACTCCTTACCAAACAAAAGGATTTCATGAAAAAATTCTAACCACAAGCCTTATGTCCCCTGACAAAATCTGTATTGATGCTCCGTAAAAATATGATGTCAAGAAAAAAGTAGTGTTTTGAATTTTAATGTCTTTTACATTTGTTTCTGTGCGAAATAAGCTTTGTCTTCAACTGAATATAAATTATACTAGATGCTATCTCATCAAGAGGGTGGTAATGTCACAATGGGGGCAGGCTTTGCAGCGTTGAGAATCTCTCCCCCCATGTGCTCACCCACCTATCCACTCTCTCTTTCCCCATGTGCTGACTTTTCCCATCTGTGCTCCTAATGGCATCCTGTGATAATCTAATGACTTTTGTATCAGGGGAGTCATGTGCTTGATGCCTACGCTTATACAGTATGTATTGTTTTTGTCCCAGCGATGCTGTTGCTCTTCAAGAGTCTCATTTGCTCATTGTTGTCTTCAACGTTGTACCTTTGCTGCTTTCCTTTCATTGTCATTGGCATACTTTTTAGGAGGAGCCATGTTGACATTGATATTTTTAAATGGGTTTTCCCACAAACGAAAGTTAATTTTAAAAATTGTCTGTGTCTGACCGTGTACAGAACATACCACAGCTCCTGGGCAGGGGAGGAAGCTAAAGACAATACTAACATTACAGCAGGAGATCTAGATCGCAGAGGATACATTTTGTGAGGTAAAATATTGTTTAAAAACAGTCAGTGAAATATTTAACCTTACAAAATGGATCCTCTGTGATCCCCTGCTGTATTGTCAGTATTGTCTTTTGCTTCCTCCCCTGCCAAGGAGATGTGGTATGCTCCGTACACAGTCAGACACAGAAAGAAAATTTTTAAAATGAACTTTGGTTCGTGGAAAACCCCTTTACCCACAAGGAAGGTTTGCACGTTAATCACCGGGCCAATTTTTACAATTCTGACCACTGTCCCTTTATGAGGTGACATATTGTACTTCATGTTAGTGGTAAAATTTCTTCGATATAACTTGCGTTTATTTGTGTAAAAAACCAGAAATTTGGCGAAAATATTGAAAATTTTGCAATTTTCAAATTTTTTCTTTTTATTCAGTTAAACCAGAGAGTTATGTGACAAAAAATAGTTAATAAATAACATTTTCCACATGTCTACTTCACATCAGCACAATTTTGGAAACAACATTTTTTTTTGCTAGGAAGTGATCAGGGTTTAAATTTGACCAGCGATTTCTCATTTTTACAACAAAATTTACAAAACCATTTTTTTAGGGACCACCTCACATTTGAAGTCACTTTGAGGGGTCTATATGGCAGAAAATACCCAAAAGTGACACCATTCTAAAAACTGCACCCCTCAAGGTACTCAAAACGACATTCAAGAAGTTTGTTAACCCTTCAGGTGTTTCACAGGAGCAGAAGGAACGTGGAAGGAAAAATGAACATTTTACGTTTTAGTCACAAAAATGATCTTTCAGCAACAATTTTTTTTATTTTCCCAAGGGTAAAAAGAGAAAATGGACCTCAAAACGTTGTCCAATTTGTCCTGAGTACGCTGATACCCCATATGTCTGGGGGACCACTTTTTGGGCTCAAAAGGAAAGGAGCGCCATTTGACATTTTCAAGCTAAAATTGGCTGGAATTGAGATCAGACGCCCCGGATGTGCCTAAACAGTAGAAACCCCCAACAAGTGACCCCATTTTGGAAACTAGACCCCTAAGAACTTGTCTAGATGTGTGTTGTGCACTTTGAACCCCCAAGTGCTTCACAGAAATTTATAACGCCCGGGAGTGAAAATAAAAAATCTGATTTTTTTTTTTCCACAAACATGATCGTTTAGTCCCCAATTTTTTTATTTTCCCAAGGGTAGCAGGAGAAACTGGACCCCAAAAGTTGTTGTCCAATTTGTCCTGAGTACGCTGAAACCCCATATGTGGGGGGAACCACTGTTGGGGCGTGCGGCAGGGCTCAGAAGAAAAGGAGCGCCGTTTGACATTTTCAAGCTAAAATTGGCTGGAATTGAGATCGGACTCCATGTCGCGTTTGGGGAGCCCCTGATGTGCCTAAACAGTGTAAACCCGCTGTACAAGTGACCCCATTTTGGAAACTAGACCCCCTAAGGAACTTGTCTAGATGTGTGTTGAGCACTTTGAACCCCCAAGTGCTTCACAGAAGTTTATAACGCCCGGGCTTGAAGATAAAAAATATTATTTTTTTCCACAAACATGATTGTTTAGTCCCCAATTGTTTATTTTCCCAAGGGTATCAGGAGAAATTGGACCCCAAAAGTTGTTGTCCAATTTGTCCTGAGTACGCTGATACCCCACATGTGGGAGAAAACTACTGTTTGGGCACACTTCGGGGCTCGGAAGAGAAGCAGTGACGTTTTGGAATGTAGACTTTGATGGAATGGTCTGCGGGCATCATGTTCCATTTGGTGAGCCCCTGATGTGCCTAAACAGTAAAAAAACCTCACAAGTGACATCATTTTGCAACCTAGACCCCCAAGGAACTTACCTAGATATGGCCCCTCTTTGGAACTAATCTATTGGTTCCTGTAAAGTAAATTAGTAGTGCATGGAGGTGTGGTACAATTTGAAGCAATCCTTCATACATAGGCCACGTTTGTCGGGGCAGGTGTCGCATTGATAAATGGTGTCCTTGCGTATTCCCCTTTTGTAACACACTCGGCACCTTTTTTGCGGCTTACCTTTTCTTCCAGTTGGTGGGACCACCCCCGGAAAATGCTGACCTGGTACGATATGAGCACCTTCAGTTACAGAAGTACTGGGGCCTTCTCCTTCCCGAGTGCCAAATATCAGGCCCTTAACCACTACCTCCTGGATCTGAAGGTACGACGTATTGGTGTGGCGTGCAGATCGTGACAGCAGGAAAGCGTTGAGCATTGCCATTTGTGCGATATACATGGACAGCTTTTTGTACTACACCTTGGCCTTTCTCAAAGCACTGTATGGTTGGAGGAGTTGATCGGAGAGATCAACGCCCCCATGTTTTTGTTGTACCCCAGTACACAGTCCGGTTTGCTGACCTGTGTAGAGAGGTACCTTGTACAGTGCTGAGGGCGCTGCCATCATGTGTATGGTGGTGAAGAGAAGGACATCCCTCTAGTACTTGACCACCAGCAGGTGGTCACTACATTGGGCTCTGCTCTCGCTTTTTCTGAGCATCTGCCCAAGTAGCATCTTCGGGAGGCAGGCTTTTGTACCTCGCGCAGAGAGGGATTTGTAGAGTGGGATGTTGGAATAAAAGCTATCGGTGTAGAGGTGATAACCTATATCAAGCAGTGGGTGCACCAAATCCCACACAATTTTCCCACTCTAAGGAAAGGGGGACACTCAGGGGATTCAATACTGGTGTCTCTCACACAGCTTGTAGAGTTTAATTCTGTACCTCACCCTCTGGTTGGGCAGGTAGTGACAGAATCGGAGCCGTCCCTTAAAATGAACCAAGGACTCATCCACTCAGATGTCCCTTTGGGGCACGTATGCAGCGCCCCAGAGTCCTGGTCGTTGCAGTAATGTCGCTCTGCCACTAAGGGGAGTGATGTTACGTCTGATTGTACTGAAGGAGTTCACCTGACCAGGTATCACAGTCACACACTACACTTCACACTCCAACCACCAGGGGGAGCAAAGGGTTCTATGTATTAGGCCACTCCTCACACTCGGGTAAAACTGGGGGTCGGATAGGAAGTTAGAGAGAAAGCTGACTGGGGAGACCCAAGGAGGACCTGTCAGGGGTGGGATCCTGACAGCGGCCTAGCACGAGATAGAACGTTACGGAGCTGCGCCTGCACCCCATTGCGGCAGCATCCTAAGCAAGGACACGAAGCGAAGAATATTGTGGAGAAGTGAGAAACGAGATCACAGCACAAGGAGATAACACCAGCAGGAGTCCTGCCTTAAGATCGGCAACATCCTTCTGAGGCGCGTAGCCGGCGGCCGGAACGCCGAGGGAGTGATTGGCTCTACGCATTACTCTGAACTATGGCAGGGCAGTTAATTCCAAGTTGGCTGTCCAACCTTTACACCTATGAAGACAACAGAGGCAAATTGTCGGAGAGGGGCGTCTCTAGGGTCCCTATAAAATAGCTCCAGGCCTACCCCGTCATACGGGTCGTCCTATCCATATCATCAGGGGGACGGAGAGAGAAACAGAAACATACACGACAGTTGTGAGGACTATCCCGTGGTGCTCAGCAGGGAAGTACTACAACACACAGGCGCTAGTAGGAAGGCTACTGATTTCCACCTGCAAAGGGAACTCTGGATGTGCCTTCGGACCAGCCGGACTCAGCCAGCCCTGTTAGCAGTGCTCTGGATTGTGGACGCTGAAGTCTACAGTAAAAGGTAAAGAGACTGCAATCTTGTGTCTTTGTTATTTACTGCGACATACACCATCGCTATCCATCTTACTGGGAAGCCCTGGGGACATACTTCACCTGTGGGAAGGTATACCATCTAGCTGCCATAACATCACCCCAGTGGACCCCTAAGCAGCGTCGGTCACCCTGACCGAACACCACAGGTGGCGTCACGAACTCTTGACAAACTATACCTTTAATTGGGCACCCCTTAGCAGGGCCATGGACTGGGTCGGGCCACTGTGACATCCACAGAACCGAGACCGAAGGGACCCGGTACCGAGTACCCCACTGCCCTGCGCTTGGGGGCGATCCACGTACACTTCATCAAACTTTTTGCTGAAGTGTTCGATGACCGGCCGAACTTTGAACAGACGGTCAAAGTTGGGGTCATCTCGTGCGGGACACTGTGCATTATCGGAATAATGCAGGAATTTATGGATGGCCTCAAAACGCGCCCGGCCATGACCATTCTTAACACCGGAGTGTTGTATAAAATATCAACACTCCAATATTGCCGAATTTCTGGCTTCTTCAGCATCCCCAAGTGGAGAACCAGGCCCCAAAACTGCATCATTTCAACTGCGTCTACAGGAGACCAGTTAGAAAATGATGAACCGGGGTTTTGCTCCAAAAATTTGACGAGCGTACAAATTAGTTTGTTCCACCATGAGGTTAACAAAATCATCAGAGAAAAAGACTTTGAAAAAGTCTATTTCTGTGAGGCCGATGGTGTTAAACTTTATTCCTGATTCTGCCACAAAACCAGGAATCAGTGGCTCGTAATTGTCGGGGGGCAAGGTCCATATGGGGCCTCCAGTGGGGTGCGCTGGTTCATCTTCGGCAATGGTGGGCTCTGTTTCATCTTCATCTTCTGGAATGTTGGGCGCTGCATCTCTCCTGCGACGTCTGCGTGGCGGTTCCACAGGACCTGAGGAGGAGGAAGAGGATGATGAATCTGAAGAGTAAAGGAATGTGGGATCCTCTCCCTCGCTATCAGTGTCGGAGGCAATGAAAGACTATGCCTCCTCCAATGAATAGCGCTTTTGGGACGAACGTGACAGGCAGGACATTTTTTGTGTGAATATGTTGCTTGGGTGTACTCTATTTATAACTATGTGTGTGTGTAAGGGGTATAGTTATTGATGCAAACTTGTCTGAAAAAGAAAAAGCTGAAAGAAATAAAGGGAGAAAAAAATGCCTGTGAAAAGAAGTCTAAAACAACAGGCCCGAGCTCTGATAAGTGAACCACGTCACTTATCAAAGTTTGGCGGCTGCTGGGTGTGTGAACGGGCATGTGAAGAAAAAAAAGGAAAACAGCAGGCACAAGAACTCTGATAAGTGAAACGCGTCACTTATCAAAGTTCGGCGGCTGCTGGGTGTGCACACGGGGATGTGAAAAAAAGGAAAACTGCTGCTAAATTTGGGCACGGGAGGGGGAAAGGGAAGGGGGTGGAGGGGGAAAGGGAAGGGGGGAGGGGGAAAGAGAAGGGGGGATGGGGGATGAAGAGAGATCGGGCCGGGATCGGGGATCAACACTTACGGTTGTAGTCTCTCTTCTGTCTTATTTCTTTTAGCAAGAATTGTGGTGTTACAGGCTACTGTGGCACCACAAGTCCCAGCACAGGAGGGGATCTGGCAGCGTGACCGCTCTTCAGGAATCCTCAAATAGTGTGAGGATTCCTGCAGAGCAGTCAGACAGGTCAGGGGCAGGTTAGAGACAGGTCACAGAGCGGTCATACGGCTGCTGTGACCTGTCATTGGTGGGATCGATGCTAACATCGATCCCACCAATCAGAGATGGCCCTGGTAACGCCGGTGTTGCTAGGCACCGGCCCATGATCGGAGCTCACAGCTCCGATCATAGGCAGGTCACCATCGTGGCACAGCGTGGCCACACCGCTGCTGTGCCCTGTGATTGGTGCGATCGACGATCACATCAATCACGCCAATCAGTAGCTGCAGGCTCTGGCATAGGATCGGTGCTATTACAGCACCGATCCAGGAAGTTACTGGCAGGGCACAGCGCGGTAACACCGCCGAAAGGGGTTAATGTGACCGGTTTCCTCTGTCAAGGCATGACTACAATCAACATTGCCAAGACAGTTCATCGTGATCATCGCACAATCAAGAAGTATGTAGCTGATTCCCAGCACACACGCGTGCATGCCGATAAGGAAAAATTGAGGACTCTTTCCAACAGGCAATTGCGTGAGGTTAAAAGAGCAGCTGCAAAAATGCCTTGTCATAGCAGCAGACAAGTTTTTAAAGCTGCTGGTGCCTCCAACGTCACCAGAACAACAAGATGCAGGGTCCTTCAGAGGTTTGCAGCTGTGCGTAAGCCATCCTGTCGACCACCTCTATCCACTGCAACAAGCAGAAACGGCTCCAGTGGGCCAAACGATACATGAAGACTGACTTCCAAACTGTTTTGTTCACCGATGAGTGCCGTGCAACGCTCCATGGTCCAGATGGATGAAGTGGAGGATGGACACCCCATGAAAACACGGCTAAGGCGCCAACAAGGAGGAGGTGCAGTAATGTTTTGGGCTGGAATCATGGGGAGAGAGATTGTCGGCCCCTTTATGATCCCTGAAGGGATAAAGATGAACTCCATAATCTATGTGGAGTTTCTAAAACAACACTTCCTGCCATGGTTCAAGAGGAAGAACCGTGCTTTCCACAGCAAGATCATGTTCATGCATGATAATGCACCGTCTCATGCTGCAAAAAACACATCTGCATCTCTGGCTGCTATGGGCATAAAAGAGGACAAACTTATGGTGTGGCCACCATCTTCCCCTGACCTCAACCCCATTGAGAGCCTCTGGAGCATCATCAAAAGGAGTGTCTATGATGGTGGGAGGCAGTTCACATCTAAGCAACAGCTCTGGGAGGGTATTCTGTCCACATGCAAAACAATTGAAGCCGAAACCATCCAAAAACTGACAAATTCAATGGACGAGAGAGTTTAGAAGCTTCTTTTGAACAAGGGGTCCTACGAGCAAATGTAACATCACCTAGAATAATGTTTTCACTTGAAAACTGTTTGATTTCATTTTGTAATAAGCTGATCATGCTTATAACTTCACAATTGACCATTTTTTTGTTCAAAATAAAAAAAAAGGTTGAAAACTCTGCTGTGCATAATAATTTGGAACATGCATTATGAGTGTTTATTTTATTTAAAAAGATACTGTTTTCATAGGCAGTTTGTTCCAAAACATGCAATTAAACTAGAATAGTAGATGACTGGAAAATAACAATGACTGCAATTCAGATAGGTAATTTAGAGAAAATATGAGGAAATATTATTTGCATAATAATTTGGAACACAGTGTATATATACACTATGTTCCAAATTATTATGCAAATTACATTTTTATCAGATTTTCCTAAATGGTCGGTGCAAATGACAGTCAGTCTAATAAAAGTCATCACCCGTTAGATTATACATCGAATTTTATTGAAGAAACCTCCCAATGATAACAGTATAATCTCCAAAATGAATAAAAACTCAAAATGCACTGTTCCAAATTATTAGTCACAGTAAAATTTCTAAACATTTGATATGTTTTAAAGAACTGAAAATGCTCATTTGTGGAATTTTCAGCATTAGGAGGTCACATTCACTGAACAAAAAAGCTCTTTAACGCCAAAACATCCCAACAGGCCAAGTTACATGTTAACATAGGACCCCTTCTTTGATATCACCTTCACAATTCTTGCATCCATTGAACTTGTGAGTTTTTTGAGAGTTTCTTCTTGTATTTCTTTGCATGAAGTTGGAATAGCCTCCCAGAGCTGCTGTTTGGATGTGAACTGCCTCCCACCCTCATAGATCTTTTGCTTGATGATCCTCTAAAGGTTCTCTATAGGGTTGAGGTGAGGGGAAGATGGTGGCCACACCATGAGTTTATCTCCTTTTATGCCCATAGCAGACAATGACTCAGAGGTATTCTTTGCAGCATGAGATGGGGCATTGTCATGCATGAAGATGATTTTGCTCCTGAAGGCACGTTTCTGCTTTTTAGGCCATAGAAGAAAGTTGTCAGTCAGAAACTCTATATACTTTGCAGAGGTCATTTTCACACCTTCAGGAACCTTAAAGGGCCTTACCAGCTGTTTCCCATGATTCCGGCCCAAAACATGACTCCTCCACCTCCTCGCTGACGTTGCAGCCTTGTTGGGACATGGTGGCCATCCACCAACCATCCACTACTCCATACATCTGGACCATCCAGGGTTGCTCAACACTTATCAGTAAACAAGACTGTTTAGAAATTAGTCTTCATGTATGTGTGCCCAATACAACCATTTCTGCTTGTGAACACTGTTTAAGGGTGGCCGAATAGTAGGTTTATGCACCACAGCAAGCCTTTGAAGGAGCCTACACCTTGAGGTTCGAGGGACTCCAGAGGCACCAGCAGCTTCAAATATCTGTTTGCTGCTTTGTAATGGCTTTTTAGCAGCTGCTCTCTTAATCCGATGAACTTGCCTGGCAGAAATCTTCCTCATTATGTCTTTATCAGCACAAACACATTTGTGCTCAGATACAGCCACAAATCTCTTAACATAACGATGATCACGCTTATGTTTTTGGAAAATTTCTAATGTTTTCATCCCTTCACCAAGGCATTGCACTATTTGATGCTTTTCAGCAGCAGAGAGATCCTTTTTCTTTCCCATGTTACTTGAAAACTGTGACCTGCTTAATAATGTGGAACATCATTTTTAAGTAGTTTTCCTTTAATTAGAATCACCTGGAAAACCAATTATCACATGTGTTTAAGATTGATTTCAGTGACCCATTGAGCCCCGAGACACAATACCATCCACGAGTTTATTTGAAAAACAAAACAATTAAATCTTTGACACTTAAATCCAATTTGCATAATAAATTGGAACACAGTGTATATATATATATATATACTAGCTGTACTACCCGGCTTCGCCCGGGTTAATGACTGCTGTTAGCAAAATAGAATGTGTTAACAAAAATTTATTCTGCACACAAAAACCACAAAACAAATAGATAGAAATGTAATTATTAAAAGGCAAAAACTAAGCAAATAGAAGCATTTCACAACATATATTAGCTTTGTTATACTGAGAATGTCTTTGTTGCCTATATTAACCAATCAGAGCTCAGGTTAATTAACTGTAGCAAAATAGAAGCTGAGCTGTGATTGGTTGCTATTGGCAGCCTGATAAATCCCCAGCCAACAGGAAGCCCTCCCCCCTGGCAGTATATATTAGCTCACACATACACATAATAGACAGGTCATGTGACTGACAGCTGCCGTATTTCCTATATTGTACATTTGTTGCTCTTGTAGTTTGCTTATTAATCAGATTTTTATTTTTGAAGGACAATACCAGACTTGTGTGTGTTTTAGGGCGAGTTTTATGTGTCAAGTTGTGTGTGTTGAGTTGCGTGTGGCGACATGCATGTAGCGACTTTTGTGAGATGAGTTTTGTGTGGCGACATGCGTGTAGCAACATTTTGTGTGTTGAGTTGCATGTGACAGGTTAGTGTAGCAAGTTGTGTGCAGCAAGATTTGTGCATGGCGAGTTTTGCGCGTGGCGAGTTTTATGTGTGGTGCATTTTGAGTATGTGCAAGTTTTGTGTGAGGCAACTTTTGCATGTGGTGCAACTTTTGTACATGTGGCAATTTTTCTGTGTGTGCAAGTTTTGCATGAGGTGAGTTTTCCATGAGGTGAGTTTTGCACGTGTGGCGAGTTTTGCGTGAGCCTAGTTTTGCATATGGCGAGTTTTGCATGTAGCGAGTTTTGAGTGGTGACTTTTGTGTTTCGACTTTTATGTGGCGAGGTTGGTGTGTGTGTGTGGTGAAATGTGTGCTGAGGGTGGTATATGTGTTCAAGCACGTGGTAGTGTGTGGCGCATTTTGTGTTTGTGTTCATATCCCCGTGTGTGGTGAGTATCCCATGTCGGGGCCCCACCTTAGCAACTGTACGGTATATACTCTTTGTCGCCATCGCTCTCATTCTTTAAGTCCTCATTGTTCACATCTGGCAGCTGTCAATTTTCCTCCAACACTTTTCCCTTCACTTTTTCCCCATTATGTAGATAGGAGCAAAATTGTTTGGTGAATTGGAACGCGCGGGGTTAAAATTTCACCTCACAACATAGCCTATGACGCTCTCGGGGTCCAGACGTGTGACTGTGCAAAATTTTGTGGCTGTAGCTGCGACGGTACAGATGCCAATCCCGGACATACACACATACATACATACACACATTCAGCTTTATATATTAGATATACCTGTATGTAATCTCCTGTATATAGTATATACCTGTGTGTCATCTCACCTATATATAGTATATATCTGTGTGTCATCTCCTGTATATAGTATATACCTGTATGTCATCTCCTCCTATACATAGCATATACCTGTGTCATCTCCTCCTGTATATACTATATACCTGTAGGTAATCTGCTCCTGTATATAGTATATACCTGTGTGTCATCTCCTCCTGTATATAGTATATACCTGTATGTCATCTCCTCCTGTATGTAGTATGTACCTGTATGTCATCTCCTCCTCTATATAGTATATACCTGTGTGTCATCTCTCCTGTATATAGTATATATCTGTGTGTCATCTCCTCCTGTATATAGTATATACCTGTGTGTCATCTCCCCTGTAAATAGTATATACCTGTGTGTCATCTCCTGTATATAGTATATAGCTGTATGCCATCTCCTCCTGTATTAGCCCTCGTTCACACGTTATTTGGTCAGTATTTTTACCTCAGTATTTGTAAGCTAAAATGGCAGCCTGATAAATCCCCAGCCAACAGTAAGCCCACCCCCTGGCAGTATATATTAGCTCACACATACACATAATAGACTGGTCATGTGACTGACAGCTGCCGGATTCCTATATGGTACATTTGTTGCTCTTGTAGTTTGTCTGCTTATTAATCAGATTTTTATTTTTGAAGGATACCAGACTTGTGTGTGTTTTAGGGCGAGTTTCGTGTGTCAAGTTGTGTGTGTTGAGTTGCGTGTGGCGACATGCATGTAGGGACTTTTGTGAGATGAGTTTTGTGTGGCGACATGCGTGTAGCAACTTTTTGTGTGTCGAGTTGCATGTGACAGGTTAGTGTAGCAAGTTGTGTGCAGCAAGTTTTGCGCATGGCGAGTTTTGCGCGTGGCGAGTTTTATGTGTGGTGCCTTTTGAGTATGTGCAAGTTTTGTGTGAGGCAACTTTTGCATGTGTTGCAACTTTTGTGCATGTGGCAATTTTTCTGCGTGTGGCAATTTTTCTGCGTGTGCAAGTTTTGCGTGTGGCGAGTTTTGCACGTGTGGCGAGTTTTGCATGTGGAGAGTTTTGCGCGTGGCGAGTTTTGAGCGGCGACTTTTGTGTTTCTACTTTTATGTGGCGAGGTTGGTGTATGTGTGGTGAAATGTGCACTGAGGGTGGTATATGTGTTCGAGCACGTGGTAGTGTGTGGCGCATTTTGTGTGTGTGTTCATATCCCCGTGGTGGTGTGATTATCCCATGTTGGGGCCCCACCTTAGCAACTGTACAGTATATACTCTTTGGTGCCATCGCTGTCATTCTTTAAGTCCCCCTTGTTCACATCTGGCAGCTGTTAATTTGCCTCCAACACTTTTCCTTTCATTTTTTCCCCATTATGTAGATAGGGGCAAAATTGTTTGGTGACTTGGAAAGCGCGGGGTTAAAATTTCACCTCACAATATAGCTTTGACGCTCTCAGGGTCCAGACGTGTGACTGTGCAAAATTTTGTGCCTGTAGCTGCGACGCCTCCAACACTTTTCCTTTCACTTTTTCCCCATTATGTAGATAGGGGCAAAATTGTTTGGTGAATTGGAAAGCGCGGGGTTAAAATTTCACCTCACAACATAGCCTATGACGCTCTCGGGGTCCAGACGTGTGACTGTGCAAAATTTTGTGGCTGTAGCTGCTACGGTTCAGATGCCAATCCCGGACATACATACATACATACATACATACACACACACACACATTCAGCTTTATATATTAGATATATATATATATATATATATATATATATATATATATATGAGTTTTTGGCAAAGCCAGCTTACCGCTTTGAAGAAACCGGAATACATCCAACCTGTGGTTACAGTTCGCACGGAAAACGGATTGGGACAATTCCACACATGTAAAGAAAACTTTTTGTTTCTCCAGTGATCAGTCCAATGGTAGAGTAAAACATACCTTTTATTTATCCATTAAAAAGTTCCAGATTTCTTCAGTTACAATATTGCATACATTCAATCCCTTATGGACGACATGTTTTGACACATGTGTCTTCCTCCAGGTCCAAATGAGTACTGAATCAAGACCGCAAATGTAGTATAGGGAAGGAGAAAAAATAAAAGGCCCATATGGGTTACTGGGTGTCACAGATGTGTATAGAGAATTCCCATAGATTTGATTTAACCCAGTCAATCCAATTGCCAACAGTAACCCCTTAAGGTATTGATCCTTCCCCAAGGATTTCAACAACATGAAAAAAACCAAATATTTAAATCCACATTAAATACAAATTAAAATCAACAAATCAACCATATGGGCCTTTTTTTTCTTTTTTTTTCTCCTTCCCTATACTACATTTGCGGTCTCTCTTAATTTTTGCCAGAGCTGTGTATTTATATATATATATATATATATATATATATATATATATATATATATACATACACTCACTGGCCACTTTATTAGGTACACCTGTCCAACTTCTTGTTAACACTTAATTTCTAATCAACTCAGTGCATTTAGGCATGTAGACATGGTCAAGACAATCTCCTGCAGTTCAAACCGAGCATCAGTATGGGGAAGAAAGGTGATTTGAGTGCCTTTGAACGTGGCATGGTTGTTGGTGCCAGAAGGGCTGGTCTGAGTATTTCAGAAACTGCTGATCTACTGGGATTTTCACGCACAACCATCTCTAGGGTTTACAGAGAATGGTCCGAAAAAGAAAAAAAATCCAGTGAGCGGCAGTTCTGTGGGCGGAAATGCCTTGTTGATGCCAGAGGTCAGAGGAGAATGGGCAGACTGGTTCGATCTGATAGAAAGGCAACAGTGACTCAAATCGCCACCCGTTACAACCAAGGTAGGCCTAAGAGCATCTCTGAACGCACAGTGCGTCGAACTTTGAGGCAGATGGGCTACAGCAGCAGAAGACCACACCGGGTACCACTCCTTTCAGCTAAGAACAGGAAACTGAGGCTACAATTTGTACAAGCTCATCGAAATTGGACAGTAGAAGATTGGAAAAACGTTGCTTGGTCTGATGAGTCTCGATTTCTGCTGCGACATTCGGATGGTAGGGTCAGAATTTGGCGTAAACCACATGAAAGCATGGATCCATCCTGCTTTGTATGGAGCATCTTTGGGATGTGCAGCCGACAAATCTGCGGCAACTGTGTGATGCCATCATGTCAATATGGACCAAAATCTCTGAGGAATGCTTCCAGCACCTTGTTGAATCTATGCCACGAAGAATTGAGGCAGTTCTGAAGGCAAAAGGGGGTCCAACCCGTTACTAGCATGGTGTACCTAATAAAGTGGCCGGTGAGTGTATATATATATATATGAAAAAACTTTTTGTTGCTCCAGCGATCAGTCCAATGGTAGAGTAAAATATACCTTTTATTTATCCATTAAAAAATTCCAGATTTCTTCAGTTACAATATTGCATACATTCAATCCCTTATGGACGACATGTTTCGACACCACATGTCTTCCTCCAGGTCCAAATGAGTACTGAATCACCACTGCAACAAAACACTCTCATGGGCCGCCCAATCTCCTGACCTGAACCACATTGAAAACCTCTGGAATGTAATCAAGAGGATGGTGGATAGTCACTAGACATCAAACAAAGAAGAACTGCTTAAATTTTTGCACCAGAAGTAGTGGAAAGGCTGGTGGAAAGTATGCCAAGATGCATGAAAACTGTGATTAAAAATCATGGTTATTCCACAAAATATTGATTTTTGAACTTTTCCGAAGTTAAAACATTAGTATTGTTGTTTCTAAATGATTATGAACTTGTTTTCTTTGCATTATTTGAGGTCTGAAAGCCCTGTTTTTATTTGTTTGTTTTTTTTTTCATTTTGACCATTTCTCCTTTTCAGGAAAAAAAATACAAAATTTATTGCTTGTAAATTCAGAGACATGTCTGAAGTTTATACAATATTACCTTCAAAAAGAATCTGAAGACCCACCTCTTCCGACAAGCCTACAACCTGCAGTAACCACCGATCGACCAAACCGCTGCATGACCAGCTCTACCCTCACCTACTGTATTCTCACCCATCCCTTGTAGATTGTGAGCCTTCGTGGGCAGGGTCCTCTCTCCTACTGTACCAGTTATGACTTGTATTGTTCAAGATTATTGTACTTGTTATTATGTATACCCCTCCTCACTTGTAAAGCGCCATGGAATAAATGGCGCTATAACAATAAATAATAATAATAATAATAATAATATTACATGGTGGCCCAATTCTAATGCATCGGGTATTCTAGAATATGTATGTATGTATTGTAAGAATCATGTCGGTCTGGTAGTCGGGGGCAGGTATATCTCGCCCAGGTATTTGTCCTATGTGAATTAGGCCGCTCAGTATCTTCAGGATAATGATGGGTTAATGAGTGCGGGAATAAAGGATGACCAGTTGAGGGTTTCCGGCATCAGCCTGGGGCACACAGATTGCCTGTCTGTGTGAGACAAACGTGAGTGAGAGCTGTGCTCAAGGACTGTGTGTTGTTAGCTGGGTGGGAGAAGCCCCCCCAGTTGCTAGATAGCAGCTTATTGGTTTAGTTAGTGCCGGACAGGCTAGGATTTATTTTTATGTTTTGTTTTTTCTATGTTGCTTTCACGTTAATAAATCTGACCTGAGGTCAGCCAACTCAGAAACCTGCTGTCGCCTCAGAATTCAATGCACAAACCACGTGACCTTTGACCCCAGCAAAGGCGATCCCGGAGTGTTTTGTCACATTGTGGTGGAGAACGCGGGCAATTACGTGGCACAGGCGACAGTATGGAAGACGTGGTGAAAGCCCTAGTACAGTCCACTGCCGTACAGCAGCAGGCCACTGCCGCACAGCATGAAGCTAATCGCTTGATGGCCGCACAGCTGAAGGAGTTAATGGACATGACGGTTGCAGACCGCCAGCTTCTCCAACAGGTGGCGCAGCGCCTGATGAGCATGCCTGAGGCAGATCCGGAAGCAGAGTCCAGAAGGATCCATGTGAGTCGTTACTGGCAAAAGTTGACTACAGAAGATGACGTCGAGGCATACCTGACAACGTTTGAGCGGACGGCATTGAGGGAGAAGTGGCCGAAGGCACGATGGGCCGATTTGATTGCTCCGTTTCTCTCCGGCGTGGCCCAAAGAGCTTACCATGACTTGGACCCGGAAGTCGCTCAGGACTTCGAGATGCTGAAAGTTGAGATCCTGGCCCGGCTGGGTGTAACGACGGCTGTCCGTGCACAGAGGGTACACCAGTGGACATACCATCAAGATAAACCGGCGCGGTCTCAGATGTTCGACCTGATCTTCTTGACAAAGAAATGGCTGCAACCCGAGGTACTGACAACACCCGAAATAATCTAGCGGATTGTCTTGGACAAGTACCTGAGAGTACTACCACCAGCGCTAAAAAGGTGGGTAAGCCAAGGAAATCCCACGACAGTGGATCAACTTGTGGAGTTGGTCGAGCGTTATTCCGTGGCAGAAGGACTTCCCGACGAAACCGCTAGCACCCGGTCTGTACCTTCTCCTCGTGGAACCGGTAAGACTGTTCCAGTGACTACGGGTGAAGGAAAATTGCCAAAAACTGTGGGGGAGGAACACGGGACTGCTCGCACTCCAAAACCGAGAGTGTTGGACGGTGGTCTCAGTAGGGGGCCTGTTAGGTGTTTTCGCTGCCATGAGAAGGGCTATATTTCTGCGAACTGTCCTGTTACCACTGAACCCATGCAGTGCGGTGTTACAGACTCTAAGAAATGCATGTCTTTGCTTACACGGCTAGTGAATGTGAATGCGGGTCAAAATGATATAGCAAAACACCTGTGTGAATTATCTGTTGATGGGAAAAGTGTTGTGGCATTGCTAGACTCTGGAAGTGTGGTGACTCTGGTGAAATCTAGTCTGGTGGCACTTCCATCTGGTTCGTCTGACAAATTTTCTGTAACGTGTGTGCATGGTGACACGTGCTCGTACCCAACAGCGGTCATATCGATTTCCACTCCCTATGGGTCTGTGCAACACAAAGTGGGACTCGTTCCCGCATTGTTACAGGATGTAATCCTGGGCAGGGATTTTCCCCATTTCTGGCAGTTGTGGGAGAATCAGTTGCTCCTACACGGTAGCTGGAGGTCTTTTCCCATGCCATCTGGAGGTCCCGAACTCCTAGAGGAGGACCCACAGGAAGACGTTGCTGGGGAGGTTATTGAAACTAACCTTCAGTTTCCCTTCTCAGTTCTGGCAGGGGAAACTGAGGAAACTCAGCGAGAGGCGGAGGCAGACAGCCATCCAGCACCTTGCCTGCCAGATTTGGGAGTCCAGTTGGATGACTTCCACAGCGAGCAAATGAAAGATCCTACCCTGATTCCGGCTAGGAAAAATGTAAAAATGATAGATGGGGTACCCGTAGAACCTGACACTAGGCTAGCGTACCCGTACATGGTTCTTGAAAATGATTTGCTCTACCAGGTGGAGAAAAAAGGAGAAGACACTGTGCAACAGTTAGTGGTACCCAAACCTTATCGGCGGAAGGTACTGGACCTGGCCCACGGACATATAATGGGGGGACATCTGGGGGTACAGAAAACCACAGAAAGGATATTGCATTGTTTTGTGTGGCCCGGAATACATAGTGATGTACGTAACTATTGTGAGTCCTGTCCAGAGTGCCAAATCTCTGCGCCTAAAACTCGGTTCTGTAGCCCTTTGGTACCCCTCCCTATCATTGGAGTCCCTTTTGAGAGAATTGGGATGGATCTGGTTGGGCCCCTTCCCCGGTCCGCACGTGGGCACCAACATGTCCTCGTCATCATGGACTATGCCACTCGTTACCCAGAAGCCATCCCTTTGCGTAACACTGCTACCAAAGCGATCGCCAAAGAGTTGGTACAAGTGTTTAGTCGGGTGGGAATTCCAAAACAGATACTCACCGACCAGGGGACTCCCTTTATGTCAAGGGTGATGAAGGAGCTCTGCAGACTCTTACAAATAGACCAGTTGCGTACGTCTGTCTATCACCCTCAAACAGATGGCCTGGTTGAGCGGTTCAACAAAACCTTAAAACAGATGCTCCGGAAGGCGATAGACAAAGATGGGAAGAACTGGGATTACTTGCTACCCTATTTGCTGTTTGCCATTAGGGAAGTTCCCCAGTCTTCCACAGGGTTTTTTGCCTTTCGAACTGTTGTACGCCCGTCGTCCCCGGGGACTGTTGGACGTCGCAAAAGAAACCTGGGAAGGTCAAGTCACTCCCTTTAAAACGGTGATCGACCATGTAACACAAATGCAGGACCGTATTGCCGCTGTCATGCCCATTGTTAGGGACCATATGTTACAGGCCCAGGGAGCCCAGAGGCAAAGTTATGATAGAGGTGCTAAGGTCCATACATTTGCATCCGGGGATAGGGTGTTGGTCCTAATCCCTACAGTGGATAGTAAATTTCTGGCGAAATGGCAGGGCCCCTTTGAGGTCAAGGAAAGAGTTGGGGAAGTGAACTATAAAGTGTACCAGCCCGGTAAGAGAAAACCAGAACAGATTTATCATGTGAATCTGATAAAACCCTGGAAAGACCGCTCTGCCTTAACGGCGGATCTGCCCCGTCCGGTTTGCGCACCTACCGTACCGGAGGTGCAGATTGCTGAGACTCTCTCGGAACAACAAAAATCTGAGGTTAAGCAGTTTTTGTTACAGAACCGACAGTTTTTCTCGGAAAAACCTGGCCGGACTAAGCTGGTGAAACATGAGATTGTTACAGAGCCTGGTGTCACAGTTCATGTGAAGCCATACCGGATTCCGGAAGCACGCCGTGAAGCCGTCTCCCGGGAGGTGGTGGCAATGTTGGACTTAGGAGTCATTGAGGAGTCACACAGCGCCTGGTCCAGTCCAATCGTGTTGATACCTAAGCCGGATGGCTCCACATGGTTTTGTAATGACTTTAGGAAACTGAATGCGGTTTCTAAATTTGATGCGTACCCTATGCCTCGGGTCGATGAGTTAATCGACCGGCTGGGTAAAGCCCGATACATTACGACCCTGGATCTAACAAAGGGGTACTGGCAGATCCCTCTGGCCAAGGCGGCCAGAGAGAAGACGGCATTTGCTACATCGGAAGGTCTGTTCCAGTATGTCTACATGCCATTTGGAATTCACGGAGCTCCAGCAACGTTCCAGAGGTTGATGGATCAAGTCTTGAGGCCCCACAGGCAGTACGCTTCGGCCTACCTGGATGACATCGTAATTTACAGCTTAGACTGGGAAACTCACCTCCGGAAGGTACAGGCGGTGATTGATGACCTGCGAGATGCAGGCTTAACGGCAAACCCCAAAAAATGTCACATCGGGCTTGAAGAAGCCCGATACTTGGGTTACGTGATTGGCAGAGGAGTGGTTAAACCACAGATCAACAAAATACAGGCAATTCAGGGCTGGCCGCAACCAGTGAACAAGAAACAAGTACAAGCTTTCCTGGGGATCGCCGGCTATTATCGCCGGTTCATACCCAATTTTGCAGCCATGGCTACCCCCTTGACGGATCTTACCAAAGGGAAGGGTACCGTCATGGTAAAATGGACCTCAGCGGCTGGTGAGGCCTTCCACAGCATGAAACGAGCTTTGTGCTCTCAGCCCATACTAGTGACTCCTGATTTCAGCAGCGAGTTTGTGGTCCAAACTGATGCTTCTGATACTGGGGTCGGAGCTGTACTTTCCCAGGTGAGGGACGGAGTCGAACACCCGGTCCTCTACCTCAGCCGGAAACTGAATGTACATGAGCAGAGGTATGCCGTGGTTGAAAAAGAGTGCCTAGCCATTAAATGGGCTCTCGACTCCCTCAAGTATTACCTGGCAGGTAGGAAGTTTAAGCTGGTCACGGACCATGCCCCTCTCAAGTGGATGCACCTCCACAAAGACCGTAATAGTCGGGTAACCCGGTGGTTCCTTGCCCTGCAGGCTTACTCTTTCACGGTGGAGCACCGCCCCGGGGTGCAGATGGGGAACGCTGATGCCCTGTCCCGGGTGCACTGTTTCGAGAGTGTTCTTGCTCGACCTGAGTGGTCTGAGCAGGGGGGGAGGATATGTAAGAATCATGTCGGTCTGGTAGTCGGGGGCAGGTATATCTCGCCCAGGTATTTGTCCTATGTGAATTGGGCCACTCAGTATCTTCAGGATAATGACGGGTTAATGAGTGCGGGAATAAAGGATGACCAGTTGAGGGTTTCCGGCGTCAGTCTGGGGCACACAGATTGCCTGTCTGTGTGAGACAAACGTGAGTGAGAGCTGTGCTCAAGGACTGTGTTTTGTTAGCTGGGTGGGAGAAGCCCCCCCAGTTCCTAGATAGCAGCTTATTGGTTTAGTTAGTGCCCGACAGGCTAGGATTTATTTTTATGTTTTGTTTTTTCTATGTTGCTTTCACGTTAATAAATCTGACCTGAGGTCAGCCAACTCAGAAACCTGCTGTCGCCTCAGAATTCAATGCACAAACCACGTGACCTTTGACCCCATCAAAGGCGATCCCGGAGTGTTTTGTCACAGTATGTATGTATTTATATAGCAGCCACACAGTATATAACACAGGCCACGTAGTATATAGGAGCCATGTAGTATATAGCAGACAAATACTACGTGGCCTGTGCTATATACTATGTGGCTGCTATATACATACATACATACATACATACATATTGTAGAATACCTGATGCGTTAATACAGCCCAAACAGTATATAACACAGCCCACACAGTATATAGCAGCCACACAGTATATAACACAGGCGACGTAGTATATAACACAGGCCATGCAGTATATAACACAGGACATGTAGTATGTAACACAGCCCACGCAGTATATAACACAGCCCAAGCAGTATATAACACAGCCCACGCAGTATATAACATTGCCCACATAGCATGTAGCAAAGCCCATGCAGTATAACGCAGCCCACGCAGTATATAGCAGCCCACGCAGTATATAGCAGCCCATGCAGTATATAGCAGCCCATGCAGTATAACGCAATATAACACAGCCCACGCAGTATATAGCAGCCCACGCAGTATAACGCAGCCCACGCAGTATAACGCAGCCCACGCAGTATATAGCAGCCCACGCAGTTTATAGCAGCCTTGTAGTATATAACACAGCCCTCATAGTATTTAGCAGTGTGTTTGATGAGGCAGCCAGGTGGGTGCGCAGTTGTGGTAAGGGGGCATTTTTGGCTAAGACCGATATTGAGTCGGCCTTTCGTTTGTTGCCAGTTCACCCTGATAGCGTGAGGTTGTTAGGCTGTTATTGGGACGGCGGGTTTTATGTTGACCGATGTTTGCCGATGGGCTGTTTGCTGTCGTGCGCTTATTTTGAGGCCTTCAGTTCATTTTTGCAGTGGGCAGTGCGGGATGTGTCCGGTTTGGACTCAGTGATTCATTATCTGGACGACTTCTTGTGCATAGGTCCTGCGCAGTTGAATTGTTGTGAGGTTCTGTTGAGGACGGTGGTTTGGGTCACTGAGCGTTTTGGGGTCCCGCTGGCACCCGGCAAGACGGAAGGTCCGTGCACGAGTTTGTCCTTTTTGGGTATTGTCATTGACTCCGTGAAGTGGGAGTTTAGGTTGCCGGTTGACAAGGTGTTGGGCCTGAGAGATGAGGTGGCTCGGGCTAGACGTTTGAAAAAATTGCCGCTGCGCGAAGTACAGTCGCTTTTGGGGAAGTTGAATTTTGCGTGCCGAATTATTCCCATGGGGAGGATTTTTTCACGTAGACTGGCTAGCGCTATGGCCGGGATTAACGCCCCACATCATTTTGTTCGTTTGTCGGCTGAGCACAAGGCTGACTTGGAGGTTTGGGACCGTTTTTTGTCCGGTTACAACGGGCGTTCCTTGTTGATGGAGGAAGCAGTGGGAAATGCTGACTTGGATTTGTTTACCGACGCGTCAGGCGGTATTGGTTTTGGGGCCTTTTTTGGGGGACGTTGGTGTGCTGCTAGATGGCCAGAAGCCTGGTTTGAAACAGGTTTGGTATGGGGAATATCCCAGCTGCAGCGGCGGGCAGTGCCCCAGACCCAGCGCGGCTGCTGGACTCGGCCAGGGTACGCCATCCCCCTCACGCATCTGTGACCGGGCCCGCATCTCTTCCTGTGATGGAAGCGTTCCGGACGGCGGGTCCGGGTCGGGGCCTGTTGGATACAAGGCAGCCTCCTCGAGTGATAGAGTCGGCACGGTCCCCTCTGCAGGGGGGCACCATGTCCCTGTTAAAAAAAAAAAAAATTAAAATAAAAAATAGTTATATACTCACCCGCAGGGATCCAGCGAAGTCCTGGCAATGCGCGCGCGGCTGCCGCCATCTTCCGTTCCCAGGATGCATTGCGAAATTACCCAGAAGACTTAGCGGTCTCGCGAGACTGCTAAGTCTTCTAGGTAATTTCGCAATGCATCCTGGGAACGGAAGATGGCGGCAGGCGCGAGCGCATCGTCCGACGACGGAGGGTGAGAATAGCCGTTTTTTTGTTTTTTTATTATTTTTAACATTACATCTTTTTACTATTGATGCCGCATAGGGAGCATCAATAGTAAAAGGTTGGGGACACACAGGGTTAATAGCAGCGGTAACGGAGTGCATTACCCGCGCCATAACGCGGTCCGTTACCGCTGGTATTAACCCCATGTTTGCATTGACTGGAGGAGAGTATGGAGCGGGCGCCGGGCTGTGACTGCAGGGGAGTAGGGAGGGACTAATCGGACTGTGCCCGTCGCTGATTGGTCGCGGCAGCCATGACAGGCAGCTGGCGAGACCAATCAGCGACGCGGTATTTCCGTGACGGAAGTTGCAGACATAAAGTCAGAAGTACCCCTTAGACAATTATATATATAGAAAAGAACAATTTTACATTTTACTCAAAAATATACCTAGAAAGAGAAAAATCAGACAAACTGAACGCTTTGCAGTGGTCTCTTAATTTTTGCCAGAGCTGTGTGTGTGTGTATATATATATAATATATATATATATATATATATACACAGAGAAAATATTCAGACCCCTTTAAATTTTTCACTCTGTCTCATTGTAGCCATGTGGTAAATTCAAAAAAGTTATTTTTTTTCTCACTAATGTACACTTTCTCCCATCTCCTTACTGCAGGAGCTCAGCCACAGTGATCTTGGAAATTCGGTGGTACCACAAAACCCGGGGCAGGTATGCAAAAACCAACGCTAAACCCGGCCCGGAGCAACTCTGCCCTCTCCCTATCAGGGAACCTATTTAGATAGGGGCCATCACGTCCAACCTCACCGGAGTCACCCCCTGCGCAGTGCCTTGGCCGGAAGTTCCGGCCCCGCCTTGAAAGGAGAGACCAAACTTCGTTGGCGCCATCACGCGTAACCACAAGCCAATGTCCTTCTGATCCTACCGAATCGCAGGACAAACCACCTTCCGCTGCCGAAACTGCTCGTCATATCATAACCATGCTTGACCACTATAGGCCCTATGCGCCTCCCCTATAGAATCCATATAACAAAACAAAGCTGAGCAATTCTCGGGAGCCTTCTCGCCAATAACGCTAGCCAAAATCACGAATGCCTGAAGCCAGTTCACAAACGTCTGAGGAATAAGACGCCAACGCCGCTATTTCTCGTCCTCCTTCTTACTATCCTCCTTTTTACTCTTATCAAGATTAAATTTCTCCAATGGCAAAAGTGAAAATATCTGCACGTACTCGTCCTTCCAAATCTTTTCACGCACCTCTTTCTTAAGGTGCGCCCCTAGCGGCCCCTTAAAGCACACATACACCTCGCCATGCGCCTTATCATCTAGCCGAATGCCCCCCTCTTTCTCTTTCTCGGTCTGCACAGACACCGAGACCGGCTCGGCCGACCTGCCCTGGTCAACAGAACCGCTGCCTGACAACACCAACCCCGGATCAGACGATCCGACCCAAGCCGACAAAGGGGACAGCCCTGGCCTACCACTGCCCAACCATGACAACAGCTCCCGTATCCCCGACAACAACTCCCCCACCCCCTCATGACTCATATCTGCCCGCATACCAACTCCAACGCCCTGCTCTACATACCCCCCAACCCGATCTACAGAAGTCAAAGTCGGCGTCGACAACGCCGGGGACAAACAAAACATAGATGGGTTCTCACCCGGCTGCAGGGGAGCTGTGATTCCCCCCAGCCGCAGACGCCATCGCCATCCAGCCGTCTCTTGATCCCGGACGTGAACTTCGCTCCTCACCGTTCCAGCTGATCCGACCCTAACTGCCGCCGCAGGCCCCAGCGCGGCAAGTGGATTCTTCCCGGACCGCGGCCTGCTGGGCACTTGTGTGCAGGCGCGTGGCCCGGAGGGTCCCGTGAGGGGCTCCTATGCCACCGCTGGGACGTCAAGGCAGTATCAGGGGATAGGCGCTCCGGGGGGCGCACGCGCCTGGATCGCTGCTCACCGGGCCCGACCTCCAGGGGATCCGCACCGCCGCTGCTGCTGCTACCGCCCAGGATGCCTGCTACCTGGGCCTCTAACCAGCCGGGAGGCTGCGACGCCGCCGCCGCCCGCAGTTGTGCCAGTACATGCTCAATGGCCGCCATGCTGAGCGTTGGTGAGTGCTTCCTGCTCACAGATCCTCTGAGCGGGAAGTGATCGGCTCCCCCCCCGCTCACCCCATACCCCTCTCCAGCCAACATTAACCCTCCCCTAGGAGGGAACCCCATGACCCCCTTCTTTATGCTCCAAACCCCCTGTCATGGCGGCTTCCACGTACGCCGCCCGGGGGAGGGGGTGGGGGCTCGCTCCAGCCTGGTCTGTCTTTTGACAGCATTGGAACCGTGGCTGTCTGATCGGAGGTGATGATTTTTTCACCAATCAGAAGCAGTTCTTGCCGCGTTGTCAGAGTGGCAAGCACTGGAAGTTCGGGCCCCCCATTCAAGTGAATGGGGTCTGGGTACTGTTTTCGTGCACGAATCCGAACTTTTTGTAATTGTTCGACCAAATCCACCAGACTCTATTCACATGTAAAGCACCATGAAATAAATGGTGCCATAATAATTAGGGTTGAGCGAAACGGATCGTTCTTTTTCATAAGTCGCCGACTTTTGGCAAAGTCGGCGTCTCATGAAACCGAGCCGATCCCTGTGTGGGGTCTGCCATGCGGTACGCGACTTTCGCGCCAAAGTCGCGTTTCAATGACGCTAAAAGCGCCATTTCTCAGCCAATGAAGGTGGACGCAGAGTGTTGGCAGCGTGATGACATAGATCTCAGTCCCCACCATCTTAGAGAAGGGCATTGCAGTGATTGGCTTGCTTTCTGCGGCGTCACAGGGGCTATAAAGGGGCGTTCCCGCCGACCGCCATCTTACTGCTGCTGCTCTGAGCGTAGGGAGAGGTTGCTGCAGCTTCTTCGGAAGCAGGGATAGTGATAGGCAGGGTACATAAAGCTACAAACCGCTTGTGCTGTAGCGATTTCCACTGTCCAACACCACCTTTTGTTTGCAGGGACAGTGGAAGCTACATTTTTTTTTCCTCAGCGCTGTCGCTCATTGGGCTGCCCTAGAAGGCTCCCTGACCCTGATAGCTGCGTTGCTGTGCCTGTGTGTACGCCGCTGTGCAAACCAACTGCTTTTTTCAAAGCACAAATCCTGTTTTTCCTTCCTTTCTGCACAGCTATCTTGTGTGTTTGTCCCCACTTTTGTGTGCAGCAGTCCTTATTATAGCTGCCTGCCATACTTTTCTGAGATTACTGCAGGGAGATAAATATTGGCAAGTCTGCCTCTGTGCCATTGCTGTGGGTGGCATCTCTCTCTCATTGTGTGCCACCGAAAAACACTGTGTGATACTTAGCCATTTTTTTTTTTTTGCTAAATTCTCCCTTTCCAAAAAAAAAATTTGTGGGAGATAAATATTGGCAAGTCTGCCTCCGTGCCATTGCTGTGTGTGGTATCTGTCTCTCATTGTGTGCCACCGAAAACACTGTGTAATACTTGGCCATTTTTTTTTGGGGGGGGGTACATTCTCCCTTTTCCACAAAAAAAAATTAGTGGGAGATAAATATTGGCAAGTCTGCCTCCGTGCCATTGCTGTGTGTGGTATCTGTCTCTCATTGTGTGCCACCGAAAACACTGTGTAATACTTGGCCATTTTTTATTTTTTTTTTTGCTAAATTCTCCCTTTTCCAAAAAAAAAAAATTAGTGGGAGATAAATATTGGCAAGTCTGCCTCCGTGCCATTGCTGTGTGTGGTATCTGTCTCTCATTGTGTGGCACCGAAAACACTGTGTAATACTTGGCCTTTTTTTGGGGGGGGTACATTCTCCCTTTTCCACAAAAAAAATTAGTGGGAGATAAATATTGGCAAGTCTGCCTCCGTGCCATTGCTGTGTGTGGTATCTGTCTCTCATTGTGTGGCACCGAAAACACTGTGTAATACTTGGCCTTTTTTTTTGGGGGGGGGGGTACATTCTCCCTTTTCCACAAAAAAAAATAGTGGGAGATAAATATTGGCAAGTCTGCCTCCGTGCCATTGCTGTGTGTGGTATCTGTCTCTCATTGTGTGCCACCGAAAAACACTGTGTGATACTTGGCCATTTTTATTTTTTTTTTGCTAAATTCTCCCTTTCCCAAAAAAAAATTAGTGGGAGATAAATATTGGCAAGTCTGCCTCCGTGCCATTGCTGTGTGTGGTATCTGTCTCTCATTGTGTGGCACCGAAAACACTGTGTAATACTTGGCCTTTTTTTTGGGGGGGGGGTACATTCTCCCTTTTCCACAAAAAAAAATTAGTGGGAGATAAATATTGGCAAGTCTGCCTCCGTGCCATTGCTGTGTGTGGTATCTGTCTCTCATTGTGTGGCACCGAAAACACTGTGTAATACTTGGCCTTTTTTTTTTTTTTTTTTTTTGGTACATTCTCCCTTTTCCACAAAAAAAAATTATTGGGAGATAAATATTGGCAAGTCTGCCTCCGTGCCATTGCTGTGTGTGGTATCTGTCTCTCATTGTGTGCCACCGAAAACACTGTGTAATACTTGGCCATTTTTTTTTTTTTGGGGTACATTCTCCCTTTTCCACAAAAAAAAATTAGTGGGAGATAAATATTGGCAAGTCTGCCTCCGTGCCATTGCTGTGTGTGGTATCTGTCTCTCATTGTGTGCCACCGAAAACACTGTGTAATACTTGGCCATTTTTTTTTTTTTGCTAAATTCTCCCTTTTCCAAAAAAAACTTAGTGGGAGATAAATATTGGCAAGTCTGCCTCCGTGCCATTGCTGTGTGTGGTATCTGTCTCTCATTGTGTGCCACTGAAAACACTGTGTAATACTTGGCCATTTTTTTTTTTTGCTAAATTCTCCCTTTTCCAAAAAAAAAATTAGTGGGAGATAAATATTGGCAAGTCTGCCTCCGTGCCATTGCTGTGTGTGGTATCTGTCTCTCATTGTGTGCCACCGAAAACACTGTGTAATACTTGGCCATTTTTTATTTATTTTTTGCTAAATTCTCCCTTTTCCAAAAAAAAAAATTAGTGGGAGATAAATATTGGCAAGTCTGCCTCCGTGCCATTGCTGTGTGTGGTATCTGTCTCTCATTGTGTGCCACCGAAAACACTGTGTAATACTTGGTCATTTTTATTTTTTTTTGCTAAATTCTCCCTTTTCCAAAAAAAAAATTAGTGGGAGATAAATATTGTCAAGTCTGCCTCCGTGCCATTGCTGTGTGTGGTATCTGTCTCTCATTGTGTGCCACCGAAAACACTGTGTAATACTTGGCCATTTTTTTTTTTTTTTTGCTAAATTCTCCCTTTTCCAAAAAAAAAAAATTAGTGGGAGATAAATATTGGCAAGTCTGCCTCCGTGCCATTGCTGTGTGTGGTATCTGTCTCTCATTGTGTGGCACCGAAAACACTGTGTAATACTTGGCCTTTTTTTGGGGGGGGGTACATTCTCCCTTTTCCACAAAAAAAAATTAGTGGGAGATAAATATTGGCAAGTCTGCCTCCGTGCCATTGCTGTGTGTGGTATCTGTCTCTCATTGTGTGCCACCGAAAACACTGTGTAATACTTGGCCATTTTTTTTTTTGTGCTAAATTCTCCCTTTTCCCAAAAAAAAATTAGTGGGAGATAAATATTGGCAAGTCTGCCTCCGTGCCATTGCTGTGTGTGGTATCTGTCTCTCATTGTGTGCCACCGAAAACACTGTGTAATACTTGGCCATTTTTTTTTTTTAGGGTAAATTCTCCCAGAAAAAAAAAAAAAATAGTGGGAGATTAAGATTGGCATTTCTGCTTGAGTGCTGGTCCTGTGTGTGCCATCTGTCTCAAATTATTGGGGCACAGAAAACCTAGTGTGTAACATTGGGCCTGATTTTCCTTTCAGTGTCAGGCACCTATAAAGGTATATATAAATCCTACAGAAGTTTGAGTTCACCTGATAAGTTGTTTTACAGTAACAAATAGCGTTACTTTGGTTACGTTTTGCAAACAATGAGGAAGTCTAGTGGAAGAGGTCGTGGCCGTGGGCGGTCATTGTCAGCTGGTAATGATGGTAGTGGTGGTGGAGCATCAGGTGGTCGTGGTAAAAGCAGTACAGCACCTAAGTCTCGAGTTGTTGAGCCAGGTTCGTTGTCTGGCTACACAAGGCCTCGAACGCTCTCTTTTCTGGGAGTAGGAAAACCACTTTTGAAGCCGGAGCAGGAGGAACAAGTATTGGCTTTCATTGCTGACTCTGCCTCTAACTCTTTCACCTCCTCCTCGGAAAGTGCCAAATGTCAGAGCAGTACATCGTCAGTGGATGCTCCCGGTCAGGAACAAGTCGCTTCCTTGTGTCCTTCACTAAAAACAACAGTTAAGGATGCGTCAGTCGACACAACAGGTTACTCCATGGAGCTCTTTACACATACCGTTCCTGGGTTACACAGTGAAACAGTTAACAGGCTATGCCCATTAGAAGTTGAATCGGACATGGAGTGCACAGATGCACAGCCACAGCCAGATTACTATGCTGTTCCTTTGACTCAGACCAGAACATTGCCCTCGCAGTGTACTGAGGCAGAATCAAAACCAGCGGAGACTATGGTGCTCCGTCACGAACGCAATACCACCGGCTTACACGGTGACACAGACGAAGTTGCACACAACATAGAAGAGGAGGTCATAGATGACCCAGTTGTGGACCCCGATTGGCAGCCATTGGGGGAACAGGGTGCAGGCGGCAGTAGTTCTGAAGCGGAGGAGGAGGAGCCGCAGCAGGCATCAACATCACAACAGGTTCCATCTACCGGGCCCGTATCTGGCAAAAAACGCGTGGCAAAACCAAAACCAGTTGGAGGACAGCGTGGCCATCCAGTTAAAGAAGCTCAGTCTGCAATGCCTGAAAAGGTATCCGATAGTAGAAAGAGTGCAGTCTGGCATTTTTTTAAACAACATCCAAATGATCAGCGCAAAGTCATCTGTCAAAAATGTTCAACTACCTTAAGCAGAGGTCAGAATCTTAAAAGTCTAAATACAAGTTGCATGCATAGACATTTATCCACCATGCATTTGCAAGCCTGGACTAACTACCAAACGTCCCTAAAGGTTGCAGCACCCTCGGCCAATGAAGCTAGTCAGCAATGCTACATCCCTTCCCTCCCTGTAAGCCCACCATTTCTCGCGCCACCTGCAGTATCTGTGCAGCTTTCGTCGCCAGGCCAAAGCAGTCAGGGAATCACCAGGTTAGTAGTAGGAAACACCGCATGTAGGGCACCGGCAAGAATACCATCTCCAACCCTCTCTCACTCTCCACCGGCACCACCGCTAGTTCCACGATCTCCATCTCTCCAGTCCAGCTCACCCTACATGAGACTCTTGTTAGGAAAAGGAAGTACTCATCCTCGCATCCGCGTACACAGGGTTTGAACGCCCACATTGCTAGACTAATCTCATTAGAGATGATGCCCTACCGGTTAGTTGAAAGCGAAGCTTTCAAAGCACTGATGGACTACGCTGTACCACGCTACGAGCTACCCAGTCGGCACTTCTTTTCTAGAAAAGCCATCCAAGCCCTCCAACAGCATGTTAAAGACCGCATCGTCCATGCACTCAGGCAGTCTGTGACTACAAAGGTGCACCTGACAACAGATGCATGGGCCAGTAGGCATGGCCAGGGACGTTACGTGTCCATCACGGCACACTGGGTGAATGTGGTAGATGCAAGGTCCACAGGGGACAGCAATATTGGGACAGTTCTGCCTAGCCCATGGTCAAGGAAAGAGTTGGCTGTAGGCGTTCACCCCCCCTCCTCCTCTTCCTCCTTCTCCTGCAGAAGCGAGAGCTCATCCACAGACCGCAGTCGCACATCCACTCCATCCGCAGCTGCCACTGTTGCACACCAGGTGTGCCATTATGGGACAGCTAGTGGCAAGCGTCAGCAGGCTGTATTGGCAATGAAGTGTTTGGGCAACAACAGACACACCGCGGAAGTTCTGTCCGAGTTCTTGCAGAATGAAACTCAGTCATGGCTGGGCACTGTACATCTTGAGGCGGGCAAGGTTGTGAGTGATAACGGAAGGAATTTTATGGCTGCCATAGCCCTTTCCCAACTGAAACACATTCCTTGCCTGGCTCACACCTTAAACCTGGTGGTGCAGTGCTTCCTGAAAAGTTACCCGGGGTTACCCGACCTGCTCCTCAAAGTGCGCAGACTTTGCTCGCATATCCGCCATTCGCCCGTACACTCCAGCCGTATGCAGAACTATCAGCGGTCTTTGAACCTTCCCCAGCATCGCCTAATCATCGACCTTGCAACAAGGTGGAACTCCACACTGCACATGCTTCAGAGACTGTGCGAACAGAGGCGTGCTGTTATGTTTTTGTGGGAGGATACACATACACGGGCAGGCAGCTGGATGGCAGACATGGAGTTATCAGGTGTGCAGTGGTCGAAGCTACAAGACCTGTGTCAAGTCCTTCAGTGTTTTGAGGAATGCACACGGCTGGTTAGTGCAGACAACGCCATAATAAGCATGAGCATCCCCCTAATGCGTCTGCTGATGCAAAGTTTGACGCACATAAAGGAGCAGGCGTCTGCAGCCGAGGAAAAGAGGAAAGCCTTGATGACAGTCAGCCATTGTCTGGGCCATGTAGAGGACGCGGTAGCGGGCGAAGAGGAGGAGGAGGATGATGGGGATGAGTACTTTTTGAATGAGGAAGCTTCTCCTGGGCCAACAGAAATTAGTGGCATTGCAAGGCCGGGTTCTGTTTTTTTAAGGGAGACAAGTGACGTAGATTTGCCTGTAACTGCCCCTCCAACCAGCACAACCGCAGATTTGACAACTGGAACTTTGGCTCACATGGCGGATTATGCCTTACGTATCCTCAAAAGGGACACACGCATTATAAAAATGATGAGCGATGATGATTACTGGTTGGCCTGCATCCTTGACCCTCGCTATAAAGGCAAATTGCAAAATATTATGCCACATGAGAACCTCGAACAAATATTAGCAACCAAACAAGCTACTCTTGTTTGATTCAGGCATTCCCAGCACACAGTGCCGGTGATGGTTCTCACACAAGCTGCAGGGGGCTACCTGTTAGAGGTGCACAGATCAGAAGTGGCGTTGGACAGAGGGGTTTTCTGACCAGGTTGTGGAGTGATTTCGCAATGACCGCAGACAGGACAGGTACTGCAGCATATATTCAAAGTGACAGGAGACAACATTTGTCCAGTATGGTTACTAACTATTTTTCATCCCTTATCGATGTTCTCCCTCAACCGTCATTCCCATTTGATTACTGGGCATCCAAATTAGACACCTGGCCTGAATTGGCAGAATATGCATTGCAGGAGTTTGCTTGCCCAGCAGCTAGTGTGCTATCAGAAAGAGTATTCAGTGCTGCTGGTTCAATATTAACCGAAAAAAGGACTCGTCTGGCTACCCAAAATGTGGATGATCTCACCTTCATTAAAATGAACCACTCCTGGATTTCAAATTATTTTGCCCCACCTTTCCCGGCTGACACCTAGCTTTCCTATAGAAATTGCTTGCTTGTGGACTGGTCTTACTGAGTGTTCCAATCTGTTAATTTGCAGCAGCTGTTTGTCCAGCATACGACATGTTTACACCTCCCCCAATGGGAAAACTCCCCCCACGGGGCCGTGGTCTCGCCACTTGGCGCAAGCACCCGTTACAGTGCTGTTTGTCTGAAGAGGTGGGTGTGCCCGCTTTTGGTCGACGGCACTGCCACTGGGTCCCTCATAGTACAATGTAGTGTCTCTGGCGGTGGTGGTGCGCACCCAACGTCAGACACACCGTTGTAACATGAGGGGCCCTGAGGCAGTACCGCCGGCCACAAGAGAGTCCTCCCCCCCCGCTCAAACTGTGCTCTACCACGTGCAAAATTATCTCGCACAGCTCCGCCAATGTTTAGTCTATGCGCTGACATCATTCAATGCCTGGCACTGACAAACAATACCAATTTGTTGACATCTATGATGCTAGTTAAAGTAGTCTGGGTCAGTGTCCTATATTGACACCAGTAAATACTAATTTACTGCCAAATTACTTTGTCATAAACTCTGCAGATGAGCCCACCCCTGTACCTAAGCATGCCACCCTTTTTTTTATTTATAGTTGTTTTGCGAGACATTAACATCTATTTATTTTTTGGGAGTACTAACTGTATCAGACACCTCTTGCAATACTCCTCCACTGACCACAATGCTGCCTGCCTGTGTATCCATGTAACCGATTTAAAACTGCCATGCCTGCCTATTGTTTGTTATTTTAGGCCTTTGATAGCCTGTCTGCGGCCCCTACTTGCAATACTCCTCCACTGACCACACCAATGCTGCCCGTGTACCCCTGGAACCTATTTAAATGTTCATAGAGCCTAGTTATATATTTTATTTACTATTAATAAAGCCATGATGGACTACGCTGTACCATGCTACAAGCTAACCAGTCGACACTTCTTTTGCGAGAAAAGCCATCCCAACCCTCCACCAGCATGTAAAAGATCGCATTGTCCATGCACTCTGGCAATCTGTGAGTACAAAGGTGCACCTGACAACAGACGCATGGACCTGTAGGCATGGCCACGGAAGATTACGTGTCCATTACGGCGCAATGGGTTAATGTGGTGGATGCATGGTCCACAGGGGACAGCCTACTAAGTCTGTCTGCAGTCCCTAATTCAAATTGTCCTCCACTGTCTAAATCGGAGCTTCCACCTTCTGGCTTTCGGCCTATAGTATCAGATATTAAATTGCATTTGGTTACGGCCTACTAACGGTGTCTGCCCCTGCCTGGTGTTTTTCCTCAACTGAATAAAGCTGAGCTTCAACCTTCTGGCTCTCATTAAGTGCTGTGTTTTTAAAAATTGGTGGTTAGGGCCTACTAACGGTGTCTGCCCCTCCCTGGTGTTTGCCCTCAACTGAATAAAGCTGAGCTTCCACCTTCTGGCTTTCGGCCTATAGTATCAGATATTAAACTGCATTTGGCCTTCAACTTTGGTTATGGCCTACTAACGGTGTCTGCCCCTGCCTGGTGTTTGTCCTCAACTGAATAAAGCTGAGCTTCAACCTTCTGGCTCTCATTAAGTGCTGTGTTTTTAAAAATTGGTGGTTAGGGCCTACTAACGGTGTCTGCCCCTCCCTGGTGTTTGCCCTCAACTGAATAAAGCTGAGCTTCAGTCTTAGGCTTTTGGCCTAAAGTATCAGATATTAAACTGCATTTGGCCTATTAGTGTGTTTGGGCCCTTAAAACAGTGTCTGCTGCTCCTGGGTTTGCTACTCCACTGAACAAAGCAATGCCGCCTGTTTAGTCCTGTTACCAATTTTGAACTGCATTTAGCCTACTTTATTCTTTGGCCCTATATCTGTTTCCTCCTCATCCTGCCCATTGCCCAGACACTGCTAGATGAGTCTGCTGCTACATTGACCTAGACCACTACATTCCCCTTGCACTCTACACAGCCAGAATCTGACCCTGCTGAAAGTAAGGTTCCCCTTCCCGCATGTTATACCTCCTTACACAGGGACAAAGAGGAAGGTGCAGATGAAAGTGCAGGTTCCTTCATCAGGTGGGGGGGGCATACTCGTTGGCGACGTCACTGGCACAGGGCCCCTCAGAGTATGCAAAAGTGTCGCTGCTGGTGGGAGGCGCCCCCGCCGTGCAAACACACCGCTGTACTTTGAGGGGCCCTGTGCCAGTGCCAATGCGAACAAGTGTGCCCCCCTGCTTGCTCAGGATCACAGCACTTGCAACGTTGAAATACTTACCTCTCCCTGTTCCACCGCCGTGACGTAGTCCACGATTCCTGGGCCCACTAAAACCTTGAACCAGCCCTACCCCCCACAACTTTTGCCAAATGACCCCCAAGTTCCATTGAACAACTATTATTATAAAGTTAATTAAGATTGACAAGCTTCAGAAACAAGAATGGATGTTTTTGACATTAAAATGGGCACTGTAGGTGTTTTCCTGGCCTCCACTCACTGCCGACTATGCTTCCCCATTGACTTGCATTGGGTTTCGTGTTTCGGTCGATCCCCGACTTTTAGCGATAATCGGCCGACTGCACTCGACTCGACTCTGGACAAAGTCGGGTTTCACAAAACCCGACTCGATCTTTAAAAAATGAAAGTCGCTCAACCCTAATAATAATTAATAATAATAATACTGCTGTGCAGCTGCCAAAGACATTGAGTCGAGTTGCCCATCCAGTAACAGAAGTTGTCAAAATGCTGCGCAATTATACTATTTCTACTCTGGGGAAATTGAAGCCAATTTAGTGGTGTGCGGCAATAATTTTTTGACATGTGGAGACTCCAAGTTGGGTCTCCATCTGATTGGTTGCCTGTAGTGGAAGGGGTGTCAGAACCCCTTTATACTACTTCTACTATGGGGAAATTAATGCCACTTTAGTGGTGCGGGGCAATAATTTTTTGAAATATTTGGTCTCCAAGAGTTGGGTCTCCTTCATTGTGTGTTAACTGTAGCAGTAGGTCTCCCAGAGCGGCAGGCTTGCACTTTCTTTCAGTAAGCTACCTGTGTTACTATCCTTAAATGTTTCTAAGGGCTTATACCATTCACCGTAAAAAAAAAAAGTTCTGATTTCGGTCGAGAAAAGTTGGGCTAGTGTAATGCAAGTGCCATGCAATTTTCATGCGACTACAATCCGTTTTTTCATACGTAGCATCCGATTTATATCCAAATGCCATGCAACTGCTATCCGACTGCAATGCGATTTTAACATGAGCTTTTACACACATGGTCAAAATTGTTGGTACCCCTCATGTAAATGGAGCGCCCCCAAGGGCTAGGCTAGGGGTACTCAGTACCAGGTCCTTCGGTTCTCAAAGGGGATGTCACGGTGGCTGACCCGGTCCGTGGCCCTCGGGACGTCTGTGTATAAAGGGTGTGTCTTTAAAGGGATATGTTCGTGACGCCACCTGTGGTATTCGGTCAGAGTGACCGTCGTTGCTTTAAGGGGTTCGCTGGAGTGATGTTATGGCAGCTAGATGGTATACCTTCCCACAGGTGAAGTATGTCCCCAGTGCTTCCCAGTGTGTAGATGGTGGATGGTGTGAGGCGCAGTGAAGAATGAGGACACAAGGTTGCAGTCTCTTTACCTTTTACTGAAGGCTTCAGCATCCACAGTCCAGAGCACCAGATCACAGGGCAGGCAGAGTCCGGCCGGTTTGGAGGCAAATCCAAAGTCCCCTTATCCAGATAGAAATCAGTAGCCTCCCTTTAGCGCCTTGGTGTTGTAGTACCTTACTGCTAAGCCTCTCATAAGGTCCTCACAGATGCTGTAGATGTTATCGATGTTATGTCTCTCTCTCTGTCCCCCGGATAGGATAGGACAAAGCCGTATGACCAGTGGCTTGAGGCTTTTTACAGGGACTCTATCATGCCCCGGCCTCTAGTGGGTGCCACCTTGCCTCCTAGGTATAGGGAGGATCAGTTACTTGCAACTAGCTGTCATGCTGGTCTCTGGAGCAAGGCATAAAGGGACTATTGCTCCCTCGGTGTTTTGGCTACCGGGATCCTGCGCCTCAGAAGGAGGCAGCCTGTGTAGGTCAGAACTCCTTCTGGTATCCACTCCTTTGCTATGACTTCTTCACCCTCTCTACAATACAGTTCTCTTTTCGTTTCCTTTCTTAGGAACTGCCACACCTGGGGCAGGCGCAGCTCCGTGACCTTCTGTCTAGGCCTCTGACAGGCTCCCACCCCTGTTAGGGACCAACTACCTGAGCGAAGCTCAGCCAGCAACTGCCTAACTTCTTCTCCAGGCAACCAGTTTTACCTAAGTGTGAAGAGTGCCCTAATAAATTGGAGCATAGCTCCCCCTGGTCTGGTGGACTGGAGTATGAAATGTGTTGTATGTTTGTGATACCTGGTAAAGAGATCTCCTTCATTGCCTCCAAACGTAACATCACTCCCCCCTAGAGGAGAATGATATTACTGCAACGACCAGGACCCTGGGGCGCTGCATAATGACAGAAAAACCCATAACGGTCACAGAAATAACTTGAATCTTACAAAAGTAATAATAAATTAAAAAATCTATGAAAATGAACAAATGAAAGTCAGACATTGCTTTACAACCATGCTTCCACAGAATTTTGAAAAAAATAAAACTCATGAAATAGGCCTGAACAGAAATGATGGTACCTCTGAAAATAATGTAACAAAAGGGACATATTAAAGCAATGCGTGTCCACTAAATAATATCACAGGTGTCTACAATCTTGGAATCAGTGAGTGGGTCTGTATATAGGGCTACAGATACTCCCTGTGCCGTTTGGTGACATGGCATGTATCACACTCAACATGGACCAGAGGAATTGAAGGAAAGAGTTGTCTCAGGAGATTAGAAAAAAAACTAGATGGGTATTTCCTGAAGGAACTACAGATAGTGCTTTGGAATGGTGCCCGGGCTGCCCCTGCAAGACTTTCACACTTGGGTGCCCCTCAGGCGCTGGTTGGGTAGTTGTAGCCCCTCAGGGTTGAGGCCACTCTGGGTCCGATTTGGTGGGCCGGGTCACTCTGGGTCCGATTTGGTGGGCCGGGTCACTCTGGGTCCGATTTGGTGGCCCGGGTCACTCTGGGTCCGATTTGGTGGCCCGGGTCACTCTGGGTCCGATTTGGTGGCCCGGGTCACTCTGGGTCCGATTTGGTGGCCCGGGTCACTTTGGGTCCGATTTGGCGGGCGGCGCCACTCTGGGTCCGATTTGGCGGGCGGCGCCACTCTGGGTCCGATTTGGCGGGCGGCGCCACTCTGGGTCCGATTTGGCGGGCGGCACCACTCTGGGTCCGATTTGCGCCACTCTGGGTCCGATTTGGCGGGCGGGGCCACTCTGGGTCCGATTTGGCGGGCGGCGCCACTCTGGGTCCGATTTGGCGGGCGGCGCCACACTGGGTCCAATTTGGCGGGCGGCGCCACTCTGGGTCCGATTTGGCGGGCGGCGCCACTCTGGGTCCGATTTGGCGGGCGGCGCCACTCTGGGTCCGATTTGGCGGGCGGCACCACTCTGGGTCCGATTTGGCGGGGGGCGCCACTCTGGGTCCGATTTTGCGGGCGGCGCCACTCTGGGTCCGATTTGGCGGGCGGCGCCACTCTGGGTCTGATTTGGCGGGCGGCGCCACTCTGGGTCCGATTTGGCGGGCGGCGCCACTCTGGGTCCGATTTGGTGAGCGGGGCAATAATTATAATAAGACTACAGATAGTGCTTTGAAATTGTGCTGTGCTATCACTTTAAGAGCTGATATTATCTGGCAAAACTGTGCTGGTGTGGTCATGTACAGTTCGCAGGCGTTGGCATAGTAACTGGGCCTGACTGCGCATATCAATGAGCTAATCAGCCAGGTGGCAAGTACATTTCAAATTGCCTCAGAAACCCGGCCATTATAACCTATGGGAAAATTTCCCTATTGAAATGCATTACAATGAGGGGAAAAAACATTTTCAAACGCAAATTGCGCCAAAACTACAAATCCGATCGACACGAAAAATACTTAGCACACCTCTTGGGGACGCTGGCTTCGAAATGACACCTCACTGGAGTCTGTGAGTGAAGCGGTTCGGGCCGCATTACGTGCGGACTGAATAATAATAAGAACTAGATGGGTATTTCCTGAAGGAACTACAGATAGTGCTTTGGAATGGTGCCCGGGTTGCCCCAGCAAGACTTTCACACTTGGGTGCCCCTCAGGCGCTGTTTTGGTAGTTGTAGCCACACTGGGTCCAATTTGGCGGGCGGCGCCACACCGGGTCCGATTTGGCAGGCGGCGCCACTCCGGGTCCGATTTGGCGGGCGGCGCCACTCCGGGTCCGATTTGGCAGGCGGCGCCACTCCGGGTCCGATTTGGCGGGCTGCGCCACTCCGGGTCCGATTTGGCGGGCGGCGCCACTCCGGGTCCGATTTGGCGGGCGGCGCCACTCTGGGTCAGATTTGGCGGGCGGCGCCACTCCGGGTCCGATTTGGCGGGCGGCGCCACTCCGGGTCCGATTTGGCGGGCGGCGCCACTCCGGGTCCGATTTGGCGGGCGGCGCCACTCCGGGTCCGATTTGGCGGGCGGCGCCACTCTGGGTCCGATTTGGCGGGCGGCGCCACTCTGGGTCCGATTTGGCGGGCGGCGCCACTCTGGGTCCGATTTGGCGGGCGGCGCCACTCTGGGTCCGATTTGGCGGGCGGTGCCACTCTGGGTCTGATTTGGCGGGCGGCGCCACTCTGGGTCCGATTTGGCGGGCGGCGCCACTCTGGGTCCGATTTGGCGGGCGGCGCCACTCTGGGTCCGATTTGGCGGGCGGCGCCACTCTGGGTTCGATTTGGCGGGCGGCGCCACTCTGGGTCCGATTTGGCCGAACGGCGCCACTCTGGGTCCGATTTGGCGAGCGGCGCCACTCTGGGTCCGATTTGGCGGGCGGCGCCACTCTGGGTCCGATTTGGCGGGCGGCGCCACTCTGGGTCCGATTTGGCGGGCGGCGCCACTCTGGGTCCGATTTGGCAGGCGGCGCCACTCTGGGTCCGATTTGGCGGGCTGGGTCCGATTTGGTGAGCGGGGCAATAATTATAATAAGACTATAGATAGTGCTTTGAAATTGTGCTGTGCTATCACTTTAAGAGCTGATATTATCTGCCAAAACTGTCCTGCTAGGGTCATGTACAGTTCGCAGGCGTTGGCATAGTAACTGGGCCTGACTGAGCATATCAATGAGCTAATCAGCCAGGTGGCAGGTACATTTCAAATTGCCTCAGAAACCCGGCCATTATAACCTATGTGAAAATTTCCCTATTGAAATGCATTACAATGAGGGGAAAAAACATTTTCAAACGCAAATTGCGCCAAAACTACAAATCCGATCGACACGAAAAATACTTAGCACACCTCTTGGGGACGCTGGCTTCGAAATGACACCTCACTGGAGTCTGTGAGTGAAGCGGTTCGGGCCGCATTACGTGCGGACTGAATAATAATAAGAACTAGATGGGTATTTCCTGAAGGAACTACAGATAGTGCTTTGGAATGGTGCCCGGGCTGCCCCTGCAAGACTTTCACACTTGGGTGCCCCTCAGGCGCTGGTTTGGTAGTTGTAGCCCCTCAGGGTTGAGGCTTGGTGGGCCGGGTCACTCTGGGTCCGATTTGGTGGGCCGGGTCACTCTGGGTCCGATTTGGTGGGCCGGGTCACTCTGGGTCCGATTTGGTGGGCCGGGTCACTCTGGGTCCCATTTGGTGGGCCGGGTCACTCTGGGTCCCATTTGGTGGCCCGGGTCACTCTGGGTCCCATTTGGTGGCCCGGGTCACTCTGGGTCCCATTTGGTGGCCCGGGTCACTCTTGGTCCGATTTGGTGTCCCGGGTCACTCTGGGCCCGATTTGGTGGCCCGGGTCACTCTGGGCCCGATTTGGTCATCCCGGGTCACTCTGGGCCCGATTTGGTGGCCCGGGTCACTCTGGGCCCGATTTGGTGGCCCGGGTCACTCTGGGGCCGATTTGGTGGCCCGGGTCACTCTGGGTCCGATTTGGTGGCCCGGGTCACTCTGGGTCCCATTTGGTGGCCCGGGTCACTCTTGGTCCGATTTGGTGGCCCGGGTCACTCTGGGCCCGATTTGGTGGCCCGGGTCACTCTGGGCCCGATTTGGTCAACCCGGGTCACTCTGGGCCCGATTTGGTGGCCCGGGTCACTCTGGGCCCGATTTGGTGGCCCGGGTCACTCTGGGGCCGATTTGGTGGCCCGGGTCACTCTGGGTCCGATTTGGTGGCCCGGGTCACTCTGGGTCCGATTTGGTGGCCCGGGTCACTCTGGGTCCGATTTGGTGGCCCGGGTCACTCTGGGCCCGATTTGGTGGCCCGGGTCATTCTGGGCCCGATTTGGTCGGCCCGGGTCACTCTGGGCCCGATTTGGTCAACCCGGGTCACTCTGGGCCCGATTTGGTGGCCCGGGTCACTCTGGGCCCGATTTGGTCAACCCGGGTCACTCTGGGGCCGATTTGGTGGCCCGGGTCACTCTGGGTCCGATTTGGTGGCCCGGGTCACTCTGGGTCCGATTTGGTGGCCCGGGTCACTCTGGGTCCGATTTGGTGGCCCGGGTCACTCTGGGTCCGATTTGGTGGCCCGGGTCACTCTGGGTCCGATTTGGTGGCCCGGGTCACTCTGGGTCCGATTTGGTGGCCCGGGTCACTCTGGGTCCGATTTGGTGGCCCGGGTCACTCTGGGTCCGATTTGGTGGCCCGGGTCACTCTGGGTCCGATTTGGTGGCCCGGGTCACTCTGGGTCCGATTTGGTGGCCCGGGTCACTCTGGGTCCGATTTGGTGGCCCGGGTCACTCTGGGTCCGATTTGGTGGCCCGGGTCACTCTGGGTCCGATTTGGTGGCCCGGGTCACTCTGGGTCCGATTTGGTGGCCCGGGTCACTCTGGGTCCGATTTGATGGCCCGGGTCACTCTGGGTCCGATTTGGTGGCCCGGGTCACTCTGGGTCCGATTTGGTGGCCCGGGTCACTCTGGGTCCGATTTGGTGGCCCGGGTCACTCTGGGTCCGATTTTACGGGCGGCGCCACTCTGGGTCCGATTTGACGGGCGGCGCCACTCTGGGTCCGACTTGGCGGGCGGCGCCACTCTGGGTCCGACTTGGCGCGCGGCGCCACTCTGGGTCCGACTTGGCGGGCGGCGCCACTCTGGGTCCGACTTGGCGGGCGGTGCCACTCTGGGTCCGACTTGGTGGGCGGCGACACTCTGGGTCCGATTTGGTGGGCCGGGTCACTCTGGGTCCGATTTGGCGGGCCGGGTCACTCTGGGTCCGATTTGGTGGGCCGGGTCACTCTGGGTCCGATTTGGCGGGCCGGGTCACTCTGGGTCCGATTTGGCGGGCCGGGTCACTCTGGGTCCGATTTGGCGGGCCGGGTCACTCTGGGTCCGATTTGGCGGGCCGGGTCACTCTGGGTCCGATTTGGCGGGCCGGGTCACTCTGGGTCCGATTTGGCGGCCCGGGTCACTCTGGGTCCGATTTGGCGGCCCGGGTCACTCTGGGTCCGATTTGGCGGGCGGCGCCACTCTGGGTCCGATTTTGCGGGCGGCGCCACTCTGGGTCCGATTTTGCGGGCGGCGCCTCTCTGGGTCCGATTTGGCGGGCGGCGCAACTCTGGGTCCGATTTGGCGGGCGGCGCCACTCTGGGTCCGATTTGGCGGGCGGCGCCACTCTGGGTCCGATTTGGCGGGCGGCGCCACTCTGGGTCCGATTTGGCGGGCGGCGCCACTCTGGGTCCGATTTGGCGGGCGGCGCCACTCTGGGTCCGATTTGGCGGGCGGCGCCACTCTGGCTCCGATTTGGCGGGCGGCGCCACTCTGGGTCCGACTTGACGGGCGGCGCCACTCTGGGTCCGATTTGGCGGGCGGGGGCACTCTGGGTCCGATTTGGCAAGCGGGGGCACTCTCGTCCGATTTGGTGGGCTGGGTCCGATTTGGTGAGCGGGGCAATAATTATAAGACTACAGATAGTGCTTTGTAATTGTGCTGTACTGTCACTTTAAGAGCTGATATTATCTGACAAAACTTGTGACCTGGTGGGCTGGTAGAGTTTATAGGCGTTGGCATAGTAACTGGGTCTCACTGCGCATATCAATGAGGTAATCAGCCAGGTGGCAGTTATTTTTAGAAATTGCCTCAGAAATCAGGCCCATTATAAACGTATTGGAAAATTTCCCTATTGAAATGCATTGAGACACTTTTTTCAAACGCAAATTGCGCCAAAACTACAAATCCGATTGACACGAAAAATACTTAGCACACCTCTCAGGGACGCTGGCTTCGAAATGACACCTCACTGGAGTCTGTGAGTTTAGCGGTTCGGGCCGCATTACGTGCGGACTGAATAATAATAATAAGAACTGAAGGAACTACAGATAGTGCTTTGGAATGGTGCCCGGGCTGCCCCTGCAAGACTTTCAGACTTGGGTGCCCCTCAGGCGGTCCGATTTGGTGGGTTGGGTCAATCTGGGTCTGATTTTGTGGGCGGGGTAAATCTAGGTCCGATTCGGTGGGCGGGGTCACTTTTGGTCCGATTCTGTGGGCGCGGCCACTCTGGGTCCGATTCGGTGGGCGGAGCCACTCTGGGTCCGATTTGGTGGGCGGGGCACCTTAGGGACCAATTTGGTGGGTGGGGTCACTCGGTCCGATTTGGTGGGCTGGGCACCTCAGGGTCTGATTTGGTGGGCTGGGCACCTCAGGGTCCGATTTGATGGGTGGGGTCACTCTGGGTCCGATTTGGTGGGCGGGGTCACTCTGGGTCCGATTTGGTGGAAGGGGTCACTCTGGGTCTGATTTGGTGGAAGGGGTCACTCTGGGTCTGATTTGGTGGAAGGGGTCACTCTGGGTCCGATTTGGTGGGCGGAGCCACTCTGGGTCCGATTTGGCGGCCCGGGTCACTCTGGGTCCGATTTGGCGGCCCGGGTCACTCTGGGTCCGATTTGGCGGGCGGCGCCACTCTGGGTCCGATTTTGCGGGCGGCGCCACTCTGGGTCCGATTTTGCGGGCGGCGCCTCTCTGGGTCCGATTTGGCGGGCGGCGCAACTCTGGGTCCGATTTGGCGGGCGGCGCCACTCTGGGTCCGATTTGGCGGGCGGCGCCACTCTGGGTCCGATTTGGCGGGCGGCGCCACTCTGGGTCCGATTTGGCGGGCGGCGCCACTCTGGGTCCGATTTGGCGGGCGGCGCCACTCTGGGTCCGATTTGGCGGGCGGCGCCACTCTGGGTCCGATTTGGCGGGCGGCGCCACTCTGGCTCCGATTTGGCGGGCGGCGCCACTCTGGGTCCGACTTGACGGGCGGCGCCACTCTGGGTCCGATTTGGCGGGCGGGGGCACTCTGGGTCCGATTTGGCAAGCGGGGGCACTCTCGTCCGATTTGGTGGGCTGGGTCCGATTTGGTGAGCGGGGCAATAATTATAAGACTACAGATAGTGCTTTGTAATTGTGCTGTACTGTCACTTTAAGAGCTGATATTATCTGACAAAACTTGTGACCTGGTGGGCTGGTAGAGTTTATAGGCGTTGGCATAGTAACTGGGTCTCACTGCGCATATCAATGAGGTAATCAGCCAGGTGGCAGTTATTTTTAGAAATTGCCTCAGAAATCAGGCCCATTATAAACGTATTGGAAAATTTCCCTATTGAAATGCATTGAGACACTTTTTTCAAACGCAAATTGCGCCAAAACTACAAATCCGATCGACACGAAAAATACTTAGCACACCTCTCAGGGACGCTGGATTCGAAATGACACCTCACTGGAGTCTGTGAGTTTAGCGGTTCGGGCCGCATTACGTGCGGACTGAATAATAATAATAAGAACTGAAGGAACTACAGATAGTGCTTTGGAATGGTGCCCGGGCTGCCCCTGCAAGACTTTCACACTTGGGTGCCCCTCAGGCGGTCCGATTTGGTGGGTTGGGTCAATCTGGGTCTGATTTTGTGGGCGGGGTAAATCTAGGTCCGATTCGGTGGGCGGGGTCACTTTTGGTCCGATTCTGTGGGCGCGGCCACTCTGGGTCCGATTCGGTGGGCGGAGCCACTCTGGGTCCGATTTGGTGGGCGGGGCACCTTAGGGACCAATTTGGTGGGTGGGGTCACTCGGTCCGATTTGGTGGGCTGGGCACCTCAGGGTCTGATTTGGTGGGCTGGGCACCTCAGGGTCCGATTTGATGGGTGGGGTCACTCTGGGTCTGATTTGGTGGGCGGGGTCACTCTGGGTCCGATTTGGTGGAAGGGGTCACTCTGGGTCTGATTTGGTGGAAGGGGTCACTCTGGGTCTGATTTGGTGGAAGGGGTCACTCTGGGTCCGATTTGGTGGGCGGAGCCACTCTGGGTCCGATTTGGTGGGCGGGGTCACTCTGGGTCCGATTTGGTGGGCGGGGTCACTCTGGGTCCGATTTGGTGGGCGGGGTCACTCTGGGTCCGATTTGGTGGGCCGGGCCCCTCGGAGTCCGATTTGGTGGGCCGGGCCCCTCGGGTTCCGAATTGGTGAGCGGGGTAATCTACTATATAATTGTCTAAGGGCACTTCCGTCTTTCTGTCTCACAACACCGCTACGTCATCATCTCGTGAGACCGCAATGCACTCTTGGGACCGGAGCGCGCAACAAGCATCGGGTAGCGGCCACTCCAGGTGCAACAAGCATCGTGTACCGGCCGCTCTAGGAGGTGCAACAACCATCAGATACCGGCCGCTCCAGGAGGTGAGTATGTAACTTTTTTATTTTAATTCTTTTTTTTTTTTTTTAACAGGGATATGCAGTATACTATGTGACTGGACAATATACTACGTGACTGGGCAGTATAACTACGTGGCTCTGCGCTGTATACTGCGTGGCTCTGCGCTGTATACTGCGTGGCTCTGCGCTGTATACTACGCGGCTCTGCGCTGTATACTACGCGGCTCTGCGCTGTATACTGCGCGGCTCTGCGCTGTGTACTACGCGGCTCTGCGCTGTATACTGCGCGGCTCTGCGCTGTGTACTGCGCGGCTCTGCGCTGTGTACTGCGCGGCTCTGCGCTTTGTACTGTGCGGCTCTGCGCTATATACTGCGTGGCTCTTCGCTGTATACTACGCGGCTCTGCGCTGTGTACTGCGCGGCTCTGCGCTGTGTACTGCGCGTGTCCGTGCTGTGTACTGCGCGTGTCTGCGCTGTATACTGCGCGGCTCTGTGCTGTGTACTGCACGGCTCTGCACTGTGTACTGCACGGCTCTGCGCTGTATACTGCGGGGCTCTGCACTGTGGACTGCGCGGCTCTGTGCGGTATACTGCGCGGCTCTGCTCTTTATACTGTGCGGCTCTGCGCTCTGTACTGCGCGGCTCTGCGCTGTGTACTGCCCGGCTCTGCGCTGTGTACTGCGCGGCTCTGCGCGGTATACTGCGCGGCTCTGCGCTGTGTACTGCACGGCTCTGCGCTTTATACTGCGCAGCTCTGCGCTGTGTACTGCGCGGCTCTGCGCTGTGTACTGCGCGGCTCTGCGCTGTGTACTGCGCGGCTCTGCGCTTTGCCCTGCGCCGCTCTGCGCTGTGTACTGCGCGGCTCTGCGCTGTGTACTGCGCGGCTCTGCACTGTGTACTGCGCGGCTCTGCGCGGTATACTGCGCGGCTCTGCTCTTTATACTGTGCGGCTCTGCGCTGTGTACTGCGCGGCTCTGCGCTGTGTACTGTGCGGCTCTGCGCTGTGTACTGCGCGGCTCTGCGCTGTGTACTGCGCGGCTCTGCGCTTTGCACTGCGCCGCTCTGCGCTGTGTACTGCGCGGCTCTGCGCTGTATACTGCGCGGCTCTGCGCTTTCCACTGCGCCGCTCTGCGCTGTGTACTGCGCGGCTCTGCGCTGTGTACTGCACAGCTCTGCGCTGTGTACTGCGCGGCTCTGCACTGTGTACTGCGCGGCTCTGCGCGGTATACTGCGCGGCTCTGCTCTTTATACTGTGCGGCTCTGCGCTCTGTACTGCGCGGCTCTGCGCTGTGTACTGCGCGGCTCTGCGCTGTGTACTGCGCGGCTCTGCGCTGTGTACTGCGCGGCTCTGCGCGGTATACTGCGCGGCTCTGCGCTGTGTACTGCACGGCTCTGCGCTTTATACTGCGCGGCTCTGCGCTGTGTACTGCGCGGCTCTGCGCTGTGTACTGCACGGCTCTGCGCTTTATACTGCGCGGCTCTGCGCTGTGTACTGCGCGGCTCTGCGCTGTGTACTGCGCGGCTCTGCGCTGTGTACTGCGTGGCTGTGCAATATACTACGTGGACATGCATATTCTAGAATACCCGATGAGTTAGAATCGGGCCACAGTCTAATAATCATAAGACTACAGATAGTGCTTTGTAATTGTGCTGTACTGTCACTTTAAGAGCTGATATTATCTGACAAAACTTGTGACCTGGTGAGCTGATAGACTTTATAGGCGTTGGCATAGTAACTGGGTCTCACTGCGCATATCAATGAGCTAATCAGCCAGGTGGCAGTTATTTTTAGAAATTGCCTCAGAAATCAGGCCCATTATAAACGTATTGGAAAATTTCTCTATTGAAATGCATTGAAACACTTTTTTCAAACACAAATTGCGCAAAAACTACAAATCCGATCGGCACGAAAAATACTTAGCACACCTCTCAGGAACGCTGGCTTCGAAATGACACCTCACTGGAGTCTGTGAGTGAAGCGGTTCGGGCCGCATTACGTGCGGACTGAATAATAATAATAATAACTAGATGGGTATTTCCTGAAGGAACTACAGATAGTGCTTTGGAATGGTGCCCGGGCTGCCCCTGCAAGACTTTCACACTTGGGTGCCTCTCAGGCGCTGGTTTGGTAGTTGTAGCCCCTCAGGGTTGAGGCCACTCTGGGTCCGATTTCGTGGGTTGGGTCACTCTGGGTCCGATTTGGTTGGCCTGGGTCACTCTGGGTCCGATTTGGTGGGCGGCGCCACTCTGGGTCCGATTTGGCGGGCGGCGCCACTCTGGGTCCGATTTGGCGGGCGGCGCCACTCTGGGTCCGATTTGGCGGGCGGCGCCACTCTGGGTCCGATTTGGCAGGCGGCGCCACTCTGGGACCGATTTGGCGGGCCGGGTCACTCTGGGTCCGATTTGGCGGGCCGGGTCACTCTGGGTCCGATTTGGTGGGCCAGGTCACTCTGGGTCCGATTTGGTGGCCCGGGTCACTCTGGGTCCGAGTTGGTGGCCCGGGTCACTCTGGGTCCGATTTGGCGGGCGGCGCCACTCTGAGTCCGATTTGGCGGGCGGCGCCACTGTGGGTCCAATTTGGCGGGCGGCGCCACTCTGGGTCCGATTTGGCGGGCGGCGCCACTCTGGGTCCGATTTGGCGGGCGGCGCCACTCTGGGTCCGATTTGGCGGGCGGCGCCACTCTGGGTCCGATTTGGCGGGCGGCGCCACTCTGGGTCCGATTTGGCGGGCGGCGCCACTCTGGGTCCGATTTGGCGGGCGGCGCCACTCTGGGTCCGATTTGGCGGGCGGCGCCACTCTGGGTCTGATTTGGCGGGCGGCGCCACTCTGGGTTCGATTTGGAGGGCGGCGCCACTCTGGGTCCGATTTGACGGGCGGCGCCACTCTGGGTCCGATTTGGCGGGCGGCGCCACTCTGGGACCGATTTGGCGGGCCGGGTCACTCTGGGTCCGATTTGGCGGGCCGGGTCACTCTGGGTCCGATTTGGCGGGCCGGGTCACTCTGGGTCCGATTTGGCGGCCCGGGTCACTCTGGGTCCGAGTTGGTGGCCCGGGTCACTCTGGGTCCGATTTGGCGGGCGGCGCCACTCTGGGTGTGATTTGGCGGGCGGCGCCACTCTGGGTCCGATTTGGCGGGCGGCGCCACTCTGGGTCCGATTTGGCGGGCGGCGCCACTCTGGGTCCGATTTGGCGGGCGGCGCCACTCTGAGTCCGATTTGGCGGGCGGCGCCACTCTGGGTCCGATTTGGCGGGCGGCGCCACTCTGGGTCCGATTTGGCGGGCGGCGCCACTCTGGGTCCGATTTGGCGGGCGGCGCCACTCTGGGTCCGATTTGGCGGGCGGCGCCACTCTGGGTCCGATTTGGAGGGCGGCGCCACTCTGGGTCCGATTTGGCGGGCGGCGCCACTCTGGGTCCGATTTGGCGGGCGGCGCCACTCTGGGTCCGATTTGGCGGGCGGCGCCACTCTGGGTCCGATTTGGCGGGCGGCGCCACTCTGGGTCCGATTTGGTGGCCTGGGTCACTCTGGGTCCGATTAGGTGGCCTGGGTCACTCTGGGTCCGATTTGGTGGGCCGGGTCATTCTGGGTCCGATTTGGTGGGTCGGGTCACTCTGGGTCCGATTTGGTGGCCCGGGTCACTCTGGGTCCGAGTTGGCGGGCGGCGCCACTCTGGGTCCGATTTGGCGGGCGGCGCCACTCTGGGTCCGATTTGGCGGGCGGCGCCACTCTGGGTCCGATTTGGCGGGCGGCGCCACTCTGGGTCCGATTTGGCGGGCGGCGCCACTCTGGGTCCGATTTGGCGGGCGGCGCCACTCTGGGTCCGATTTGGCGGGCGGCGCCACTCTGGGTCCGATTTGGCGGGCGGCGCCACTCTGGGTCCGATTTGGTGGGCCGGGTCACTCTGGGTCCGATTTGGTGGGCCGGGTCACTCTGGGTCCGATTTGGTGGGCCGGGTCACTCTGGGTCCGATTTGGTGGGCCGGGTCACTCTGGGTCCGATTTGGTGGGCCGGGTCACTCTGGGTCCGATTTGGTGGGCCGGGTCACTCTGGGTCCGATTTGGTGGGCCGGGTCACTCTGGGTCCGATTTGGTGGGCCGGGTCACTCTGGGTCCGATTTGGTGGGCCGGGTCACTCTGGGTCCGATTTGGTGGGCCGGGTCACTCTGGGTCCGATTTGGTGGGCCGGGTCACTCTGGGTCCGATTTGGTGGGCCGGGTCACTCTGGGTCCGATTTGGTGGGCCGGGTCACTCTGGGTCCGATTTGGTGGGCCGGGTCACTCTGGGTTCGATTTGGTGGCCCGGGTCACTCTGGGTCCGATTTGGTGTGCCGGGTCACTCTGACTGACAGCAGGACAAGGGAATGGCTGATAACAGAGAGAAATAGACTGACAGCAGGACGGGGATTGGCTGATAACAGAGAGAAACAGACTGACAGCAGGATGGGGGAATGGCTGATAACAGAGAGAATAGACTGACAGCAGGACTGGGAATGGCTGGTAACAGAGAGAATAGACTGACAGCAGGACAGTGGAATGGCTGATAACAGAGAGAAATAGACTGACAGCAGTACGGGGAATGGCTGATAACAGAGAGAATAATTGCGGGAAAAAAGCCTAATAAGAATAAATAGACTGACAGCAGGACAGGGGAATGGCTGATAACAGAGAGGAGCTGATATTATCTGACTGACAAAACCTGTTTCCTAGTGGGCTCGTAGGCATTGGCATAGTAACTGCGTCTGACTGCGCATATCAATGAGCTAATCAGCCAGGTGGCAGTTTTGAAATTGCCTCAGAAACCAGGCCATTATACCATATGAGGAAATTTCCCTATTGAAATGCATTGAGCAATGCTTTCCAATGGGGGGAAAACAATTTTCAAACGCAAATTGCGCCAAAACTACAAATCCGATCGACACGAAAAATACTTAGCACACCTCTCGTGGACGCTGGCTTCGAAATGACACCTCACTGGAGTCTGTGCGTTTAGCGGTTCGGGCCGCATTACGTGCGGACTGAATAATAATAATAAGAACTGAAGGAACTACAGATAGTGCTTTGGAATGGTGCCCGGGCTGCCCCTGCAAGACTTTCACACTTGGGTGCCCCTCAGGCGGTCCGATTTGGTGGGTTGGGTCAATCTGGGTCTGATTTTGTGGGCGGGGTAAATCTAGGTCCGATTCGGTGGGCGGGGTCACTTTTGGTCCGATTCTGTGGGCGCGGCCACTCTGGGTCCGATTCGGTGGGCGGAGCCACTCTGGGTCCGATTTGGTGGGCGGGGCACCTTAGGGACCAATTTGGTGGGTGGGGTCACTCGGTCCGATTTGGTGGGCTGGGCACCTCAGGGTCTGATTTGGTGGGCTGGGCACCTCGGGGTCCGATTTGGTGGGTGGGGTCACTCTGGGTCCGATTTGGTGGGCGGGGTCACTCTGGGCCCGATTTGGTGGAAGGGGTCACTCTGGGTCCGATTTGGTGGAAGGGGTCACTCTGGGTCTGATTTGGTGGAAGGGGTCACTCTGGGTCCGATTTGGTGGGCGGAGCCACTCTGGGTCCGATTTGGTGGGCGGGGTCACTCTGGGTCTGATTTAGGGGGTGGGGTCACTCTGGGTCCGATTTGGTGGGCCGGGCCCCTCGGGGTCCGATTTGGTGGGCCGGGCCTCTCGGGTTCTGAATTGGTGAGCGGGGTAATCTACTATCTAATTATCTAAGGGCACTTCCGTCTTTCTGTCTCACAACACCGCTACGTCATCATCTCGTGAGACCGCAATGCACTCTTGGGACCGGAGCGCGCAACAAGCATCGGGTACCGGCCACTCCAGGTGCAACAAGCATCGTGTACCGGCCGCTCTAGGAGGTGCAACAACCATCAGATACCGGCCGCTCCAGGAGGTGAGTATGTAACTTTTTTATTTTAATTCTTTTTTTTTTTTAACAGGGATATGCAGTATACTATGTGACTGGACAATATACTACGTGACTGGGCAGTATAACTACGTGGCTCTGCGCTGTATACTGCGTGGCTCTGTGCTGTATACTGCGTGGCTCTGCGCTGTATACTACGCGGCTCTGCGCTGTATACTACGCGGCTCTGCGCTGTATACTGCGTGGCTCTGCGCTGTGTACTGCGCGGCTCTGCGCTGTGTACTGCGCGGCTCTGCACTGTGTACTGCGCGTTCTGCGCTGTATACTGCGCGGCTCTGCGCTGTATACTGCGCAGCTCTGCGCAGCTCTGCGCAGCTCTGCGCTTTGTACTGCGCGGCTCTGCGCTATATACTGCGTGGCTCTTCGCTGTATACTACGCGGCTCTGCGCTGTGTACTGCGCGGCTCTGCGCTGTGTACTGCGCGTGTCCGTGCTGTGTACTGCGCGTGTCTGCGCTGTATACTGCGGGGCTCTGCACTGTATACTGCGGGGCTCTGCGCTGTATACTACGCGGCTCAGCGCTGTATACTGCGCGGCTCTGCGCTGCATACTGCGTGGCTCTACGCTGCGTACTGCGCGGCTCTGCGCTGTATACTGTGGCTCTGCGCTGTGTACTGCGCGGCTCTGTGCTGTGTACTGTGCGGCTCTGCACTGTGTACTGCGCGGCTCTGCGCTGTGTACTGCGCGGCTCTGCGCTGTGTACTGCGCGGCTCTGCGCTGTGTACTGCGCGGCTCTGCGCTCTGTACTGCGCGGCTCTGCGCTGTGTACTGCGCGGCTCTGCGCTGTATACTGCGCGGCTCTGTGCTGTGTACTGCGCGGCTCTGCGCTGTGTACTGCGCGGCTCTGCGCTGTGTACTGCTCGGCTCTGCGCTGTGTACTGCGCGGCTCTGCGCTGTGTACTGCGCGGCTCTGCGCTGTGTACTGCGCGGCTCTGCGCTGTGTACTGCGCGGCTCTGCGCTGTGTACTGCACGGCTCTGCGCGGTATACTGCGCGGCTCTGCGCTTTATACTGTGCGGCTCTGCGCTCTGTACTGCACGGCTCTGCGCTGTCTACTGCGCGGCTCTGCGCTGTGTACTGCTCGGCTCTGCGCTGTGTACTGCGCGGCTCTCCGCTTTATACTGCGCGGCTCTGCGCTTTATACTGCGCGGCTTTGCGCTGTGTACTGCATGGCTCTGCGCTGTGTACTGCGCGGCTCTGCGCTGTGTACTGCACGGCTCTGCGCTGTGTACTGCACGGCTCTGCGCTTTATACTGCGCGGCTCTGCGCTGTGTACTGCACGGCTCTGCGCTGTGTACTGCGCGGCTCTGCGCTGTGTACTGCACGGCTCTGCGCTTTATACTGCGCGGCTCTGCGCTGTGTACTGCACGGCTCTGCGCTGTGTACTGCGCGGCTCTGCGCTGTGTACTGCGCGGCTCTGCGCTTTATACTGCGCGGCTCTGCGCTTTATACTGCGCGGCTCTGCGCTGTGTACTGCGCGGCTCTGCGCTGTGTACTGCGCGGCTCTGCGCTGTGTACTGCACGGCTCTGCGCTTTATACTGCGCGGCTCTGCGCTGTGTACTGCACGGCTCTGCGCTGTGTACTGCGCGGCTCTGCGTTGTGTACTGCACGGCTCTGCGCTTTAAACTGCGCGGCTCTGCGCTGTGTACTGCACGGCTCTGCGCTGTGTACTGCGCGGCTCTGCGCTGTGTACTGCGCGGCTCTGCGCTTTATACTGCGCGGCTCTGCACTGTGTACTGCGCGGCTCTGCGCTGTGTACTGCGCGGCTCTGCGCTGTGTACTGCACGGCTCTGCGCTTTATACTGCGCGGCTCTGCGCTGTGTACTGCGCGGCTCTGCACTGTATACTGCGTGGCTGTGCAATATACTACGTGGACATGCATATTCTAGAATACCCGATGAGTTAGAATCGGGCCACAGTCTAATAATCATAAGACTACAGATAGTGCTTTGTAATTGTGCTGTACTGTCACTTTAAGAGCTGATATTATCTGACAAAACTTGTGACCTGGTGAGCTGATAGACTTTATAGGCGTTGGCATAGTAACTGGGTCTCACTGCGCATATCAATGAGCTAATCAGCCAGGTGGCAGTTATTTTTAGAAATTGCCTCAGAAATCAGGCCCATTATAAACGTATTGGAAAATTTCTCTATTGAAATGCATTGAAACACTTTTTTCAAACACAAATTGCGCAAAAACTACAAATCCGATCGGCACGAAAAATACTTAGCACACCTCTCAGGAACGCTGGCTTCGAAATGACACCTCACTGGAGTCTGTGAGTGAAGCGGTTCGGGCCGCATTACGTGCGGACTGAATAATAATAATAACTAGATGGGTATTTCCTGAAGGAACTACAGATAGTGCTTTGGAATGGTGCCCGGGCTGCCCCTGCAAGACTTTCACACTTGGGTGCCCCTCAGGCGGTCCGATTTGGTGGGTTGGGTCAATCTGGGTCTGATTTTGTGGGCGGGGTAAATCTAGGTCCGATTCGGTGGGCGGGGTCACTTTTGGTCCGATTCTGTGGGCGCGGCCACTCTGGGTCCGATTCGGTGGGCGGAGCCACTCTGGGTCCGATTTGGTGGGCGGGGCACCTTAGGGACCAATTTGGTGGGTGGGGTCACTCGGTCCGATTTGGTGGGCTGGGCACCTCAGGGTCTGATTTGGTGGGCTGGGCACCTCAGGGTCCGATTTGGTGGGTGGGGTCACTCTGGGTCCGATTTGGTGGGCGGGGTCACTCTGGGCCCGATTTGGTGGAAGGGGTCACTCTGGGTCCGATTTGGTGGAAGGGGTCACTCTGGGTCTGATTTGGTGGAAGGGGTCACTCTGGGTCCGATTTGGTGGGCGGAGCCACTCTGGGTCCGATTTGGTGGGCGGGGTCACTCTGGGTCTGATTTAGGGGGCGGGGTCACTCTGGGTCCGATTTGGTGGGCCGGGCCCCTCGGGGTCCGATTTGGTGGGCCGGGCCTCTCGGGTTCCGAATTGGTGAGCGGGGTAATCTACTATCTAATTATCTAAGGGCACTTCCGTCTTTCTGTCTCACAACACCGCTACGTCATCATCTCGTGAGACCGCAATGCACTCTTGGGACCGGAGCGCGCAACAAGCATCGGGTACCGGCCACTCCAGGTGCAACAAGCATCGTGTACCGGCCGCTCTAGGAGGTGCAACAACCATCAGATACCGGCCGCTCCAGGAGGTGAGTATGTAACTTTTTTATTTTAATTCTTTTTTTTTTTAACAGGGATATGCAGTATACTATGTGACTGGACAATATACTACGTGACTGGGCAGTATAACTACGTGGCTCTGCGCTGTATACTGCGTGGCTCTGTGCTGTATACTGCGTGGCTCTGCGCTGTATACTACGCGGCTCTGCGCTGTATACTACGCGGCTCTGCGCTGTATACTGCGTGGCTCTGCGCTGTGTACTGCGCGGCTCTGCGCTGTGTACTGCACGGCTCTGCGCTGTGTACTGCGCGGCTCTGCACTGTGTACTGCGCGTTCTGCGCTGTATACTGCGCGGCTCTGCGCTGTATACTGCGCAGCTCTGCGCAGCTCTGCGCTTTGTACTGCGCGGCTCTGCGCTATATACTGCGTGGCTCTTCGCTGTATACTACGCGGCTCTGCGCTGTGTACTGCGCGGCTCTGCGCTGTGTACTGCGCGTGTCCGTGCTGTGTACTGCGCGTGCCTGCGCTGTATACTGCGGGGCTCTGCACTGTATACTGCGGGGCTCTGCGCTGTATACTACGCGGCTCAGCGCTGTATACTGCGCGGCTCTGCGCTGCATACTGCGTGGCTCTACGCTGCGTACTGCGCGGCTCTGCGCTGTATACTGGGTGGCTCTGCGCTGTGTACTGCGCGGCTCTGTGCTGTGTACTGTGCGGCTCTGCACTGTGTACTGCGCGGCTCTGCGCTGTGTACTGCGCGGCTCTGCGCTGTGTACTGCGCGGCTCTGCGCTTTATACTGTGCGGCTCTGCGCTCTGTACTGCGCGGCTCTGCGCTGTGTACTGCGCAGCTCTGCGCTGTATACTGCGCGGCTCTGCGCTGTGTACTGCGCGGCTCTGCGCTGTGTACTGCGCGGCTCTGCGCTGTGTACTGCTCGGCTCTGCGCTGTGTACTGCGCGGCTCTGCGCTGTGTACTGCGCGGCTCTGCGCTGTGTACTGCGCGGCTCTGCGCTGTGTACTGCGCGGCTCTGCGATGTGTACTGCACGGCTCTGCGCGGTATACTGCGCGGCTCTGCGCTTTATACTGTGCGGCTCTGCGCTCTGTACTGCACGGCTCTGCGCTGTCTACTGCGCGGCTCTGCGCTGTGTACTGCTCGGCTCTGCGCTGTGTACTGCGCGGCTCTCCGCTTTATACTGCGCGGCTCTGCGCTTTATACTGCGCGGCTTTGCGCTGTGTACTGCATGGCTCTGCGCTGTGTACTGCGCGGCTCTGCGCTGTGTACTGCACGGCTCTGCGCTGTGTACTGCACGGCTCTGCGCTTTATACTGCGCGGCTCTGCGCTGTGTACTGCACGGCTCTGCGCTGTGTACTGCGCGGCTCTGTGCTGTGTACTGCACGGCTCTGCGCTTTATACTGCGCGGCTCTGCGCTGTGTACTGCACGGCTCTGCGCTGTGTACTGCGCGGCTCTGCGCTGTGTACTGCGCGGCTCTGCGCTTTATACTGCGCGGCTCTGCGCTTTATACTGCGTGGCTCTGCGCTGTGTACTGCGCGGCTCTGCGCTGTGTACTGCGCGGCTCTGCGCTGTGTACTGCACGGCTCTGCGCTTTATACTGCGCGGCTCTGCGCTGTGTACTGCACGGCTCTGCGCTGTGTACTGCGCGGCTCTGCGCTGTGTACTGCACGGCTCTGCGCTTTAAACTGCGCGGCTCTGCGCTGTGTACTGCACGGCTCTGCGCTGTGTACTGCGCGGCTCTGCGCTGTGTACTGCGCGGCTCTGCGCTTTATACTGCGCGGCTCTGCGCTGTGTACTGCGCGGCTCTGCGCTGTGTACTGCGCGGCTCTGCGCTGTGTACTGCACGGCTCTGCGCTTTATACTGCGCGGCTCTGCGCTGTGTACTGCACGGCTCTGCGCTGTGTACTGCGCGGCTCTGCGCTGTGTACTGCACGGCTCTGCGCTTTATACTGCGCGGCTCTGCGCTGTGTACTGCACGGCTCTGCGCTGTGTACTGCGCGGCTCTGCGTTGTGTACTGCACGGCTCTGCGCTTTAAACTGCGCGGCTCTGCGCTGTGTACTGCACGGCTCTGCGCTGTGTACTGCGCGGCTCTGCGCTGTGTACTGCGCGGCTCTGCGCTTTATACTGCGCGGCTCTGCACTGTGTACTGCGCGGCTCTGCGCTGTGTACTGCGCGGCTCTGCGCTGTGTACTGCACGGCTCTGCGCTTTATACTGCGCTTTAAACTGCGCGGCTCTGCGCTGTGTACTGCACGGCTCTGCGCTGTGTACTGCGCGGCTCTGCGCTGTGTACTGCGCGGCTCTGCGCTTTATACTGCGCGGCTCTGCACTGTGTACTGCGCGGCTCTGCGCTGTGTACTGCGCGGCTCTGCGCTGTGTACTGCACGGCTCTGCGCTTTATACTGCGCGGCTCTGCGCTGTGTACTGCACGGCTCTGCGCTGTGTACTGCGCGGCTCTGCGCTGTGTACTGCACGGCTCTGCGCTTTATACTGCGCGGCTCTGCGCTGTGTACTGCACGGCTCTGCGCTGTGTACTGCGCGGCTCTGCGCTGTGTACTGCGCGGCTCTGCGCTTTATACTGCGCGGCTCTGCGCTGTATACTGCGTGGCTCTACGCTGTGTACTGCGCGGCTCTGCGCTGTATACTGCGCGGCTCTGCGCTGTATACTGGGCGGCTCTGCGCTGTGTACTGCGCGGCTCTGCGCTGTATACTGCGCGGCTCTGCGCTGTATACTGCGCGGCTCTGCGCTGTGTACTGCGCGGCTCTGCGCTGTGTACTGCGCGGCTCTGCGCTGTGTACTGCGCGGCTCTGCGCTGTGTACTGCGCGGCTCTGCGCTGTGTACTGCGCGGCTCTGCGCTGTGTACTGCGCGGCTCTGCGCTTTACACTGCGCGGCTCTGCGCTTTATACTGCGCGGCTCTGCGCTGTGTACTGCGCGGCTCTGCGCTGTGCACTGCACGGCTCTGCGCGGTATACTGCGCGGCTCTGCGCTGTGTACTGCGCGGCTCTGCACTGTGTACTGCGTGGCTCTGCGCTGTGTACTGCGCGGCTCTGCGCTGTGTACTGCGCGGCTCTGCGCTGTGTACTGCGCGGCTCTGCGCTTTATACTGTGCGACTCTGCGCTTTGTACTGCGCGGCTCTGCGCTGTGTACTGCGCGGCTCTGCGCTGTGTACTGCGCGGCTCTGCGCTTTATACTGCGCGACTCTGCGCTTTGTACTGCGCGGCTCTGCGCTGTGTACTGCGCGGCTCTGCGCTGTGTACTGCGCGGCTCTGCGCTGTGTACTGCGCGGCTCTGCGCTGTGTACTGCGCGGCTCTGCGCTGTATACTGCGCGGCTCTGCTCTGTGTACTGCGCGGCTCTGCGCTGTGTACTGCGTGGCTCTGCGCTTTATACTGCGCAACTCTGCGCTTTGTACTGCGCGGCTCTGCGCTGTGTACTGCGCGGCTCTGCGCTGTGTACTGCGCGGCTCTGCGCTGTGTACTGCGCGGCTCTGCGCTTTGTACTGCGCGACTCTGCGCTGTGTACTGCGCGGCTCTGCGCTGTGTACTGCGCGGCTCTGCGCTGTGTACTGCGCGGCTCTGCGCTGTGTACTGCGCGGCTCTGCGCTGTGTACTGCGCGGCTCTGCGCTGTGTACTGCGCGGCTCTGCGCTGTGTACTGCGCGGCTCTGCACTGTATACTGCGTGGCTGTGCAATATACTTCGTGGACATACATATTCTAGAATACCCGATGAGTTAGAATCGGGCCACAGTCTAATAATCATAAGACTACAGATAGTGGTTTGGAATTGTGCTGTACTGTCACTTTAAGAGCTGATATTATCTGACAAAACTTGTGACCTGGTGAGCTGATGTAGACTTCATAGGCGTTGGCATAGTAACTGTGTCTGACTGCGCATATCAATGAGCTAATCAGCCAGGTGGCAGTTATTTTTAGAAATTGCCTCAGAAACCAGCCCATTATAAACGTATGGGACAATTTCCCTATTGAAACGCATTGAAAGACTTTTTTCAAACACAAATTGCGCAAAAACTACAAATCCGATCGGCACGAAAAATACTTAGCACACCTCTCAGGAACGCTGGCTTCGAAATGACACCTCACTGGAGTCTGTGAGTTTAGCGGTTCGGGCCGCATTACGTGCGGACTGAATAATAAGAATAAGAAGAAGTTTACCACGGTGGAATAACAGTATAGTGCTTTGTTCCAAAGCACTATAATAAGAAGAAGTTATCCACGATGGAATAACAGTATAGTGCTTTGTTCCAAAGCACTATAATTATAGACAAATATGTTAAAGGTAAAAGTTATAAGACCATCTCCAAGCAGCATGATATTGGGTACCAACAATTTGGACAACGTGTGTATTTAGGGTACTTGTCTATATCATTTACACATAGTTTTCCAAGGAAATATTCTTCAATACACACATATATAAAGATTAGATAGATAGATATATAAAAAGCCAGCAGTTCATCTGCTTTGTACAGTAAAATCATAGCATGACAGGTTAGAATAGAATAGACAGAATAGATATATATACACATAGAATATATAGATATAAAAATTTCAGTCACTTATCTAATTAGTACAGTGCGTGTGCAGCTTACTGTACATGTATTTAATTAATAAATGATTATTTTAAAAAAATGGCATGGGCTCCTACGTAATTTTCATAACCAGCATAGGGAAAGCTGGCAGCTTGAGACTGTTGTTTATAGGGTGGAAGAGAATAATACCCATGGTGTTTCCCAGGCTATTAATATCAGCTCAAAGCTGTATACTTAGCCTTTACTGGTTAATAAATTGGGGGACCCCCAAAAAATGACATAGGGTCCCCTAATTGATAACCAGCAAAGGGTAGGCAGACAGCTGTGGGCTGATATTATTAGGCAAGAATGGGACCATGGATATTGGCCCCATCCCAGAATAAAAACATCAGCTCTCAGCCACCCTAGAAAAGGTGCCTCCAGAGGATATGCCAAATCTGGCACTTAGCCTCGCTCCTCCCAATTGCTGTGGAGTTGTGGCAAGTGGGTCATAGTTGGGGGGTTGATGTTACCTTTGTATTGTCAGGTTACATCAAGCCCAGAGGTTAGTAAACGAGAGGAATCTATAAGATTGCCCCATCACTGTCCCCATAGTGATATATATATAAAAAAATACATTATACAATGTATAAAAAAATACATCTTTCCGGGGATATGTCAGCTGTTTTGAACAGCTGACATGTGCCTGCAATATCCACGGGTGGAATCAAGATCCACCCGCAACTATTAACCAGTTAAAACTGCTGTCAAACTCTTACAGCAGAATTTAAATCGTGCCTCCGGCCATAGGGCCGGAAATTCGCACACCGGATTGCGGGTCACCAGTGTTCAAATCACCCCCTTTTGCCCCATTCAAACTAAAACAATAATTTAGTATGGTTTAATTTAGATTCATTAAAGGAGTCTGTGTGATTCTTTCAATTAAAGGACTTTTTCTGAGTGTGTGTTTTTTGTTTATACAATATGACTATGGGGTTAGTAATGGGAGCGTCTTATAGATGCCTCTCCATTACTAAACTCTGGGCTTGATGTCACCTGACAATACAAAGGTGACAGTAACCCCCCAACTATCACCCCACTTGTCACTGCATCAAGACAAGTGGGAAGAACAATGCTGAATGCCAGATTTTCCTATACCATGGATGTGCCTTTTCTGGGGCGGCTGAGAGCTGATGTTTTTACTATGGGATGGAGGCAATATCCATAGACCCTTGCTTCCAAAGCTATTAATATCAGCCCACAGCTGATTGCCTCGCCTTTGCTGTTATTAATTACTAGATGTTTCCAGCCAGCTAATGCACGGCACGCTCATTGCCATCTAATTCATGCTGCTGGTGATTAAACTAAATAATGACAACATTCAATAGCGCTTACGCAGGTGGTAAATTAACTTAAAAGAAAGTTAATAACAATAGTGTGGTGATGTGTTGGGGGTGGGATTATGTGTGGTGATGTGGTGGGGGGGATTATGTGTAGTAATGGGGTGGGGGGGCAGGATTATGTGTGGTAATGGGGTAGGGGGGCGGGATTATGTGTGGTAATGGGGTGGGGGGGTGGGATTATGTGTGGTAATGGGGTGGGGGGATGGGATTTTGTGTGGTGATGTGATGGGGGGTGGAATTATGTATGGTGATGTGGTGGGGGGCGGTATTATGCGTGGTGATGTGGTGGGGGGCGGGATTATGTGTGGTAATGGGGTGGAGGGGCAGGATTATGTGTGGTAATGGTGTGGGGGGGTGGGATTATGTGTGGTGATGTGGTGGGGGGCAGGATTATGTGTGGTAATGTGGTGGGGGAGGGATTATGTGTGGTGATGTGGTGGGGGGGATTATGTGTGGTGGGGCGGGATTATGTGTGGTGATGTGTTGGGAGGCGGAAATATGTGTGGTGATGTGTGGTAATGTGGTGGAGGGGTGGGATTATGTTTTGTAATGTGGTGGGGGGGTGGTTTTATGTTTGGTGATGTGGTGGGGGGGCGGGATTATGTGTGGTGATGTGGTGGGGGGGCAGAATTATGTGTGGTGATGTGGTGGGGGGCGGGATTATGTGTGGTGATGGGGTGGAGGGCGGGATTATGTGTGGTAATGTGGTGGGGAGATTATGTGTGTTGATGTGGTGGGGGGGTGGGATTATGTGTGGTTAAGTGGTGGAGGTGGGATTATGTGTGGTTAAGTGGTGGGGGTGGGATTATGTGTGGTGATGTGTTGGGGGCGGAATTATGTGTGGTGATGTGGGGGGTGGGATTATGTGTGGTAATGGGGTGGGGGGCGGGATTATGGGTGGTAATGGGGTGGGGGGCAGAATTATGTGTGGTAATGTGGTGGGGGGTGGGATTATGTGTGGTGGTGGGGGGACGGGATTATGTGTGGTGATGTGGTGGGGGCAGGATTATGTGTGGTAATGTGGTGGGGGCAGGATTATCTATGGTAATGTGGTGGGAGCGGGATTATGTGTGGTGATGGGGTGGGGGGCGGGATTATGTGTGGTGATGTGGTGGGGGGCGTGATTATGTGTGGTAATGTGGTGGTGGGCGGGATTATCTGTAGTAATGTGGTGGGGGCGGGATTATGTGTGGTAATGTGGTGGGGGGCAGGATTATGTGTGGTAATGTGGTGGGGGGCAGGATTATCTGTGGTAATGAGGTGGGGGCGGGATTAGGTGTGGTAATGGGGTGGGAGGTCGGGATTATGTGTGGTGATGTGTTGGGGGGGTGGGATTATGTGTGGTGATGTGGTGGGGGGGCAGAATTATGTGTGGTGATGTGGTGGGGGGGCGGGATTATGTGTGGTAATGTGATGGGGCGGGATTATGTGTGGTAATGTGGTGGGGGGTGGGATTATCTGTGGTAATGTGGTGGGGAGCGGGATTATGTGTGGTAATGTGGTGGGGGCGGGATTATCTGTAGTAATGTGGTGGGGGGCGGGATTATGTGTGGTAATGTGGTGGGGGGCAGGATTATGTGTGGTAATGTGGTGGGAGGCGGGATTATCTGTGGTAATGTGGTGGGGGCGGGATTAGGTGTGGTAATGGGGTGGGGGGTCGGGATTATGTGTGGTGATGTGTTGGGGGGCGGGATTATGTGTGGTGATGTAGTGGGGGGGCGGAATTATGTGTGGTGATGTGGTGGGGGGGCGGGATTATGTGTGGTGATGGGGTGGGGGGGTGGGATTATGTGTGGTGATTGGGTGGAAGGCGGGATTATGTGTGGTAATGTGGTGGGGGGCGGGATTATCTGTGGTAATGTGGGGGACGGGATTATGTGTGGTAATATGGTGGTGGGCGGTATTATCTGTGGTAATGTGGTGGAGGGCGGGATTATGTGTGGTAATGTGGTGGGGGGTGGGATTATGTGGTAATGTGGTGGGGGGATGGGATTATGTGTGGTAATGTGGTGGGGGGTGGGATTATGTGTGGTAATGTGGTGGGGGCGGGATTATGTGTGGTAATGTGGTGGGCGTCAGGAATATGTGTGGTAATGTGGTGGAGGGCGGGATTGTGTGTGGAAATGTGGTAGGGGCAGGATTATGTGTGGTAATGTGGTGGGGGTGGGATTATATGTGGTAATGTGTTGGGGGCGGGATTATGTGTGGTAATGTGGTGGGGGGTAGGATTATGTGTGGTAATATGGTGGGGGGCGGGATTATGTGTGGGAATGTGGGGGCAGAATTATGTGTGGTAATGTGGTGGGGGCGGGATTATGTGTGGTAATGTGGTGGGGGGCGGGATTATGTGTGGTAATGTTGTGGGGGGGCGGGATTATGTGTAGTAATGTGGCGGGGGGGTGGGATTATGTGTGGTAATGTGGGGGGCGGGATTATGTGTGGTAATGGGGTGGGGGGCGGGATTATGTGGTAATGGGGTGGGGGGGCGGGATTATGTGTGGTAATGGGGTGGGGGGGCGGGATTATGTGTGGTAATGGGGTGGGGGGCGGGATTATATGTGGTAATGGGGTGGGGGGTGGGATTATGTGTGGTGATGTGTTGGGGCGGGATTGTGTGGTGTTGTGTTGGGGGCGGGATTAAGTGTGGTGATCTGTTGAAGGGGTGGGATTATGTGTGGTGATGTGGTGGGGGGCGGTATTATGTGTGCTGATGGGGTGGGGGGGGCAGGATTATGTGTGGTAATGTGGTGGGGGGTGGGATTATGTGTGGTAATTTGGTGGGGGGGCAGGATTATGTGTGGTAATGTGGTGGGGGGCGGGATTATGTGTGGTAATGTGGTTGTGGGTGGTATTATATTTGGTAATGTGGTGGGGGGGCGGGATTATTTGTGGTAATGTGGTGGGGGGCGGGATTATCTGTAGTAATGTGGTGGGGGCGGGATTGTGTGTGGTAATGTGGTGGGGGGCAGGATTATGTGTGGTAATGTGGTGGGAGGTGGGATTGTGTGTGGTAATGTGGTGGGGGTGGGATTATGTGTGGTAATGTGGTGGGGGGCAGGATTATGTGTGGTGATGTGGTGAGGGGGCGGGATTATGTGTGGTGATGTGGTGGGGGGCGGGATTATGTGTGGTAATGTGGTGGGGGAGAGGGATTATGTGTGGTGATGTGTTGGGGGCGGGATTATGTGTGGTGATGTGGTGGGGTCGGAATTATGTGTGGTGATGTGGTAGAGGGCGGGATTATGTGTGGTGATGGGGTTGGGGGCGGGATTATGTGTGGTGTTGGGGTGGGGGGCAGGATGGGGTGGGGGGCGGTATTATGTGTGCTGATGGGGTGGGGGGGGGCAGGATTATGTGTGGTAATGTGGTGGGGGGTGGGATTATGTGTGGTAATTTGGTGGGGGGGCAGGATTATGTGTGGTAATGTGGTGGGGGGCGGGATTATGTGTGGTAATGTGGTTGTGGGTGGTATTATATTTGGTAATGTGGTGGGGGGGCGGGATTATTTGTGGTAATGTGGTGGGGGGCGGGATTATCTGTAGTAATGTGGTGGGGGGCGGGATTGTGTGTGGTAATGTGGTGGGGGGCAGGATTATGTGTGGTAATGTGGTGGGAGGTGGGATTGTGTGTGGTAATGTGGTGGGGGGCGGGATTATGTATGGTAATGTGGTGGGCGTCGGGATTATGTGTGGTAATGTGGTGGGGGGCGGGATTGTGTGTGGAAATGTGGTTGGGGTGGGATTGTGTGTGGTAATGTGGTGGGGGCGGGATTATGTGTGGTATTGTGGTGGGGGTGGGATTATGTGTGGTAATGTGGTGGGGGCGGGATTATGTGTGGAAATGTGGTTGGGGTGGGATTGTGCGTGGTAATGTGGTTGGGGTGGGATTGTGTGTGGTAATGTGGTGGGGGTGGGATTATGTGTGGTAATGGGGTGAGGGGTGGGATTATGTGTGGTGATGTGGTGGGGGGCGGGATTATGTGTGGTAATGTGGTGGGGGCGGGATTATGTGTGGTAATGAGGTGGGGGGCAGGATTATGTGTGGTGGTAGGGTGGGGGACAGGATTATGTGTGGTAATGTAGGGGGTGGGATTATGTGCGGTAATGTGGTGGGGGCGGGATTATCTGTGGTAAAGTGATGGGGGCGGGATTATGTATGGTAATGTGGTGGAGGGGTGGGATTATCTGTAGTAATGTGGTGGGGGGCAGGGTTATGTGTTGTAATGTGGTGGGGGGCGGGATTATGTGTGTTAATGTGGTGGGGGATTGTGGTAATGTGGTGGGGGGGCGGGATTATGTGTGGTAATGTGGTGGGGGGCGGGATTATGTGTGGTAATGTGGTGGGGGGCGGGATTATGTGTGGTAATGTGGTGAATGGGGCGGGATTATGTGTGGTAATGTGGGGGAAGGATTTTGTGTGGTAATGTGGTGGGGGGAGGGATTATGTGTGATAATGTGGAGGGGGGCAGGATTATGTGTGGTAATGTGGTGGGGGTGGGATTATGTGTGGTAATGTGGTGGGGGGGCGGGATTATGTGTGGAAATGTGGTGGGGGATGGGATTATGTGTGGTAATGTGGGGGGCGGGATTATGTGTGGTAATGTGGTGGGGAGCGGGATTATGTGTGGTAATGTGGTGGGGGGCAGGATTATGTGTGGTATAGTGGTGGGGCCAGGATTATGTGTGGTAATGTGGTGGGGCGGGATTATGTGTAGTAATGTGGTGGGGGTCAGGATTATGTGTGGTGATGTGGTGGGGGGAGGGATTATGTGTGGTGATGTGGTGGGGGGCAGGATTATGTGTGGTGATGTGGTGGGGGCCGGGATTATGTGTGGTGATGGGGTTGGGTGCGGGATTATGTGTGGTTATGAGGTGGGGGGGCAGGATTATGTGTACTGATGGGGTGGGGGCGGGATTATGTGTGGTGATGGGGTGTGGGGGCGTGATTATGTGTGGTGATGGGGTGGGTGGGCATTATTATGTGTGGTAATGTAGTGGGGGAGGGATTATGTGTAGTAATGCGGTGGGGGGCGGGATTATGTGGTGATGGGGTGGGGGGCAGGATTATGTGTGGTGATGGGGTGGGGGGGCGGGATTATGTGTGGTGATGGAGTGGGTGGGCGTTATTATGTGTGATAATGTGGTGGGGGGGCGGGCTTTTGTGTGGTAATGTGTTGGGGACGGGACTATGTGTGGTAATGTGGTGGGGGGCGGGATTATCTTTGGTGATGTGGTTGGGTGGCGGGATTATGTGTGGTGATGTGCTGGGGGGCAGGATTAAGTGTAGTAATGTGGTGGAGTGGCGGGATTATGTGCGGTGATGTGGGGGGACGGGATTATGTGTGGTAATGGGATGTGGGGCGGGACTATGTGTGTTGATGTGTTGGGGGCAGGATTGTGTGGTGATGTGTTGGGGGCGGGATTATGTGTGGTGATGTGTTGAAGGGGCGGGATTATGTGTGGTGATGTGGTGGGGGCGGGATTATGTGTGGTGATGTGATTGGGGGCGGGATTTGTGGGGGGCGGGATTGTGTGTTATGTGGTGCAGATTGTGTGTGGTAATGTGGTGTGGATTGTGTGTGGTAATGTGGTGGGGGCGGGATTGTGTGTGTTTTAATGGGGTGGGGGGCAGGATTGTGTGTGGTAATGTGATGGGGGCGGGATTGTGTGTGGTAATGTGGTGGGGGTGGGATTATGTGTGGTAATGTGGTGGGGAGTGGGATTATGTGTGGTAATATGGTTGGCAGAATTATGTGTGGTAATGTGGTGGGGGCAGGATTATGTGTGGTAATGTGGTGGGGTGGCGGGATTATGTGTAGTAATGTGGTGGGGGGCAGGATTATGTGTGGTAATGGGGTGTGGGGTGGGATTATGTGTGGTGATGGGGTGGGGGGGCAGGATTATCTGGTGATGTGGTGGGGGGCGTTATTATGTGTGGTAATGTGGTGGGGGGCGTGAATATGTGTGGTAATGTGGTGGGGGCGGGACTGTGTGGTAATGTGGTGGGGGGCGGGATTATCTGTGGTGATATGGTGGGGTGGTGGGATTATGTGTGGTGATGTGGTGGGGGGGCATTAATATGTGTAGTAATGTGGTGGGGTGGCGGGATTATGTGTGGTGATGTGGTGGGGGGCAGGATTATGTGTGGTAATGGGGTGGGGGGGCGGTATTATGTGTGGTGATGTGTTGAGGGGCGGGATTGTGTGTGGTGATGTGGTGGGGGGCGGGATTATGTGTGGTAATGGGGTGGGGGGCGGGATTATGTGTGGTAATGGGGTGGGGGGCGGGATTATGTGTGGTAATGGGGTGGGGGGGCGGGATTATGTGTGGTGATGTGGTGGGGGGCGGGATTATGTGTAGTAATGCGGTGGGTGGGCGGTATTATGTGTGGTGATGTGTTGGGGGGCGGGATTGTATGGTGATATTTTGAGCGGCGGGATTATGTGTGGTGATGTGTTGAAGGGGCGGGATGATGTGTGGTGATGTGGTGGGTGCGGGATTATGTGTGGTGATGTGGTGGGGGGGCGGGATTTGTGGGGGCGGGATTGTGTGTGGTTATGTGGTACGGATTGTGTGTGGTAATGTGGTGTGGATTGTGTGTGGTAATGTGGTGGGGGGCGGGATTATGTGGTGATGTGGGGGGGTGGGATTTGTGGGGGGCCGAATTGTGTGTGTTGATGTGGTGGGGGGCGGGATTATGTGTGGTAGTGGGGTGGGGGGGGCGGGATTATGTGTGGTAGTGGGGTGGGGGGGCGGGATTATGTGTGGTAATGGGGTGGGGGGGCGTTATTATGTGTGGTAATGGGGTGGATGGCGGGATTATGTGTGGTAATGGGGTGGGGGGCAGGAATATGTGTGGTAATGGGGTGGGGGGCGGGATTATGTGTGGTAATGGGGTGGGGGGGCGGTATTATGTGTGGTAATGGGGTGGGGGGGCGGTATTATGTGTAGTAATGGGGTGGGGGGGTGGGATTATGTGTGGTAATGGGGTGGGGGGGTGGGATTATGTGTGGTAATGGGGTGGGGGGGTGGGATTATGTGTGGTAATGGGGTGGGGGGTGGGATTATATGTGGTGATGTGTTGGGGGGCGGAATTGTGTGGTGATGTGTTGGGGGGCGGGATTATGTGTGGTGATGTGTTGAAAGGGCGGGATTATGTGTGGTGATGTGGTGGGGGGCAGGATTATGTGTGGTGATATTGTGGGGGGCGGGATTGTGTGTGGTTATGTGGTGCGGATTGTGTGTGGTAATGTGGTGCAGATTGTGTGTGGTAATGTGATGGGGGCGGGATTTTGTGTGGTAATGTGGTGGGAGGCGGGATTATGTGTGGTAATGGGGTGGGGGGCAGGATTATGTGTGGTGATGTTGTGGGGGCGGAGCTACTGTGAAGGGGGCGGGATTAGCTAGTAATCACGATGCCTCTTATATATATAGATAGGGGAACCATATGTCATTTTTTGGGGGGTCCCCCATTTCAATAACCATGAAATACTAAGTATACAGCGGTAAGCTGATATTAATAGCCTGGCAAGCTCCATGGGTATTACCGCTTTCCCAGAACGAAGAAGAGGAGATGGATAGCCATCTTCCTCGTGAGGACAAGGAAGTCTAATGAATAAGGCTGACTTTATGTCCCACTGCCTTTCCCGTGACCCTCATGTTATATGCATTTTAACCAACACTGATTACAGGTTGTGCACCCTCCTCGGTCCACGCTACAGGGAGAACTTTCCATCTCTGCCTCTTGTGGCAGAAAGTGGTAGTAAAGTGGTGCAATACCAAAAGGCCCTAGTTGAACAATTAGTACAAAAATTCCCATCTGACAACACTATTAGCAGAGGTCATAGTTTCTTGAACAACCAAGGAGCAGAGACAAGGGAGACACAAATCAGGTCCGACAGAGGCATTGGAAGACATTTTGGAAGATGGTGAATGAGTACCTAGCCGACCGTATCAGCATCCTTTGTGATTCCTCTGTGCTTTACAACTATTGGGCATCCAAGCTGGACACCAGTCATGAACTATCCCTCTACACCTTGCAGGTGCTGGCCTTCCCTGCCGCTAGCATTTTCTCAGAGCGGATTTTTAGTGCCGCATAACCAATATGCACATCCGTCTGTCAACTGAAAATGCTGACAAGCTGACTCTTATCAAAATGAACAAGGCCTGCATTGACCTAAACTTCTCAACCCCATCGGATGACTGCAGAGGAATATAAAGCCAATTCTAATAGTTTCTTCCCGTCCCATCCAAAAAAGGTATGCAGTTCTTGTTTTTTCTTTTTCATGTCTTCCACCATATCTACAGTGTCATGATGCGAACCTCGCTCTTAATTATTACACTGTGTATATGTTGCCTTACTACATAATTTTTGCTGGATATGTATCAAGCTTACCAATACAATTCTATTGATAAATTAGAATATTATCAAAATGTTAATTAATTTGATTTCTTCAGTACAACAGTGAAACTCATATATTATATATTATATATAGAGTAATTGCAAACAGAGTGATCTATTTCATGTGTTTATTTCTGTTAATGTTGATGATTATGGCTTACAGCCAATGAAAACTCAAAAGTCATTATCTCAGTAACTTAGAATAATTAACAAAACACACCTGCAAAGGCTAGTAAATTAGAATAATTAACAAAACACACCTGCAAAGGCTTCCTAAATGTTTTAAAAGGTCCCTTAGTCTGTCTCTGTAGGCTCCACAATCATGGGGAAGACTGCTGACTTTACAGATGTTAAGTAGGCAGTCATTGACACACTCTACAAGGAGGGTTAGCCACAATAGGCCATTGCTAAAGATGGTGGCTGTTCACAGAGTGCTATATTTAAGCATACTAATGGAAAGTTGAGTGGAAGAACAAAGGTTGGTAGAAAAAGGTGTTCAAGCAACCTGGATAACTGCAGCCTTGAAAGGATTGTTAAGAAAAGGCAATTCAAAAATTTGGGAGAGATTCACAAGGACTGCCCTGTTGCTTGAGTCATTTCTTCAGGAGCCACCACATACAGACATATCCAGGACATGGGCTACAAGTGTCGAAATTCATGTGTCAAGCCATTGATGAACAATAGGCAATGCCAGACGCATCTTACCTGGGCCAAAGAGAAAATGAACTAGATTGTCGCTCAGTGATCCAAGGTGTTGTTTTCAGATGAAAGTAAATTTTGCATTCCATTTGGAAATCAAAGTCCCAGTGTCTGGAAGAAGAGTGGAAAGGCACACAATCCAATCCAAGCTGATTGAGGTCTAATGTGAAGTTTCCACAATCAATGATGGTTTGGGGAGCCATGTCATCTGCTGGTGTAGGCCCACTGTGCTTTATCAAGACCAAAGTCAGCGCAGCAGTCTACAAGGACATTTTAGAGCTCTTCATGCTTCCCTTTGCCAACGAGCCTTTCGGAGATGGAAATGTAATTCTCAAGTAGTACTTGGCACCTGTCCACACTGCAAAAGGACCAATACCTGGTTTAAAAACAACAGTATCACTGTGCTTGATTGGCCAGCAAACTCACCTTACCATATCCCCATAGAGAATATAGGGGGTATTGTAAAGAGGAAGATGAGAGACACCAGACCCAACAATGCAGATGAGCTGAAGGCTGCTATCAAAGCAACCCGGGCCACGATGACCAATCCACTTTCAAGGAAACCGTTCATGTAGGAATGCTTTGACCTGACACCTATAATGTGGAGGTGCACCCTCTTGCTGGAAAAACTCAGGGAACGTGCCATCTTCAGTGCATAAAGAGGGCAACAAATCATCATGATGGTTGTCATGGGCCAGTTGAATGGCCACCAAGGTCTCCCAATCTGACCCCCTTAGACTTTTATCTTTGGGGTCATCTGAAGGCAATTGTCTATGCTGTGAAGGTACGAGATGTTCAGCATCTGAAACAACGAATACTGGAAGCCTGTGCTAGCATTTCTTCTGTGGTGTTGCTATGAGTGTGTCAAGAGTGGGAGAAGAGGGTTGCATTGACAATTCAACACAATGGGCAGCACTTTGAACACATTTTATAAGTGGTCATAAACTTGTAAATAACTCATGAAAGAATAAAGTTAAGTTAAAACCAAGCACACCATTGTTTTTCTTTTGAAATTCTAAATATGTTTGATGTGTCACATGACTCTCTTCCCATTGGAAAAATAAAGTTGGATCCAAAATGGCCAATTTCAAAATGGCCGCCATAGTCACCACCCATCTTGAAACGACCCCCCCCCCATATACAAATGTGCCACAAACAGGAAGTTGATATCACCGAATATTCCCATTTTATTTAGGTGTATCCATATAAAAGGCCCACCCTGTACTTGAAAACAGCACCAGAACAACTATCAGTACATGATTATGTCACCAGAATCAGAATATGTCAGCAGAACACCATTAGTACATGAATACATCACCATAACCACCTCAAGGAGATGAATACAACACTAGAACCACCATCACTACATGAATATACCGTATATCACCAGAACAACACTCAGCACATGAATACAGAACCACCATCACTACGTAAATGCATCACCGTAACCACCATCAGTACATGAATACATCATCAGAACCACTATAAGTTTTGTACATGCTGTATTTATCGTATGACAGACTCAAAAACCATCATATATATCACTTTTTCTATAATAGAAGTCTGTTTAGTTTCCATTAGAGTATCCGCAAAATGGTGGACTCCTCAATTGAAACCAAATGGCCCCCTTTATAGTTAAGCTATTTTAGTTTCAATGATTATCCTTGGTTCTGATATTTAACACCTTTACCCACCAAGTTGGTTTGCACGTTAATGACCGGGCCAATTTTTACAATTCTGACCACTGTCACTTTAAGAGGTAAGGCTACGTTCACATTTGCGGTGTGCGCCGCAGCGTCGGCGCCGCAACGCACAACGCAAACAAAAACGCAACAAAACGCATGCACAACGCTGCATTTTGCGCCGCATGCGTTCAACGCATGCGGTGCAAAACGCTGCGTTTTAGGGAAACGCAGTTGCGTTTTCAACAAAAAACGCAGCGTTTTGCGCCGCATGCGTTTTTTTGTGCAGTGAGTCATTCTTCATCCCACCCACAAAAAAAAGTGTCTACACAATAGATAAGGACCACCAATGGCTAGAAGAGGGTTGGTGTTTATGTAATTGTGTATATATACCCTGGCAGAGATGAATTCCTCCCATTTTGCTGGTATTCATGATGGAGCGTCCCATGGACAGTATCTACATGGATATGGAGATGGAATTTGCCTTGGCTCATGCCTATGCTGTCGCCTGTTTTCATCAAAGGGAAAGGGAAAAACGGAGATGGAGTCGTCGCCGCTTTTGGATACACCCTATCTTGGAAGTCCGGGAGAGCCGTGGAGAATACCATAGCTTGTTTGGCGAACTGAATGACAACCTGGAGAAATATTTTGAATACACCAGGATGTCTCAGGAGCCACGACCTCTTCCCCACACCGAAGGCCCTGCGATGCCATTTGTTGTGGTTGGGGATGAGGCATTCCAAATGTCTGCCAACCTATTGAAACCCTACTCCAGTCGGGGCTTGGACCACACCAAAAGGGTTTTCAATTACAGACTGTCCAGGGCCAGAAGGACTGTGGAGTGCGCCTTTGGCATCCTTGTCTCCAAATGGCGGATATTAGGATCCGCCATTAATCTGAAAACTGAGACAGTGGATGAGGTGGTGAAGGCGTGTGTGGTTCTCCACAATTATATTCTGGCCAAAGAGAGACTGAACGTGGATCTCGATGAACCCATAGCCAACCCATTGCCCGATTTCCATGATCATCCTCTGAGGACAAGTGTGGAAATTGCGCAGATGAGGGATCGTTTTGCGGCCTATTTTGTGTCAGATGTTGGCCATGTGTCATGGCAAGATACAATGGTGTAGTAAACTGTTGGACTGTATTCTGGTGTGACTATGCTAAAAATGTAATATAATAATAAACTAATTCTCCAGTAAATGTGCACTAAATGTAATCCGTATAGGTTGGTTTGGTTATGTGAAATTTGGCATCTACCTATAGTTCACCAATGTAATGTGCCTTATCTTAAAAACTTGGAACCCTTTGTTTTTAAAATCTTGTGTTTTAATAAAAAAAATTTCTTCAGTTTTCTACCCTGCTTCAAAGACAAAATTTATACCATACCATATAACATATTTATTTGTTTGTCAGATCGCCGTGTATCGTTGTGTTTGACAGCAAAAACAACGATACCAGCGATGTTTTACAATGGTAACCAGGGTAAATATCGGGTTACTAAGTGTAGGGCGGCGCTTAGTAACCTGATATTTACCCTGTTTACCAGTGTGAAAGTTAAATAAAAAACAGGACATATACTCATCTTCGCGTCCCCCAGCGTCCGCTTCCTGCACTGACTGAGCGCCGGCCGGAAAGTGAATGCACAGCTCAGCGGTGATGTGACCGCTCTGCTGTTAGGGCCGTCACTCAGTCAGGGCAGGGAAGCGGACGCCGGGGGACGCAATTGTGAGTGTATGTACTGTTGTTTTATTTACATTTAACACTGGTAACCAGGGTAATCATCGGAAGCGCAGCGGCCTGCGCTTAGCAACCTGATGTTTACCCTGGTTACCCGGGGACCTCGGCATCGTTGGTCGCTGGAGAGCTGTCACACAGACAGCTCTCCAGCGACCAAATAGCGATGCTGCAGTGATCTGCATCATTGTATGTTTTGCTGCAGCATTGTTAAGTGTGAAGGTACCTTTACGGTATGTGTCCACGTTCAGGATTGCATCAGGATTTTGTCACGATTTTTCATCAGTATTTGTAAGCCAAAACCAGGAGTGGAACAATTAGAGGCAAAGTAGAATAGAAACATCTGCTCCACTTCTGTATTTATCACCCACTCCTGGTTTTGGGTTACAAATACTTTTGTAAAATCCTGACCAAATCCTGATGCAATCCTGAGCGTGGACACATACCCTTAGTGATTGAAAACACCCCATACACTTTATTGTTTGTAAACACCTCATACAGCAATGAGAGACACCAAAAAAGGCAAAATAAAAATGGTAAAAATAGTGTCTGACATTGCATATGATGTGTTTGAAGCACAAAATATGTGTAGACGGCGCACGGTGTGACTTGCCGAGAAGTATACTGGAAAATAAGAGCAAATATTGTTTTTTTAAAACAAAATTTTTTTATTGGGGGGAAACAGAAAAAAAAAAGGGGAAATAAACTTAGGGGGTATCAACCTGTGCCACCATGGGGGAATGGTATGAATCTTTTTGGGAATGGGGAGAGGAACATGAGGATGATGACGACGAGGAGGATGTTGACCTATAGTCCAGGAGGCTGGATGGCAGGTCCAAACCCTCCGCAGGGTATAATGGGGAGGAAACCGCCACCTCTGTAGGGGAGGGAGGAGGCAACACGAGCCTTTGCAAGGTTCTTGGTTGGCTCTGGCTGCTCCTGCTGCGGCTAGAGCCCCGACGTGTACTTGTTGTTTGTATTGGAGCAGCCAGAGCCTCAGTGCGTGTCCTCTTTCTTTTGTGCTTTCTTTTTTTTCCTCCTGCGGCAGCTCCCCCAGAATGATGGCTGCGGGAGGATGAGGGCCTGGCAGGAGCAGGAGTCAGCGGCACACTGCTATGGTGCCTGTGGTGGCGTCGCTCGGCACTTGGACCAGGGTGGGGTGGCTGGAGTGGCTCTGCAGCAGGAGTCGGAGTCATGCTAGCCAGCGACGGCACTACGGGCAGTGTCGCTGACTGCATGACCCGAGCCTGCTGCAGAGCCCTCACGTAGGCATTGTTGCAGGATTGCATCACCGAAATCTGGAGTTCCGGCGTAAGGTGTTCCACCATGCCCTTACCAATAGTACTTAAAAAATGTTTTGCCGGATTCGAGAGCTCGGCTTCCAGATTTTCAAGGCGCCGTTCGATACTGGACAGACGAGTGTCCATTTTATCGCTCAACGCCTTGAAACAGTTCTGGAAAACCGTGCTCAAATGCAAAAATTCGGGCATGGCTGGCCTGTCCGAGGCCCGCTGGCGCTGTCGGGAATTCCCAAACGAAGGTGCACCAGAGGCCTCGTGCAGGGGAACACCTGATGGACCGGCTGCCGGTTCTCCAGATGGTGGTGCAAGCCTGCTGTCGCTGTGGGAGGGCTGTGACGGGTCAGATGGCGATTCATGAAGGTCCGCTCCTGCGGGGCGAGCTCGCTCGAGGGTGCTGCTGTGTGTCCTGTGAAAAGATAAGGAAAGAATTAGCCTTCAATTAATTACCTATCACATACGCCAACTCCTGTAATAAAATTAACATTACATGACACATCAATACATTACAATCCCCTGTCTCTCAGTCTGTGTGGCCTATAATAAATTGCTGATTGTTATCGCCAGCTGACCATTAGGGCTGACGATAACAATCATGGACATACCTACGGCAGAAAATGACTGGTCATTCCCGCTGCCAAAGCCAATGCATACCTCTGTCATCGTTTTCAAAAAATTTTTGACAAAAAATCTTTCTTGATGCTGCCTATGCCGCCAAAATAGTATAAAAATTAAAGTAAAGAAAAACATTTAAAAAAAAACAACAAAAAACAGTCACTTTGCTGATCTGATCGCAGGAACGGCCATGACGTTAGGATCATGTGATCCAGACGTCATCATTATTCCTGCGATCAGAACTACCCTGACTCAGAACGTAACCTGTCATGGACTACAATGACTCACGCCTAACCAAAAAAATTACTAATGGGCTATATACCATTCCACTAGGGTAAAAGGATGGCCAATATGCTACACTGACTACATGGATGGCCAATACACTATGTGCCTGGGAAATATACTATGTGGATACGTGGCTAGAACGTGTACTATGTGGCTGCGATATAGTGGCCTGGCAATATACTATGTGGATGCACAATGTACGTGGCTCGGCAATGTACTATGTGGCTGTGCAATATGCTATGTGTCTGGGCAATGTACAATGTGGCTGTGCAATATGGTATGTTGACAAAATACTTACTGTCGGCGGCCAAGGACCGGTCTTAAGAACTGTAGTGCCCTGTTATATTTATAGGGCACCGACTTGGACGCAGCAGCACCACTCCGAGCTTGCTCCTCCGCAGCACGGATCCCCTTATTGAAACGGTCCTTCATGGATCGCCATCTGGTCCTCAACTTTTTCACTGTGAATGTAAAGACAAAAAAATGGTTACATATTTAGCATTTTAAAAGGATAAAACAACCGTGTGCGATGCAAAGTTTAGGTGTTGATCGCATCACACACGGTTGTGTTTATCCTGGCAAGATGGGTCATAGCAGCGTCTCTGCAATACTCACTAAAGTTGCCTTTGTCCTTCGCTGAGGCACTGTCAAAGCCATCCCACAGTGACTTTGCCACCTCTGCCCACAAACGCCTCGACACCACCTGGTCCATGTGCCGAGGGTCACGGCTGTCCCACAACGGGCCACGCTCCTGGATGCTGGATCAGGAGGTCCACATCTATTCCACTGTCTCCTTGGTCCCGTTGTGAAACCTAGAAAAATTAGAAAACAAATAGGTTACAAATATGCAAATATTAACAACCACCAGCACCTGGCATGATAGGTACCTTTGCCCTATCCTTTGCCATTTGATGTATGTATATTGATGTTTTCTACACCTGTATTTTGGAATGTTTGTGTGCAGGGAGTTCAACTTTATTTTACCTTCCCCCAATACTTGCTGCCCTGAAAAGCTATAATGTAATTAAGCTTAGTAAACATCCCTAGTGAAACCAGGATGCTCCTCAAATGTAATGTTCCTCACAGCAGGATGCTACTCAAAAAAAAAGATTAAAAAAAAAAAATACTCACTCGCCGGCCTGACGCCACATCTTGGCCCCGATCTCTCTGCTCCCGCTGTGTGCCTTCTCCCTCACTTGAAGAAGCCTGGAAAAATTGTATACAAAAATTATTGTCAATGCTACAAATGGCAGCGAATAGTAAGCAACTGGACATAATTACTCACCGCACTCCCCCGCGCCGATTGGCTATGTTCAGAAGAACTTGGCATTCTTGAAAAATTGTTCTGCAAAGAAAAAATGAGCAAAAAAATCACATCCAATAACACATACAATAAAATAGGCCCAAAACATTAAAACAACCACAATTGACTGTTGACTGATAGGACAATGCAAACTCAAAAAGCGACACCACAACGCCATACATTGCAAGAGAATACAATAGAAGAAACAATACAAGAATAGACCCAAACAAAATTAAGCAAAAATAGACACCTATGTCCAAATTTTTAAATATAAAAACTTCCAAAAAAAACCTTAGAGGAAAAAAAAAGTCACAATGAAATAGCAAACTAATGAACGCCATACTTTACAATTACAACAAGACATGATCCAAAACAACACCATCTGGTGACATCTAACCACAGAAATACATCAGAAAAAGGCGAAAAATACCATTCTAGATAATAAGCAATAAACATTACGGGACAACCGCTGTTACAATATACAGCAACCAAAAGAAAAACCATAGTCAAATAGAAAAGAAAACACATGAAATAAAAAAAAGGGCCCCACCAAAAAAAAACAAAAAAAAAACAAAACATTATACTACACACTTGGCAATGCAAACAGTCAAGGAAGGAGATATATGCCATACGGAAAACGACGTAAAACCATCAGAGATATAAAAAAAAAAAAAAAAGAGGGAAAATACAATTGAAAATAATATAGCAGCACGGAACAATACAATACAAATGAAACATCATAAATGTAGCCCCCCAACCAGCAAGAAAAGACACTCAAGGAAAGAAAAAAAAATGGCAACAGCAGAATAAAACACAGCAAGACATGAGCCAAGAAAACGCCATACAGTTACCCCCAACAATAGAAACCAGAAAAAGACACGCACCAGAAATTTAACAATAAAAAATCAGCCAAAAAAAAGACATTGAACAACCGCATGACACCAGAACAACCCAAAATCCATAAAACCAATCCAAAACCAAGCAAGGCCGGTGACAAGAAACGCCATCATATAACGCCAGAAGTACATCAAAACCAGATTAAAAAACACAATTTTTCACTAACAACTTACAGTGCCATAACCGTACAATAGCACAGACCAAACATTGCACAAATTAAATCAAAATCAAAAAATAAAACACAGAATAAAAAATATGCAAAGAGAAATATATACTTACAGGTTTTGAAAGCAGGTTTCTCCTCAGTGACTTGTCTTGTCTGATAGCCTTGTGAAAGACAATGCCAAACCCCTTTTTTTTTCTATATATATAGTGGGGGTTTTTTGTCTAGACAAAGTCTAGACAATGTTTTGCATTTTTTATTGGGAAACGCATGCGTCGTACAACGCACCACGACGCAAGTACTTGCGTCGTCTGCGTTGTCAATACAAGTCAATGGGAAAAAAGGCGCATCGACGACGCAAACACGACGCATGCGTTTTTTACAAAGTCTGCGCCGCCCAAAAAATGCAACATGTTGCGTTTGCCGTGCCCTGACAGGTGCGCCCTAACGCCGCATGCGGCGTACAACGCACCAAAACGCATGACAACGCATGTACATGCGGCGCCATGCGGCCCCAATGTTAAAGATAGGGCCGCACGACGCATGCGTTTTGTTGCGGCGACGACGCTGCGGCGCACACCGCAAATGTGAACGTAGCCTAATAACTCTGGAATGCTTCCACAAATCCCACTGATTTTGAGATTGTTTTTGTGAGACATCTTGTACTTCATGATAGTGGTAAGATTTATTTGACATGACTTGCATTTATTAGTGAAAAAAAAGAAATTTGGTGAAAATTTTGTAAATTTTGCAATTGTTAAACTTTTAATTCTTTTGCCCTTAAATCAGAGAGATATGTTGCACAACATACTGTAGTTAAGAAATAACATGTCCCACGTGTCTACTTTACAGCAGCACAATTTTTAAAACTTTTTTTTGTTAGGAAGATATAAGGGTTAAAAGTTGACCAGTGAGTTCTAATTTTTTCTAATAAAATGTATAAAATCAAGTTTTAGAGACGACATTAAATTTGATGTGACTTTGAGTGGTCTATATGACAAAAAATACCACAAAATGACACCATTCTTATAACTGCCCCCCTCAAGGTGCTTAAAACCACATTAAAGAAGTTTATAAACCCTTTAGGTGCCTCACAGGATTTTTTGAAATGCTTAATAAAATATTACATTTAACATTTTTTCACAAATATTTAACTTTAGACCCATTTTTTTATTTTTGCGAGGGTAACAGAAAAAAATGGACCCCAAAATGTGTTGTGCAATTTGCCATTAGCATGCCGATACCCCATATGTGGGAAACCACTGTTTAGGAAGGGAAGGAGCGCCACCTCACTTTTTGAATGCAAAATTTGCTGAAATCAATAGCAGATGCTATGTCCCATTTGGAGAGCCCCTGATGTGCCTAAATAGTGAAAATCCTCAACAAGTGACCCCATTCTGAAAATTAGACCCCTGAATAAAAATATTTAGATGTGTGGTGAGCACCTTGAACCTTCATATGCTTCACAGAAGTTTATATGTTGAGCCGTAAAAATTAAAAATCACATTTTCCTCACAAAAAAATGTTATTTTAGCCCCAATTTTTTCATTTTTCAAAGGTAACAGGAGAAATTGCATAATACAATTTGTTTTGCAATTTCTCTTGAGTATGCTTATACCCCAAATGTGGAGGAAAACCACTTTTGATGCACAGTGCAAAGCTCAGGGTGCCATGTCACATTGGCAGAGCTCCTGTGGTACCAGAACAACAGAACCCCCCCCATATGTGAACTCATTTTACAAACTGCACCCCCAATGAATTCATGTAGAGGTGCAGTCATCATATTGACACCGCATGCGCTTCACACCACATGCAATTTTTTTACCATTGCGCAATGAAGAAAAAATAATTACATTTTTACCACCAAAATTTTGTTTTAGCCCCAGATTTTACATTTTCACACAAGAAATGGTTATAAATGGCACCAAAATGTGTCCTACTATTTGTACTGAATGTGGCAATACCTCATTTGTGGCTGTACAGTACTGCTTAGCCACATGGCGAGACTGGGGAGGGACCGAGCGCTATTTGCCTTCTGAAGTGCAGATAGAATAGTTTGCAGACTTCATATACAAAGCTTCTAAAGGTACCTTCACACTAAGCGACTTTGCAGCGAGAACAACGACGATCCGTGATGTTGCAGCGTCCTGGATAGCGATCTCGTTGTGTTTGACACGCAGCAGCGATCTGGATCCCGCTGTGATATCGCTGGTTGGAGCTAGAAGTCCAGAATTTTATTTTGTCGCTGATCACCCACTGTCATCGCTGGATCGGTGTGTGTGACACCGATCCAGCGATCTGTTCACTTGTAACCAGGGTAAATATCGGGTTACTAAGCGCAGGGCCGCGCTTAGTAACCCGATATTTACCCTGGTTACCATTGTAAAAGTAAAAAAAAACACTACATACTCACCTTCTGATGTCTGTCACGTCCCCCGCCGGCGGCTTCCCTGCACTGAATGTGTCAGCGCCGGCCGGCCGTAAAGCAGAGCACAGCGGTGACGTCACGGCGCGGCCCTGCACTTAGTAACCCGATGTTTACCTTGGTTACCCGGGTGCTGCAGGGGGACTTCGGCATCGTTGAAGACAGTTTCAACGATGCCGAAGTCGTTCCCCTGATCGTTGGTCGCTGGAGAGAGCTGTCTGTGTGACAGCTCCCCAGCGACCACACAACGACTTGCCAACGATCGCATCGCTGGTCGTGATCGTTGGTAAGTCGTTTAGTGTAACGGTACCTTAAGTGCTAGAAGAGCAGAACCTCTCTCTCAAGTGACCCCATTTCGGAAATTAAACCCCTTTAGGAATTTATCTACAGCTGTAGTGACGATTTGGACTCCATTGGTGTTTTCCAGAAACAAAAAAAAAGTGGTTTGGTACCGTGTTAGCCAGTAGATAAAAAAAATAGAGTGCTCTCACTGGGAGAAACAAAATATCTTGTGTGTGATACCTTTTAATGGCTAACAAAATATAGTGAACGATGTTACGAAGCAAGCTTTTGAGACTGCTTACATCTCTTCATCGGGCTGATATAACAAGATATTTGAGGAAACCCAATTATATACAGTAAAGAGCACAGGCATGGTGTGATACATGGACATTTAAACAACCAAACACTGAGCTTAAGGGTACTGTCACACTCTGCAACTTTCCAACGATCACGACCAGCGATACGACCTGGCCGTGATCGTTGGAAAGTCGTTGTGTGGTCGCTGGGGAGCTGTCACACAGACAGCTCTCCAGCGACCAACGATGCCGAAGGCCCCGGGTAACCAGGGTAAACATCGGGTTACTAAGCGCAGGGCCGCGCTTAGTAACCCGATGTTTACCCTGGTTACCATTTTAAAAGTAAAAAAAAACAAACAGTACATACTCACATTCCGGTGTCTGTCAGGTCCCTTGCCGTCTGCTTTCCGGACTGACTGAGTGCCGCCGTAAAGTGAAAGCACAGCACAGCAGTGACGTCACCGCTGTGCTCTGCTCTTACTTTACGGCCGGCAGTCAGTCAGAGCGGGAAGCAGACTGCGAGGGACCTGACGGACACCGGAATGTGAGTATGTACTGTTTGTATTTTTTTACTTTTACGATGGTAACCAGGGTAAACATCGGGTTACTAAGCGCGGCCCTGCGCTTAGTAACCCGATGTTTACCCTGGTTACAAGCGAACGCATCGTTGGATCGGTGTCACACACACCGATCCAACGATGACAGCGGGAGATCCAGCGACGAAAGAAAGTTCCAAACGATCTGCTACGACGTATGATTCTCAGCAGGGTCCCTGATCGCTGCTGCGTGTCAGACACAGCGATATCGTATGGATATCGCTGGAACGTCACGGATCGTACCGTCATAGCGACAAAAGTGCCACTGTGAGACAGTACCCTAAAGAGAGAATCCTTAATTAGGTAAGATTAGATAAGTGGTGTGAAAGTTTTATGGACCCCATATGCATGTGAGATTGAAGGGCTGGCGGTGCCTTCATTGTTTTTGGAGGAAATTGACCTTATTTGGTAGTGGGCCATAAATCCTCCTGACAAATTGAGTCCTGTGTGAACAGAATCAAAGATGTTAATGAATTTGTATTCCCAGACCCTGCGATGTTTCTGTGATATGAAATTGCCTTTCAAAATGACAACTTTCATATTGTCTATGTTGTGTCCTGGACCACAGAAATATTTGGCCCCAGGTAAAAAAATTTTTGTCTGTAATTGTATGATGATAAGTCATCCTTGCTCTCAGTCTCTGTCCTGTTTCTCCAACATAGAGGTCCCTAACAGGACATATATAGCATAGAATTAAATACACCACATTGGAAGAGGAACATGTGAATGTCCTGGGGATCTTATAGTCCTGCTGTGTGTTGGGGATTTGCAGGGGTGTATCTAGCTCTTCCTGCACCCGGGGCAAAGGATCAGTTTGGCGCCCCCCCAGATTTCTGCCTCCTATAATGTCCTCAGATTTCTTCTGCCCCATAATGTCTTCAGATTTCTTCTGCCCCCATAATGTCCTGATTCATGCCCCCATCCCCTCCCTTCCCGGGTGCAGTTGCATGTGGTGGAGAGATCTGAGGAACATATGGGGGGATGGGGGCAGAAATCAGGACATTAGGGGGGCAGAAGAAATCTGAGCACATTATGGGGTCAGAAATCAGGACATTGCACCCATCCAGCCCCCTGGCCTTGCTTTAGTCCTCACATAGTAGTATATAGCACAGCCCACATAGTAGTATATAGCACAGCCCACACAGTAGTATACAGCACAGCCCACACAGTAGTATTCAGCACAGTCCACACAGTAGTATACAGCACAGCCCACACAGTAGTATACAGCACAGCCCACACAGTAGTATACAGCACAGCCCACACAGTAGTATACAGCACAGCCCACATAGTAGTATATAGCACAGCCCACACAGTAGTATACAGCACAGCCCACATAGTAGTATATAGCACAGCCCACACAGTAGTATACAGCACAGCCCACATAGTAGTATATAGCACTGCCCACACAGTAGTATACAGCACTGCCCACGTAGTATATAGCAGCCCACGTAGTATATAGCAGCCCACATAGTATATAGCAGCCCAAATAGTATATAGCACAGCCCACGTAGTAAATAGCAGCCCACATAGTATATAGCAGCCCATGTAGTATATAGCATCCCACATAGTATATAGCAGCCCACATATTATAGAGCAGCCCACATAGTATATAGCAGCCCACGTAGTATATAGCAGCCCACGTAGTATATAGCAGCCCACGTAGTATATAGCAGCCCACATAGTATATAGCACAGCCCACATAGTATATAGCAGCCCACGTAGTATATAATACAGCCCATGCAGTAAATAAGAGCCCATACCCTCTCCTCCTAGCCAGGCTCTGCATCCCCCCGCAATCCTTTGCTCCAGGTGGCAGGTGCTGCACACTTCCTGTTTGGCGACGTGCGGCTCATTCTTCGGGCACTGGACGGTCGGAAGTCACTCTGCTTATCCATGGTGACGCATTGTGGGCGGCTCTCCAGCAGCTACAAAAGTCCCAGAGCTCCGTGCCGCCTCCTCTCTTCTAGCGTGCACCTCGGGCCGCAGATGCCTGCCTCAGGGGCCACGTGTTTGAGACTCCTGGCATAGAACCGATGCGCAGCACTTTCTCTGAGCCAGCTGTCAATTTGACAGCCGGCTCAGAGAACAGAAGCATCTCAGTATGGGGGCGGCAGAATTCCGCCGATGGGGAGCCTTCTCCTTGGACCGCCGCATCAGGCGGCCTGCTGGCGCCCCCATGTCAGCTGCGCCCGGGGCACATGCCCCGGCTGTCCCACCCTGGATACGCCACTGGGGATTTGGATCTTGTTGTTGGTCTCTATATGAATGCAGGTTTTGCATTTCCTCCCATTGCAAGGATATGTCCCTCTTGGTGAATCTGAGGCCATTGTACTTCGGATCATGATGTTTCTTAACTTAGGAGGTTGCCTGTAACATAGCAAGGGGGGACTTTGAATAATATTTTTAACCAGTCATCCTTGTGGAGGATATGGTGAAGTTTCTTAGCCATTTTTCTCAGTATTTCAAGCTGTGGGTTGTAGGTCACTACCAGAGGTACCTGATGATTTTCCTTTTTTTCTGTACTGAAGTACTTGACTTCTAGGACTAATTGTGGCCCTAATGATCTGATCATCAATGGAGGTGGGAAGGTAACCTCGATTTAAAAATGACATTTTAAGCTGGGCTAGTTCTTCATCGCTGTCCTTAGGCTGGAACAGATATGTGTTATGGTTCTCAATGGCAAGAGAACATAGCCCAGCATACATAGGAACTAGCTCTTGGAAGGATGGAAACTTAAACTGACCATGAACTAAACCTGCCGCACAACTAACAGTAGCCGGGTAGCGTAGCCTGCGTTTTATCCCTAGACGCCCAGCGCCGGCCGGAGGACTAACTAATCCTGGCAGAGGAAAATATAGTCCTGGCTCACCTCTAGAGAAATTTCCCCGAAAGGCAGACAGAGGCCCCCACATATATTGGCGGTGATTTAAGATGAAAATGACAAACGTAGTATGAAAATAGGTTTAGCAAAATCGAGGTCCGCTTACTAGATAGCAGGAAGACAGAAAGGGTACTTTCATGGTCAGCTGAAAACCCTATCAATACACCATCCTGAAATTACTTTAAGACTCTAGTATTAACTCATAACATCAGAGTGGCAATTTCAGATCACAAGAGCTTTCCAGACACAGAAACGAAACTGCAGCTGTGAACTGGAACAAAATGCAAAAAACAAACAAGGACAAAAGTCCGACTTAGCTGGAAGTTGTCTGGTAGCAGGAACATGCACAGAAAGGCTTCTGATTACAATGTTGACCGGCATGGAAGTGACAGAGGAGCAAGGTTAAATAGCGACTCCCACATCCTGATGGGAACAGGTGAACAGAGGGGATGATGCACACAAGTTCAATTCCACCAGTGGCCACCGGGGGAGCCCAAAATCCAATTTCACAACAGTACCCCCCCCTCAAGGAGGGGGCACCGAACCCTCACCAGAACCACCAGGGCGATCAGGATGAGCCCTATGAAAGGCACGGACCAGATCGGAGGCATGAACATCAGAGGCAGTCACCCAAGAATTATCCTCCTGACCGTATCCCTTCCATTTGACCAGATACTGGAGTTTCCGTCTGGAAACACGGGAGTCCAAGATTTTTTCCACAACGTACTCCAACTCGCCCTCAACCAACACCGGAGCAGGAGGCTCAACGGAAGGCACAACCGGTACCTCATACCTGCGCAACAATGACCGATGAAAAACATTATGAATAGAAAAAGATGCAGGGAGGTCCAAACGGAAGGACACAGGGTTAAGAATCTCCAATATCTTGTACGGGCCGATGAACCGAGGCTTAAACTTAGGAGAAGAAACCCTCATAGGGACAAAACGAGAAGACAACCACACCAAGTCCCCGACACAAAGCCGAGGACCAACCCGACGCCGGCGGTTGGCAAAAAGCTGAGTCTTCTCCTGGGACAACTTCAAATTGTCCACCACCTGCCCCCAAATCCGATGCAACCTCTCCACCACAGCATCCACTCCAGGACAATCCGAAGATTCCACCTGACCGGAGGAAAATCGAGGATGAAACCCCGAATTACAGAAAAAAGGAGACACCAAGGTGGCAGAGCTGGCCCGATTATTGAGGGCAAACTCCGCTAAAGGCAAAAAAGCAACCCAATCATCCTGATCTGCAGACACAAAACACCTCAAATATGTCTCCAAAGTCTGATTCGTCCGCTCGGTCTGGCCATTAGTCTGAGGATGGAAAGCAGACGAGAAAGACAAATCTATGCCCATCCTAGCACAGAATGCCCGCCAAAATCTAGATACAAATTGGGTTCCTCTGTCAGAAACGATATTCTCCGGAATACCATGCAAACGAACCACATTTTGAAAAAACAGAGGAACCAACTCGGAAGAAGAAGGCAACTTAGGCAGGGGAACCAAATGGACCATCTTAGAGAAACGGTCACACACCACCCAGATGACAGACATCTTCTGAGAAACAGGAAGATCCGAAATAAAATCCATCGAGATGTGCGTCCAAGGCCTCTTCGGGATAGGCAAGGGCAACAACAATCCACTAGCCCGAGAACAACAAGGCTTGGCCCGAGCACAAACGTCACAAGACTGCACAAAGCCTCGTACATCTCGTGACAGGGAAGGCCACCAGAAGGACCTTGCCACCAAATCCCTGGTACCAAAAATTCCAGGATGACCTGCCAACGCAGAAGAATGAACCTCAGAAATGACTTTACTGGTCCAATCATCAGGAACAAACAGTCTACCAGGTGGGCAACGATCAGGTCTATCCGCCTGAAAATCCTGCAAGGCCCGCCGCAGGTCTGGAGAAACGGCAGACAATATCACTCCATCCTTAAGGATACCTGTAGGTTCAGAATTACCAGGGGAGTCAGGCTCAAAACTCCTAGAAAGGGCATCCGCCTTAACATTCTTAGAACCCGGTAGGTATGACACCACAAAATTAAACCGAGAGAAAAACAACGACCAGCGCGCCTGTCTAGGATTCAGGCGTCTGGCGGACTCAAGATAAATTAGATTTTTGTGGTCGGTCAATACCACCACCTGATGTCTAGCCCCCTCAAGCCAATGACGCCACTCCTCAAAAGCCCACTTCATGGCCAAAAGCTCTCGATTCCCAATATCATAATTCCGCTCGGCGGGCGAAAATTTACGAGACAAAAAAGCACAAGGATTCATCACGGAGCAGTCGGAACTTCTTTGCGACAAAACCGCCCCAGCTCCGATTTCAGAAGCGTCGACCTCAACCTGAAAAGGAAGAGCAACATCAGGCTGACGCAACACAGGGGCGGAAGAAAAGCGGCGCTTAAGCTCCCGAAAGGCCTCCACAGCAGCAGGGGACCAATCAGCAACATCAGCACCCTTCTTAGTCAAATCAGTCAATGGTTTAACAACATCAGAAAAACCAGCAATAAATCGACGATAAAAGTTAGCAAAGCCCAAAAATTTCTGAAGACTCTTAAGAGAAGAGGGTTGCGTCCAATCACAAATAGCCCGAACCTTGACAGGATCCATCTCGATGGAAGAGGGGGAAAAAATGTATCCCAAGAAGGAAATCTTTTGAACCCCAAAAACGCACTTAGAACCCTTCACACACAAGGAATTAGACCGCAAAACCTGAAAAACCCTCCTGACCTGCTGGACATGAGAGTCCCAGTCATCCGAAAAAATCAGAATATCATCCAGATACACGATCATAAATTTATCCAAATAATCACGGAAAATGTCATGCATAAAGGACTGAAAGACTGAAGGGGCATTTGAAAGGCCAAAAGGCATCACCAAATACTCAAAGTGGCCCTCGGGCGTATTAAATGCGGTTTTCCACTCATCCCCCTGCTTAATTCGCACCAAATTATACGCCCCACGGAGATCTATCTTAGAGAACCACTTGGCCCCCTTTATGCGAGCAAACAAATCAGTCAGCAGTGGCAACGGATATTGATATTTAACCGTGATTTTATTCAAAAGCCGATAATCAATACACGGCCTCAAAGAGCCATCTTTCTTAGACACAAAGAAAAAACCGGCTCCTAAGGGAGATGACGAAGGACGAATATGTCCCTTTTCCAAGGACTCCTTTATATATTCTCGCATAGCAGCATGTTCAGGCACAGACAGATTAAATAAACGACCCTTAGGGTATTTACTACCCGGAATCAAATCTATGGCACAATCGCACTCCCGGTGCGGAGGTAATGAACCAAGCTTAGGTTCTTCAAAAACGTCACGATAGTCAGACAAGAATTCAGGAATCTCAGAGGGAATAGATGACGAAATGGAAACCAAAGGTACGTCCCCATGCATCCCCTTACATCCCCAGCTTAACACAGACATAGCGTTCCAGTCGAGGACTGGGTTATGAGATTGCAGCCATGGCAATCCAAGCACCAACACATCATGTAGATTATACAGCACAAGAAAGCGAATAATCTCCTGATGATCCGGATTAATTCGCATAGTTACTTGTGTCCAGTATTGTGGTTTATTACTAGCCAATGGGGTGGAGTCAATCCCCTTCAGAGGTATAGGAGTTTCAAGAGGCTCTAAATCATACCCACAGCGTTTGGCAAAGGACCAATCCATAAGACTCAAAGCGGCGCCAGAGTCGACATAGGCATCCGCGGTAATAGATGATAAAGAACAAATCAGGGTCACAGATAGAATAAACTTAGACTGAAAAGTGCCAATTGAAACTGACTTATCAAGCTTCTTAGTACGCTTAGAGCATGCTGATATAACATGAGTTGAATCACCACAATAAAAGCACAACCCATTTTTTCGTCTAAAATTCTGCCGTTCGCTTCTGGACAGAATTCTATCACATTGCATATTCTCTGGCGTCTTCTCAGTAGACACCGCCAAATGGTGCACAGGTTTGCGCTCCCGCAGACGTCTATCGATCTGGATAGCCATTGTCATGGACTCATTCAGACCCGCAGGCACAGGGAACCCCACCATAACATCCTTAACGGCATCAGAGAGACCCTCTCTGAAATTCGCCGCCAGGGCGCACTCATTCCACTGAGTAAGCACAGACCATTTACGGAATTTTTGGCAGTATATTTCAACTTCATCTTGCCCCTGAGATAGGGACATCAAGGCTTTTTCCGCCTGAAGCTCTAAATGAGGTTCCTCATAAAGCAACCCCAAGGCCAGAAAAAACGCATCCACATTGAGCAACGCAGGATCCCCTGGAGCCAATGCAAAAGCCCAATCTTGAGGGTCGCCCCGGAGCAAGGAAATCACAATCCTGACCTGCTGAGCAGGATCTCCAGCAGAGCGAGATTTCAGGGACAAAAACAACTTGCAATTATTTTTGAAATTTTGAAAGCAAGATCTATTCCCCGAGAAAAATTCAGGCAAAGGAATTCTAGGTTCAGATATAGGAACATGAACAACAAAATCTTGTAAATTTTGAACTTTCGTGGTGAGATTATTCAAACCTGCAGCTAAACTCTGAATATCCATTTTAAACAGGTGAACACAGAGCCATTCCAGGATTAGAAGGAGAGAGAGAGAGGAAGGCTGCAATATAGGCAGACTTGCAAGTGATTCAATTGAAAGCACACTCAGAACTGAAGGAAAAAAAAAAAAAAAAAAAAATTTTCAGCAGACTTCTTTTTTCTCTCCTTTCTCTGCCAATTAATTTAACCCTTTGTGGCCGGTCAAACTGTTATGGTTCTCAATGGCAAGAGAACATAGCCCAGCATACATAGGAACTAGCTCTTGGAAGGATGGAAACTTAAACTGACCATGAACTAAACCTGCCGCACAACTAACAGTAGCCGGGTAGCGTAGCCTGCGTTTTATCCCTAGACGCCCAGCGCCGGCCGGAGGACTAACTAATCCTGGCAGAGGAAAATATAGTCCTGGCTCACCTCTAGAGAAATTTCCCCGAAAGGCAGACAGAGGCCCCCACATATATTGGCGGTGATTTAAGATGAAAATGACAAACGTAGTATGAAAATAGGTTTAGCAAAATCGAGGTCCGCTTACTAGATAGCAGGAAGACAGAAAGGGTACTTTCATGGTCAGCTGAAAACCCTATCAATACACCATCCTGAAATTACTTTAAGACTCTAGTATTAACTCATAACATCAGAGTGGCAATTTCAGATCACAAGAGCTTTCCAGACACAGAAACGAAACTGCAGCTGTGAACTGGAACAAAATGTAAAAAACAAACAAGGACAAAAGTCCGACTTAGCTGGAAGTTGTCTGGTAGCAGGAACATGCACAGAAAGGCTTCTGATTACAATGTTGACCGGCATGGAAGTGACAGAGGAGCAAGGTTAAATAGCGACTCCCACATCCTGATGGGAACAGGTGAACAGAGGGGATGATGCACACAAGTTCAATTCCACCAGTGGCCACCGGGGGAGCCCAAGATCCAATTTCACAACAGATATGGTTATATTTGAGAGCCTGGCTGTAGACAATGGACTTTTTAATGTGTTTAGGATGGAAGTTGTCCCATCTGAGGTATGTGGGATGGTCATTTGGTTTCTGATACAATGATGTTTGGAACAAACCATTTTGGACTTTTATGGTGGTGTCTAGAAAGTTGGTTTTTGTTTTTGAGTGGTCCAATGTCAAGTTTAAGGGAGGATGAAATTTGTTGAATTTGTCATGGAAATTTAGAAGTTCTTGTTTGGACTCAGTCCAGATTATTAAGATATCATCGATGTAACGGAAATGGGGAAAGGGTTTGATGGAGCAAGATGTTAAAAAGTCATTTTCCAGTTTAGCCATGAAGAGAATGGTGTACTGGGGTGCCATATTACTTCCCATAGCAGTGTCGGTGCATTGTAGATATAGCTCCTCACCGAAAGAGAAAAAGTTGTGTGTGAGGATGAATCTGGTAAGTGTTTTATTACAGACTCGGAAGGGATCCCATTGGCCTCAAGAAACATTCAGCAAGCGGTTAGTCCATCTTCGTGTGAGATGTTAGAATATAAGGATTCAACATCCATGGTGGCTAAGATGGTGCTGTCGGGGAGGGGACCTATCATGGATAGCTCATTCAGCTGGTCTGTAGTGTCCTGTATATAGCTGGCTGTCTTCCTACCAGTGGCTTAAGGATGTTTTATACCCACCCTGAGATTTTTTCAGTGAGTGTTCCCACCCCTGAGATGATTGACCTCCCTGGGTTGCCTGGCTTATGAATCTTGGAAAGCATATACAAAGTTCCCATCCTTGGATTCTCAGGTGTTAAGTCCAGAAGGTTTATGGAGTCTGTACACAGACATTTGATGACTCTTTTCAACTCCCTCAGATATTTTGGAGTGGGGTCATCATCCAGTCTGGTGTAGTACTCTATATCCATCAGTTGTCTGTGTGCCTCTTTGATGTAGTCTGTTATATTAAGGAGAACTATGGCACCACCTTTATCCACAGGCTTAATAGTGATCTCCCTGTTGTTCTTCAGGCCGTGAATCGTCTTTCTCTCCTGCAAACTGATATTAGATGTTTCCTTTGCTTTTTTATCCAATATCGTGGACTGCACCGAATGTCTAAATGAGTCAATATATTGGTCCAAAATGGTGTTGTGGCCAGAAGGAGGTGTCCAGTCAGAGTGTTTCTTATTCTCTAGTCTGACTTGAGTTTGGCTGCTCAGAAGCCCCAAGTCCTCTTTGTCAGAAAAGAACTCCTTCAGTCTAAGTCTCCTGACATATTGTTCCATGTCACTACAAAGTTCTGTTTTGTCTAGAGATTTTGTAGGACAGAATGTGAGACCTCTGGAAAGTACATTGACTTCTAGATTAGTGGGTTTGTGAGATGACAAATTAATGGCAGAGCTGACTGTACGTGTGTCCTTCTTGTGGTTTTGCCCCATGCTGAAGTGTTTAGGAGGATCTTGACTGGTGCTGGAGTATAATCCTGCTTTCAGTCGAAATCTGTGGAGTTTCTTTTTCTTGTTTTATATTAGGTACGACTGCAGGGTTGTATAGTAAAGCTGCATTTTCTGCTGTACCAGCAATTGTACTCCTTAAAGTTTGTATTTCCATTTGGGGTCTAAGGGGTAACATTTCTCCTTATGGAGAGGGACATACCATCTCTGGCTTGTCAAGGTAAGGAGGCTTATTCGCCATGCAATGCTCCTCTGGGAAATAAAATATGCAAATTCCCTCTTCTGAGAAAAAGAGGACTTAAACTCTATAGCGCCACCTGTTGGAAGTAGCGATCCTACAAGTCACAATCAACCCTTTAACGAGTTGTGCAATATGACTTAGGATAAAAGCCAAATCAGTATCTCAATTCGCAGACACGGTGTTTCGGGCTGTTGGCCCTCGTCAGTGCGAAGCATGAGAACTGATTTGGCTAGGTGAGAGGCTCTGGACTGGGGTCTAAGGGGTAACGTTTCTCCTTATGGAGAGTGACATACCATCTCTGGCTTGTCAAGGTAAGGAGGCTTATTCGCCATGCAATGCTCCTCTGGGAAATATAATATGCAAGTTGCCTCTTCTGAGAAAAAGAGGACTTAAAGGGAACCTGTCACCACGTTTTTGGAAGATGGGATAAAAATAGCGTTAAATAGGGGCAGAGGTGGGCGTTACATTAGTGTGTTTGTTATGCGTTTATTACCCACCTAAGTTGCCGAAATACCTTTGCAAAGTCTCCGTTTTCGCCTGTCAATCAGGCTGGTCTGGTCAAAAGGGCGTGTTGTCTTCCCCCAGATTTTGCGTAGTTTTCCGTTGGTGGCGTAGTGGTGTGCGCATGCCCAAGGTCCCGAATCCTCTGCCAGGGGATTTAAAAGAGCGCGCTGTTCGTTATTTCATTGGTGATCGGTGGGCGCGGCCATCTTCCTTTGGCCGCGCGTGCGCAGAAGCGGCGCTCTGCTGGCCGCGGCTTCAGGAAAATGGCCGCGGGATGCCGCGCGTGCGCAGATGGATATCGCGGCGGCCATTTTCCTGAAGCCGCGGCCAGCAGAGTGCCGCTTCTGCGCACGCGCAGCCAAAGGAAGATGGCCGCGCCCACCGATCACCAATGAAATAACGAACAGCGCGCTCTTTTAAATCCCCTGGCAGAGGATTCGGGACCTTGGGCATGCGCACACCACTACGCCACCAACGGAAAACTACGCAAAATCTGGGGGAAGACAACACGCCCTTTTGACCAGACCAGCCTGATTGACAGGCGAAAACGGAGACTTTGCAAAGGTATTTCGGCAACTTAGGTGGGTAATAAACGCATAACAAACACACTAATGTAACGCCCACCTCTGCCCCTATTTAACGCTATTTTTATCCCATCTTCCAAAAACGTGGTGACAGGTTCCCTTTAAACTCTATAGCGCCACCTGTTGGAAGTAGCAATCCTACAAGTCACAATCAACCCTTTAACGAGTTGTGCAATATGACTTAGGGTACTGTCTCACAGTGGCACTTTGGTCGCTATGACGGCACGATCCGTGACGCTCCAGCGTCGCTCCATTATCGCTCCAGCGTCGTAGACTGCGGTCACACTTTGCAATGCACGGCGCTGGAGCGATAATTTCATGACGTATTTGCGATGTAGAAGCCGTTGGTTACTGTGTGCACATCGTATACAACCTTTGTTACACGATGCGATCATGCCGCCACAGCGGGACACTTGACGACGAAAGAAAGTTTCAAACGATCTGCTACGACGTACGATTCTCAGCGGGGTCCCTGATCACAGTAGCGTGTCAGACACAGCGAGATCGTACGTATGTCGCTGGAACGTCACGGATCGTGCCGTCGTAGCGACCAAAGTGCCACTGTGTGACAGTACCCTTAGGATAAAAGCCAAATCAGTATCTCAATTCGCAGACACGGTGTTTCGGGCTGTTGGCCCTCGTCAGTGCGAAGCATGAGAACTGATTTGGCTAGGTGAGAGGCTCTAGACTGGGGTCTATTTTCATTTGGACCTTTTTCTTGGTGTTGTAGAAAACATGAATAAGGTGGTTCCGTATTCTCTCCGAAGTCTTGTAGCAGAGGTGTTGTGAATAATGAGTATTGTAGGTATTCTGAATAGGATTTTTTAAACTAAAGGTACCTTCACATTAAGCGACGCTGCAGCGATAGCGACAACGATGCCGATCGCTGCAGTGTCGCTGTTTGATCGCTGGAGAGCTGTCACACAGACCGCTCTCCAGCGACCAACGATGCCGAGGTCCCCGGGTAACCAGGGTAAACATCGGGTTACTAAGCGCAGGGCCGCGCTTAGTAACCCGATGTTTACCCTGGTTACCAGCGTAAAATGTAAAAAAAACCAAACAGTACATACTTACATTCGCGTCCCCCGGCCTCTGCTTCCTGCACTGACTGAGCGCCGGCCATAACAGCAGAGCGGTGACGTCACCGCTGTGCTGTACTTTCACTTTCACTTTACAGCGCTCAGTCAGTGTGGGAAGCGGACGCCGGGGGACGCGAAGGTGAGTATGTACTGTTTGTTTTTTTTACATTTTACACTGGTAACCAGGGTAAACATCGGGTTACTAAGCGCGGCCCTGCGCTTAGTAACCCGATGTTTACCCTGGTTACCAGTGTAAAACATCGCTGGTATCGTTGCTTTTGGTGTCAAACACGACGATACACGCCGGTCTGACGACCAAATAAAGTTCTGAACTTTGTTCAACGACCAGCGATATCACAGCAGGATCCTGATCGCTGCTGCATGTCAAACTAAACGATATCGCTAGCCAGGACGCTGCAACGTCACGGATCGCTAGCGATATCGTTTAGTGTGAAGGTACCTTTAGTCCTTTCACACCACTTATCTAATCTTACCTAATTAAGGATTCTCTCCTTAAGCTCAGTGTTTATTTAAATGTCCATGTATCACACCATGCCTGTGCTCTTTACTTTATATAATTGGGTTTCCTCAAATATCTTGTTATATCAGCCTGATGAAGAGATGTAAGCAGTCTCAAAAGCTTGCTTTGTAACATCATTCACTATATTTTGTTAGCCATTAAAAGGTATCACACCCACAAGATTCCTATTTTGTTTCTCCCACTGAGAGCACTCTATTTTTTACCCCAGAAACAAGCAGCAGTGGATGTTGCTGAGTGAAAATTGCAAACTGCCATTGTAGTGACCAGTACGTTATGCCCAGCTCATGCTTCTGGAGATGCACACTCGTAAATTAGGTGGGCTCTCAGCACTACAGAACTGCCAAAAATGTGGATGGTATATGTATTTTAGACACCCTGGGGCTCAGAAGGGTGAAGGCATTTGGATTTGGGAGTGCAGAATTTGCTAAATTTCTTTTAGAGGGTGACAAACCAGAGTCTTTGTGCTACCAGTGATGTGGAAGTCCCCTACATATCCGTTAACGGTTGACGGACCTGAAAAGGGACTTTTTTGTGAATTGAGTTGAAACTTTTATTGGGAACATTTTACATAACGTTTGAGATCATATTTATCCGGTGCTCTACACTGAACACTTATATTGGGGCTTACCTCTGTCTGCTCCTGAAATACTGCGATTTAGTTTGATCACAGCATTTGAGGGTTAAAGTGCCAGGAGCGGTGCAGGACCGCTCCTGGCATTCAGTACCAGATGTCAGCTGTCAGAATCAGCTAAAAAGGAAGAGAAAGAATGGACTAATAACGGCTTGCACACCACCAAATATAGAAAAGTAACAAACTTTATTAAACACCACCAAAAACATAAAAACACTTAAAATACCACAATCATGTGTAGAACACCCCTATATAAACATAATATGTCTGCCAGAGCAATATGAAAACAGGCTCCCATGCATAAATGTTATAAGTAACGTGGCTCAGTAGATCCTAAATGGTAGAACAATGGAGTCCTGGTGAGATAAAGACCTCACTGGTGGGATAGAGTTAATCCCTAAGCCACCTATGCAGAGGTGCATGCAAGATGGTAATGCAGAAACATGTCATAAAATATAAAAAAGCATGCAGGATTAGCTGAAAGAACCACTCATGAGATGAAAAAACAGGGCTCCTGAGGAGTCAGCGACTAAAACATAATGACATGAATACTCAACTGAATCAGAACCCAGAGAGATAAAAGTAGTGAGAGTCGCAACTTTTCTTGGCTAAAATAGCCAGGCAGACCCACAAGCCATAAGTGGCCGGCATAGGAAGATGAAGGGGTGCTGGGAGAGAGACCTGGTGCTGGCCTAGGTCTTCAGTGTGTTTTTGTAACTCCACCGCGTGCTTGGTCCGCACATGTTTCCACATATTTGTGGTATTGAGGTTGCTGACATTTTTCCCTCTTTTGACTTTCTGATGACACACCTTGCATTTGACAAAGCAAATGTCATCTGCAACAGTGTCAAAAAAGGACCAGGCACTGCAAGTCTTGGGAGCGCCCGTTTTGGCTTTTGGAAGAGGCATGCTCCTAACTGGTGCCGAAGTGGAGGCTACAGGCACCGCAGTCTTCCCCCTCCCTCTCTCTGTTTGTGTTGTTCGGGGAATCTCTTCCTCAGAGCTGCTCCCACCACCTTCCTGTGATTCACGCCATGATGGGTCAAGGACCTCATCATCTACACTACCCTCTTCCACCAACTGCTTCTCCGGGGTAGTCTCGGCAGCACAGTATGCACCTGAAAGTGGCACCTGAGTCTCATCATCAGAGGTGTACTGAGGTGTGCTGACTGGAGGCACTGGCCCACCCGTCTCTTCAGAGTCAGAGAGACAAAGCTGTTTGGCATCACTGCATACTGCCTCTTCTTCCATTACTCCAATGCTGCTTGGCTGGCCCCCTCTTTACAAGCCAAGAGATTCAGAGAACAGAAGTAGAGATGGCTCCTGTCCTGGGCTGTCTGACTGCCTGGGCAATTTGGCAGATGGTGAAGAGACAGATGGGTGCTCTTCAGTGCTCTGTGCCTGAGAGGATGTGGCACTAATTGAAGTCGATGCATTAGCTGCCATCCATCCGACAACGACTTCAATTTGTTCGTCCTGCAGCAGTGGGGTACGGCCAGCTCCAACAAAGCAGCGCATGAAGGACTGTTCCCTGCTAAAACTGGGGGATGATGAGTCACCGGTGCCTGCAGCAGGCACAGAATCCCCACGTGCCTTACTCCCTGCCTTCTTCATCTTGGTAGACTCATAAAGATAGGCAGAAAAGTACTAAGGGCTTAGTGTGCTTATTCCTGAACAGCTGCTAACAGGTATAAGGAACACTAATTTTATCAAGTGTGGACTAGACTTTAATATGAGCTACTGTGGCCTACACAACTCTAAAGTGTAGTGTTTGGTGAACTTTATAAACTTTTTGTTTTTTCCGCAGAACAGACTACAGAGCGATGTGCACTCACACAGAGACCATGCAGACAGCTGTAAACGGCGCTGCAAGGCGAAAAAAAGCTCCTCTATGTAATCCTATATAGTGTTTTTCCACAATCGAGCAGGATACGGATGGAAAGCCACTAATAGGATAAATTTGAAAAAATGTGCAGCAGGCTGCACTAATTGCAAAAAAGGACAATGGAACGGTATGAGGCAGTGACGCACCCTGAGCTGACTACAACCGGCTGTGGCGGCAGAACAGAATACAGAGCGAGCTGCACTCACACACAGACTGTGCAGACAGCCGTAAACGGTGCTGCAAGGCCAAAAAAAGCTCCTCTATGTAATCCTATATAGTGTTTTTCCACAATCTAGCAGGATACGGATGGAAAGCCACAAATAGGATAAATTTGAAAAAAATGTGCAGCAGGCTGCACTAATTGCAAAAAAGGACAATGGAATGGTATGAGGCAGTGACGCACCCTGAGCTGACTACAACCAGCTGTGGCGGCAGAACAGACTACAGAGCGAGCTGCACTCACACACAGACCATGCAGACAGCTGTAAACGGCGCTGCAAGGCCAAAAAAAGCACCTCTATGTAATCCTATATAGTGTTTTTCCACAATCTAGCAGGATACAGATGGAAAGCCACTAATAGGATAAATTTGAAAAAAAATGTGCAGCAGGCTGCACTAATTGCAAAAAAGGACAATGGATTGAACAGTATGAGGCAGTGACGCACCCTGAGCTGACTACAACCGGCTGTGGCTGCGGACAGACTACAGAGTGAGCTGCACTCACACACACAGAGACCTTGCAGACAGCTGTGAACAGCGCTGCAAGGCAAAAGCAAGGTTCTCACACAGCGGTTGCTAAATTAGCCTGGTTAAAGCACAATGAAGCAAATCGCTATCTCTAAACTGGCCCTCAGTCAGAACACAGCGTCCTGTCCGTAACTGAATTCACAGCAGAGTGAGCCCAAAATGGTGGCGGCGACTTTTATAGTGCATCATGACATCATTTCAGCAGCCAATCACCATGCCAGTAGTTACATGCCTACCATGCAGAACAGGATGTGCCCACACTTCTAAACAGTCCTCATTGGCTGAATTCTGGCTCTGAATTATGGGAACTTCCGATTCCGGTATCTGATATACTGAAAATATCGGAACTCGGTATCGGAATTCCGATACCGCAAATATCGGCCGATACCCGATACTTGCGGTATCGGAATGCTCAACACTAGTCACCATCTTGCTGCAACAACATCACCCCAGGGGACCTGTGATGCCCCAGGGTCCTGGTCATCACAGTGTCATTGCTTTCCTCACAGGGAGAGTGATGTCACGCTTGGAAGCGATGAAGGATATCTTTCACCAGATAATCACATACCCACAACACGTTTACTCCAGGCCAGAAGGGGGAGCTCTGAACCCAGATTAAGGGGAACTTCCCTAATATATTCTGGCTGGAGGGAGATTTAGTGGGCAGTCTGTCAGAGGACAGAGGAGAGTGCAGTCGGACAGTGATTATCAGCAGGACTGAAGGGGCCGTGTAGTCAGAGTTACTACAGCTCCTGGAGGGAAGAGAACAGAGAAGGAAAGAACAGCTTGTGTAAAGTGTGGAGGAGAGTGACACCAGGGGAGCAGAGCAGTGATTTGGCTACTTCCCTGGCTAGCGCAGATTCCGGTAGCCGGAAGACCAAGGCCGTGTCGAACTCTAAGAGGCATAACTGAAACTGGCAGGACAGCTGAACTTTAAGTTACCTGTCCGCCTTTACACCCAGGAGGCACAGTGATATATATAAGGCCCGGGTCGTGATAGAGACTATGTAAAAATATTCAAGTCACCTGTCATACGGGTTTATGTCCTAACCTATATGGGGGACAGAGAGGAACTGTGAGGACCTTATCAGAAGCCATAGGCAGTAAGGGACTACAACACCACCGCGCTTTTAGGAAGGCTTTCATCTCCACTTGGTAAAGGGAACTCTGGATTCGCTTCCAAGCCGGCCGGACCCTGCCTGTACCTGTTATCTGGTGCCCTGGACGGCGGCGGTTGCCTGAAGCTAGAATAAACCAGGTAAAGAGACTGCAAACCTGCATACTCCGTTTCTTACCACACTACTCACCATTAGGGTTGAGCGAAACGGGTCGATCATTTTCAAAAGTCGCCGACTTTTGGCTAAGTCGGCGTCTCATGAAACCCGATCCGACCCCTGTGCTTGTCGGCCATGCGGTACGCGACTTTCGCGCCAAAGTCGCGTTTCAATGACGCGAAAAGCGCCATTTCTCAGCCAATGAAGGTGAACGCAGAGTGTGGGCAGCGTGATGACATAGATCCTGGTCCCCACCATCTTAGAGAAGGGCATTGCAGTGATTGGCTTGCTGTCTGCGGCGTCACAGGGGCTATAAAGGGGCGTTCCCGCCGACCGCCATCTTACTGCTGCTGATCTGAGCTTAGGGACAGGTTGCTGCCGCTTCATCAGAAGCAGGGAGAGCGTTAGGCAGGGTCCACTAACCACCAAACCGCTTGTGCTGCAGCGATTTCCACTGTCCAACACCACCTTCGGTGTGCAGGAACAGTGGAAGCTATTTTTTTTTTTTTTTCCCCTCAGCGCTGTAGCTCATTGGGCTGCCCTAGAAGGCTCCGTGATAGCTGTATTGCTGTGTGTACGCCACTGTGGAAACCAACTGCTTTTTTCAAAGCACATATCCTCTTGTTCCTTCCTTTCTGCACAGCTATCTTTTTTGTTTGTCCACACTTTTTATTTAATTTGTGCATCAGTCCACTCCTATTGCTGCCTGCCATACCTGGCTTACATTACTGCAGGGAGATAGTAATTGTAGGACAGTTTTTTTTTTTTTTTTGTTTTTTTTTTGTGGGAGATTAAGATTGGCATTTCTGCTACAGTGCCATCCCTGTGTGTGCCATCTCTCACTGAGTGGGCCATAGAAAGCCTATTTATTTTTTCCGTGATTTGTGTTCTAAAATCTACCTCAACACAGAAACACTACATCAATCAGTGGGAGAAAAATATTGGCCTCAGTCAGGGCTTGTGTGCCACTGCTGTGTGTGCGCTATCTCTCATTCAGTGGGCTATAGCAAGCCTATATTTTTTTTTTTTTTTTTTTTTTTTAATATTATTTGGTTTCAAAAGTCTCCCTGAAAAAAAAAAAAAACCTAAAAAAACAGTGGGAGAGTAATATTGCCCTTTCAGCTTGTGTGCCAGTCTTGACTCCTGGGTGTGCCACCTCTCTCCCTCTCATTCAGTGGGCCATAGAAAGCCTATTTATTTTTTTTTTTAAATATTATTGGGTTTCTAAAGTCTCCCTGAAAAAAACAAAAAATACATAAAAAAACAGTGGGAGAGTAATATTGCCCTTTCAGCTTGTGTGCCAGTCTTGACTCCTGGGTGTGCCACCTCTCTCCCTTTCATTCAGTGGGCCATAGAAAGCCTATTTATTTTTTTTTTTAAATATTATTGGGTTTCTAAAGTCTCCCTGAAAAAAACAAAAAATACATAAAAAAACAGTGGGAGAGTAATATTGCCCTTTCAGCTTGTGTGCCAGTCTTGACTCCTGGGTGTGCCACCTCTCTCCCTCTCATTCAGTGGGCCATAGAAAGCCTTTTTTTTTTTTGGTTTTTTTAATATTATTTGGTTTCTAAAGTCTCCCTGAAAAAAACAAAAAAAACATAAAAAACAGTGGGAGAGTAATATTGCCCTTTCAGCTTGTGCGCCAGTCTTGACTCCTGGTTGTGCCACCTCTCTCTCTCTAATTGTGGGCCATAGAAAGCCTTTTTTTTTTTTTTAAATATTATTGGGTTTCTAAAGTCTCCCTGAAAAAACAAAAAATACATAAAAAAACAGTGGGAGAGTAATATTGCCCTTTCAGCTTGTGTGCCAGTCTTGACTCCTGGGTGTGCCACCTCTCTCCCTTTCATTCAGTGGGCCATAGAAAGCCTATTTATTTTTTCCGTGATTTGTGTTCTAAATTCTACCTCAACACAAAAACACTACATCAATCAGTGGGAGAAAAATATTGGCCTCAGTCAGGGCTTGTGTGCCACTGCTGTGTGTGCTATCTCTCATTCAGTGGGCTATAGCAAGCCTATTTTTTTTTTTTTTTTTTTTTTTTTAATATTATTTGGTTTCTAAAGTCTCCCTGAAAAAAAAAAAAAACCTAAAAAAACAGTGGGAGAGTAATATTGCCCTTTCAGCTTGTGTGCCAGTCTTGACTCCTGGGTGTGCCACCTCTCTCCCTCTCATTCAGTGGGCCATAGAAAGCCTATTTATTTTTTTTTTTAAATATTATTGGGTTTCTAAAGTCTCCCTGAAAAAACAAAAAATACATAAAAAAACAGTGGGAGAGTAATATTGCCCTTTCAGCTTGTGTGCCAGTCTTGACTCCTGGGTGTGCCACCTCTCTCCCTTTCATTCAGTGGGCCATAGAAAGCCTATTTTTTTTTTTTTTAATATTATTTGGTTTCTAATTCTCCCTGAAAAAAAAAAAAAAACCTAAAAAAACAGTGGGAGAGTAATATTGCCCTTTCAGCTTGTGTGCCAGTCTTGACTCCTGGGTGTGCCACCTCTCTCCCTCTCATTCAGTGGGCCATAGAAAGCCTATTTATTTTTTTTTTTAAATATTATTGGGTTTCTAAAGTCTCCCTGAAAAAACAAAAAATACATAAAAAAACAGTGGGAGAGTAATATTGCCCTTTCAGCTTGTGTGCCAGTCTTGACTCCTGGGTGTGCCACCTCTCTCCCTTTCATTCAGTGGGCCATAGAAAGCCTATTTTTTTTTTTTTTAATATTATTTGGTTTCTAATTCTCCCTGAAAAAAAAAAAAAAACCTAAAAAAACAGTGGGAGAGTAATATTGCCCTTTCAGCTTGTGTGCCAGTCTTGACTCCTGGGTGTGCCACCTCTCTCCCTTTCATTCAGTGGGCCATAGAAAGCCTATTTTTTTTTTTTTTAATATTATTTGGTTTCTAATTCTCCCTGAAAAAAAAAAAAAAACCTAAAAAAACAGTGGGAGAGTAATATTGCCCTTTCAGCTTGTGTGCCAGTCTTGACTCCTGGGTGTGCCACCTCTCTCCCTCTCATTCAGTGGGCCATAGAAAGCCTATTTATTTTTTTTTTTAAATATTATTGGGTTTCTAAAGTCTCCCTGAAAAAACAAAAAATACATAAAAAAACAGTGGGAGAGTAATATTGCCCTTTCAGCTTGTGTGCCAGTCTTGACTCCTGGGTGTGCCACCTCTCTCCCTTTCATTCAGTGGGCCATAGAAAGCCTATTTTTTTTTTTTTTTTAATATTATTTGGTTTCTAATTCTCCCTGAAAAAAAAAAAAAAACCTAAAAAAACAGTGGGAGAGTAATATTGCCCTTTCAGCTTGTGTGCCAGTCTTGACTCCTGGGTGTGTCACCTCTCTCCCTCTCATTCAGTGGGCCATAGAAAGCCTATTTATTTTTTTTTTTAAATATTATTGGGTTTCTAAAGTCTCCCTGAAAAAACAAAAAAAACCTAAAAAAACAGTGGGAGAGTAATATTGCCCTTTCAGCTTGTGTGCCAGTCTTGACTCCTGGGTGTGCCACCTCTCTCCCTCTCATTCAGTGGGCCATAGAAAGCCTTTTTTTTTTTTGGTTTTTTTAATATTATTTGGTTTCTAAAGTCTCCCTGAAAAAAACAAAAAAAACATAAAAAACAGTGGGAGAGTAATATTGCCCTTTCAGCTTGTGCGCCAGTCTTGACTCCTGGTTGTGCCACCTCTCTCTCTCTAATTGTGGGCCATAGAAAGCCTTTTTTTTTTTTTTTTTTAATATTATTTGGTTTCTAAAGTCTCCCTGAGAAAAAAAAATAAATAAATTAGGTGGGAGATTAATATTGACATTAGTGCTTGAGTGACAGTCCTGCGTGTGTGTCATCTCTGTGATTTTGTGCCACAGAAAACAGAGTGTGTAACATTGTGCCTGATTTTCCTTGTGGTCTCACCAACCTGTTAAGGGATATTGAAATCATACTGAAGTTATAGCTCACCGTGTAAGTTGTTTGATAGCAACAAATAAAGTTACTTTGGTTAAGATTTTAAAACAATGAGGAAGTCTGGTGCAAGAGGTCGTCGTGGGCGTTCATTGTCAGCTGGTAATGATGGTAGTGGTAGTGGAGCATCAGGTGGTCGTGGGGATAAAAATATTCCACCTAAGTCTGGAGCTGTGGAGCCAGTTTCGTCGTCAGGCTACACAAGGCCTCGAACGCTCTCTTTTCTGGGAGTAGGAAAACCGCTTTTAAAGGCGGAGCAGCAACAGCAAGTTTTGGCTTACATTGCAGACTCAGCCTCTAGCTCTTTTGCCTCCTCTTCCGAAACTGGTAAATGTAAAAGCAGCGCGTCGCTTGTGGATGTTCACGGTCAGGGACAAGTCGCTTCCTTGTCCTCCTCAGCAAAAACTACAACAAGAGAGAAGGATGCAGCAGGCGACACAACGGGTCACTCCATGGAGCTCTTTACACATACCGTCCCTGGCTTAGAAAGTGAAACATTTAACAGGCCATGCCCATTACAAGTATATTCTGACATGGAGTGCACTGATGCACAGCCACAGCCAGAGTACTATGCTGCTCCTTTGACTCAGACCACCACATTGCCCTCTCAGGGTACAGATCCACAATCAGACCCTGATGAGACTATGTTGCCCCGCCACGAACGCTATACCACCGACCGACACAGTGACACAGACGAAGTTGCACACGAGCTCGAAGAGGAGGTAATAGATGACCCAGTTATTGACCCCGATTGGCAGCCATTGGGGGAACAGGGTGCAGGCGGCAGTAGTTCAGAAGCGGAGGTGGAGGAGGGGCCGCAGCAGGCATCAACATCGCAACAGGTTCCATCTGCCGGGCCCGTATCTGGACCAAAACGCGTGTCAAAGCCAAAACCTGTTGGAGCACAGCGTTGCCATCCGGTTAAAGCTCAGTCTGCAATCCCTGAAAAGGGATCAGAGTCTAGGAAGAGTGCAGTCTGGCATTTTTTTAAACAACATCCAACTGATCAGCGCAAAGTCATCTGTCAAAAATGTTCAACTAGCTTAAGCAGAGGTCAGAATCTGAAAAGTCTAAATACTAGTTGCATGCATAGACACTTAACCACCATGCATTCTCAAGCCTGGACTAACTACCAAACGTCCCTCAAGGTTGTAGCACCCTCGGCCAATGAAGCTAGTCAGCAACGCAACATCCCTTCCGTCACTGTAAGGCCACCATTTTCCGCACCACCGGCAGTATCTGTGCAGGTTTCTTTGCCAGCCAAAAGCAGTCAGGGTCAGGGAATCACCAGTTTTGTAGGAGGAAATATTGCATGTAGGGCACCGGCGGAAACAATACCGTCTCCAACCGTCTCTCAGTCTGCCATGTCCACCGGCACACCCGAAAGTTCCACGATCTACAGCTCTCCAGTCCAGCTCACCCTACATGAGACTCTGGTTAGAAAAAGGAAGTACTTATCCTCGCATCCGCGTACACAGGGTTTTAACGCCCACATAGCTAGACTAATCTCGTTAGAGATGATGCCCTACCGGTTAGTTGAAAGCGAAGCTTTCAAAGCCCTGATGGAGTACGCTGAACCACGATACGAGCTACCCAGTCGACACTTTTTTTCCAGAAAAGCCATCCCAGCCCTGCACCAGCATGTTAAACAGCGCATCGTCCATGCACTCAGGCAATCTGTGAGTACAAAGGTGCACCTGACTACAGATGCATGGACCAGTAGGCATGGCCAGGGACGTTATGTGTCCATCACGGCACACTGGGTGAATGTGGTGGATGCAGGGTCCACAGGCGACATCAATTTAGGGACAGTTGTGCCTAGCCCACGGTCTAGGAAACAGTTGGCTGTAGGCGTTCGCACCCCCTCCTCCTCCTCCTCGTCCTCCTGCAGAAGCTACAGCTCTTCCACAGAACGCAGTCGGCCAACCACTCCATCGGCAGATGACACTGTTGCACACCAGTTGTCCCATTATGGGCCAGCTACTGCCAAGCGTCAGCAGGCTGTATTGGCTATGAAGTGTTTGGGCGACAACAGACACACCGCGGAAGTTCTGTCCGAGTTCTTGCAACAAGAAACGCAGTCGTGGCTGGGCACAGTAGATCTTGAGGCAGGCAAGGTAGTGAGTGATAACGGAAGGAATTTCATGGCTGCCATCTCCCTTTCCCAACTGAAACACATTCCTTGCCTGGCTCACACCTTAAACCTGGTGGTGCAGTGCTTATTGAAAACTTATCCTGGGTTCTCCGACCTGCTCCTCAAAGTGCGTGCACTTTGCTCACATATCCGACGTTCGCCTGTACACGCCAGCCGTATGCAGACCTATCAGCGGTCTTTGAACCTTCCCCAGCATCGCCTAATCATAGACGTTGCAACAAGGTGGAACTCAACACTGCACATGCTTCAGAGACTGTGCGAACAGAGGCGTGCTGTTATTTATTTGTGGGAGGATACACGGGCAGGCAGTAGGATGGCAGACATGGAGTTGTCAGGTGTGCAGTGGTCGAAGATACAAGACATGTGTCAAGTCCTTCAGTGTTTTGAGGAATGCACACGGCTGGTTAGTGCAGACAACGCCGTAATAAGCATGAGCATCCCCCTAATGCGTCTGCTGATGCAAAGTTTGACGCACATAAAGGAGCAGGCGTCTGCACCAGAGGAAGAGGGAAGCCTTGATGACAGTCAGCCATTGTCTGGTCAGGGCAGTGTACAGGACGAGGTAGCGGGCGAAGAGGAGGTGGAGGACGAGGAGGATGATGGGGATGAGTATATTTTTAATGCGGAAACTTTCACGGGGGCACAGGAAATTGGTTGCGTGTCACGGCCGGGTTCTGGTTTTTTGAGGGACACAAGTGACGTAGATTTGCCTGCAACTGCCCCTCAACCAATCACAACCGGAGATTTGACAAGTGGAACTTTGGCCCACATGGCGGATTATGCCTTACGTATCCTACAAAGGGACACACGCATTACGAAAATGATGAACGATGACGATTACTGGTTGGCCTGCCTCCTTGATCCACGCTATAAAGGCAAATTGCAAAATATTATGCCACATGAGAACTTGGAACTAATATTAGCAACCAAACAATCAACTCTTGTTGACCGTTTGCTTCAGGCATTCCCAGCACACAGCGCACGTGATCGTTCTCACACGAGCTCCAGGGGGCAGCAGACTAGGAGTGTTAGGGGTGCACACATCAGAAGTGGCGTTGGACAGAGGGGTTTTCTGACCAGGTTGTGGAGTGATTTTGCTATGACCGCAGACAGGACAGGTACTGCTGCATCAATTGAAAGTGACAGGAGACAACATTTGTCCAGTATGGTTACTAACTATTTTTCATCCCTTATCGATGTTCTCCCTCAACCGTCATTCCCATTTGATTACTGGGCCTCCAAATTAGACACCTGGCCAGAATTGGCAGAATATGCATTGCAGGAGCTTGCTTGCCCGGCAGCAAGTGTCCTATCAGAAAGAGTATTCAGTGCTGCAGGGTCAATATTAACCGAAAAAAGGACTCGTCTGGCTACCCAAAATGTTGACGATCTAACATTCATTAAAATGAACCACAACTGGATTTCAAAATCTTTTGCCCCACCTTGCCCGGCCGACACCTAGCTTTCCTATGAAAAGCTCTTGCCTGTGAATTACTTTTCTAATGTCTAATTTGCTGCTGCAGATTGTACAGCATACGACATGTTTACACCTCCCTAAATGGCCAAACTCCCCACACGGGGCCGTGGTATCGCGACTTGGCGCAAGCACCCGTGAGACTGCTGTTTGTCTGAAGAGGTGGGTGTGCTCGCTTTTGGTTGACGGCATTGCTACTGGGTCCCTCATAGTACAATGTAGTGTCTCTGGCGGTGGTGGTGCGCACCCAACGTCAGACACACCGTTGTAACATGAGTGGCCCTGGGGCGGTCCCGCCGGCCTCAAGAGAGTTCCCCCCTACCCCAGCTCAAACTGGGCTCTACTACGTGCAAAATTATGTCGCACAGCTCCACCAATCTTTAGTCTATTCGCTGACATCATTCAATGTCTGGCACTGACAATACAAATTTGTAGACATCTATGATGCAACTTAAAGTAGTCTGTGTCTGTGTCCTATATTGGCACCATTAAATAGTTACTGCCAAATTACTATGTCAGAAACACAGCAGATGAGCCCACCCCTGTACCTAAGTATGCCATCTTTTTTTTTGTTTTGGTTGTTTTGCGAGACATTAACATCTATTTATATTTTGGGAGTACTGGGACAGACACTCCTTGCACTACTCCTCCACTCAGCACCAAGCTGCCTGCCCGTGTATCCATGTAACCGCTGTAAAACTGCCATGAGCCTATTGTTTGTTATTTTAGGCCTTTGATAGCCTGTCTGCGGTCCCTACTCCTCCACTGACCACCAAGCTGCCTGCCCGTGTATCCATGTAACCGCTGTAAAACTGCCATGAGCCTATTGTTTGTTATTTTAGGCCTTTGAAGCCTTTCTGCGCTCCCTCCTTCCACTAGTCCTCCACTGACCAGACCACTGCTGCCCGTGTACCCCTGGAACCAATTTTAAAGTGCCTACAGCCAGCCCATTTTATTGTGTTAGGCCTTCGAAGCCTGTCTGCGGTCCCTCCTTCCACTAGGCCTCCACTGACCAGACCACTGCTGCCCGTGTACCCCTGGAACCAATTTTAAAGTGCCTACAGCCAGCCCATTTTATTGTGTTAGGCCTTCGAAGCCTGTCTGCGGTCCATACTTCCACTAGTCCTCCACTGACCAGACCACTGCTGCCCGTGTACCCCTGGAACCAATTTTAAAGTGCCTACAGCCAGCCCATTTTATTGTGTTAGGCCTTCGAAGCCTGTCTGCGGTCCCTCCTTCCACTAGGCCTCCACTGACCAGACCACTGCTGCCCGTGTACCCCTGGAACCAATTTTAAAGTGCCTACAGCCAGCCCATTTTATTGTGTTAGGCCTTCGAAGCCTGTCTGCGGTCCCTCCTTCCACTAGGCCTCCACTGACCAGACCACTGCTGCCCGTGTACCCCTGGAACCAATTTTAAAGTGCCTACAGCCAGCCCATTTTATTGTGTTAGGCCTTCGAAGCCTGTCTGCGGTCCATACTTTAAATACTCCTCCACTCAGCACCAAGCTGCCTGCCCGTGTATCCATGTAACCGCTGTAAAACTGCCATGAGCCTATTGTTTGTTATGTTAGGCCTTTGATAGCCTGTCTGCGGTCCCTACTTTAAATACTCCTCCACTCACCACCACCAAGCTGCCTGCCCGTGTATCCATGTAACCGCTGTGAAACTGCCATGAGCCTATTGTTTTTTTATGTTAGGCCTTTGATAGCCTGTCTGCGGTCCCTACTTTAAATACTCCTCCACTCACCACCACCAAGCTGCCTGCCCGTGTATCCATGTAACCGCTGTAAAACTGCCATGAGCCTATTGTTTGTTATTTTAGGCCTTTGATAGCCTGTCTGCGGTCCCTACTCCTCCACTGACCACCAAGCTGCCTGCCCGTGTATCCATGTAACCGCTGTAAAACTGCCATGAGCCTATTGTTTGTTATTTTAGGCCTTTGAAGCCTTTCTGCGCTCCCTCCTTCCACTAGTCCTCCACTGACCAGACCACTGCTGCCCGTGTACCCCTGGAACCAATTTTAAAGTGCCTACAGCCAGCCCATTTTATTGTGTTAGGCCTTCGAAGCCTGTCTGCGGTCCCTCCTTCCACTAGGCCTCCACTGACCAGACCACTGCTGCCCGTGTACCCCTGGAACCAATTTTAAAGTGCCTACAGCCAGCCCATTTTATTGTGTTAGGCCTTCGAAGCCTGTCTGCGGTCCATACTTCCACTAGTCCTCCACTGACCAGACCACTGCTGCCCGTGTACCCCTGGAACCAATTTTAAAGTGCCTACAGCCAGCCCATTTTATTGTGTTAGGCCTTCGAAGCCTGTCTGCGGTCCATACTTCCACTAGGCCTCCACTGACCAGACCACTGCTGCCCGTGTACCCCTGGAACCAATTTTAAAGTGCCTACAGCCAGCCCATTTTATTGTGTTAGGCCTTCGAAGCCTGTCTGCGGTCCATACTTCCACTAGGCCTCCACTGACCAGACCACTGCTGCCCGTGTACCCCTGGAACCAATTTTAAAGTGCCTACAGCCAGCCCATTTTATTGTGTTAGGCCTTCGAAGCCTGTCTGCGGTCCATACTTTAAATACTCCTCCACTCACCACCAAGCTGCCTGCCCGTGTATCCATGTAACCGCTGTAAAACTGCCATGAGCCTATTGTTTGTTATGTTAGGCCTTTGATAGCCTGTCTGCGGTCCTTACTTTAAATACTCCTCCACTCACCACCTAGCTGCCTGTGTATCCATGTAACCGATGTAAAACTGCCATGACTGCCTACTGTTTGTTATTTTAGGCCTTTGATAGCCTGTCTGCGGCCCCTACTTGCAATACTCCTCCACTGACCACAATGCTGCCTGGAGTGCCTGCCTGTGTATCCATGTAACCGATGTAAAACTGCCATGACTGCCTACTGTTTGTTATTTTAGGCCTTTGATAGCCTGTCTGCGGCCCCTACTTGCAATACTCCTCCACTGAGCACAATGCTGCCTGGAGTGCCTGCCTGTGTATCCATGTAACCGATGTAAAACTGCCATGACTGCCTACTGTTTGTTATTTTAGGCCTTTGATAGCCTGTCTGCAGCCCCTACTTGCAATACTCCTCCACTGACCACACCAATGCTGCCCGTGTACCCCTGGAACCTATTTAAAAGTTCATAGAGCCTAGTTATATATTTTATTTACTATTAATAAGGCCATGATGGACTACGCTGTACCACGCTACAAGCTAACCAGTCGACACTTCTTTTGCGAGAAAAGCCATCCCAACCCTCCACCAGCATGTAGAAGACCGCATTGTCCATGCACTCTGGCAATCTGTGAGTACAAAGGTGCACCTGACAACAGACGCATGGACCTGTAGGCATGGCCACGGAAGATTACGTGTCCATTACGGCGCAATGGGTTAATGTGGTGGATGCATGGTCCACAGGGGACAGCCTACTAAGTCTGTCTGCAGTCCCTAATTCAAATTGTCCTCCACTGTCTAAATCGGAACTTCCACCTTCTGGCTTTCGGCCTATAGTATCAGAAATTAAACTGCATTTGGCCTTCAACTTTGGTTAGGGCCTACTAACGGCTTCTGCCCCTCCCTGGTGTTGCCCTCAACTAAATAAAGCTGAGCTTCAACCTTCCGGCTCTCATTATGTGGTTTTAAAAAAAAAAATGGTGGTTAGGGCCTACTAACGGCTTCTGCCCCTCCCTGGTGTTGTCCTCAACTAAATAAAGCTGAGCTTCAACCTTCCGGCTCTCATTATGTGGTTTTAAAAAAAAAAATGGTGGTTAGGGCCTACTAACGGCTTCTGCCCCTCCCTGGTGTTGCCCTCAACTAAATAAAGCTGAGCTTCAACCTTCCGGCTCTCATTATGTGGTTTTAAAAAAAAAAATGGTGGTTAGGGCCTACTAACGGCTTCTGCCCCTCCCTGGTGTTGCCCTCAACTAAATAAAGCTGAGCTTCAACCTTCCGGCTCTCATTATGTGGTTTTAAAAAAAAAAATGGTGGTTAGGGCCTACTAACGGCTTCTGCCCCTCCCTGGTGTTGTCCTCAACTAAATAAAGCTGAGCTTCAACCTTCCGGCTCTCATTATGTGGTTTTAAAAAAAAAAATGGTGGTTAGGGCCTACTAACGGCTTCTGCCCCTCCCTGGTGTTGCCCTCAACTAAATAAAGCTGAGCTTCAACCTTCCGGCTCTCATTATGTGGTTTTAAAAAAAAAAATGGTGGTTAGGGCCTACTAACGGCTTCTGCCCCTCCCTGGTGTTGCCCTCAACTAAATAAAGCTGAGCTTCAACCTTCCGGCTCTCATTATGTGGTTTTAAAAAAAAAAATGGTGGTTAGGGCCTACTAACGGCTTCTGCCCCTCCCTGGTGTTGTCCTCAACTAAATAAAGCTGAGCTTCAACCTTCCGGCTCTCATTATGTGGTTTTAAAAAAAAAAATGGTGGTTAGGGCCTACTAACGGCTTCTGCCCCTCCCTGGTGTTGCCCTCAACTAAATAAAGCTGAGCTTCAACCTTCCGGCTCTCATTATGTGGTTTTAAAAAAAAAAATGGTGGTTAGGGCCTACTAACGGCTTCTGCCCCTCCCTGGTGTTGTCCTCAACTAAATAAAGCTGAGCTTCAACCTTCCGGCTCTCATTATGTGGTTTTAAAAAAAAAAAAAATGGTGGTTAGGGCCTACTAACGGCTTCTGCCCCTCCCTGGTGTTGTCCTCAACTAAATAAAGCTGAGCTTCAACCTTCCGGCTCTCATTAAGTGGTTTTAAAAAAAAAATGGTGGTTAGGGCCTACTAACGGCTTCTGCCCCTCCCTGGTGTTGTCCTCAACTAAATAAAGCTGAGCTTCAACCTTCCGGCTCTCATTAAGTGGTTTTAAAAAAAAAATGGTGGTTAGGGCCTACTAACGGCTTCTGCCCCTCCCTGGTGTTGTCCTCAACTAAATAAAGCTGAGCTTCAACCTTCCGGCTCTCATTAAGTGGTTTTAAAAAAAAAAAAAATGGTGGTTAGGGCCTACTAACGGCTTCTGCCCCTCCCTGGTGTTGCCCTCAACTAAATAAAGCTGAGCTTCAACCTTCTGCTCCAAATTACCATTTTAAAAAATGCAATAGGCTTTTCCGGCCTACTAAAGGTGTCTGCCCCTCCCTGGTGTTGTCCTCAACTGAACAAAGCTGAGCTTCCACATTCTGGCTTTCGCCCTATACTATCAGATATTAAACTGCATTTGGCCTACTAGTGTGGTTAGGCCCTTGAAACAGTGTCTGCTGCTCTTGGGTTTGCTACTCCACTGAACAAAGCAATGCCGCCTGTTTAGTCCTGTTACCAATTTTGAACTGCATGTAGCCTACTTTATTCTTTGGCCCTATATCTGTTTCCTCCTCATCCTGCCCATTGCCCAGCCACTGCTAAATGAGTCTGCTGGTACATTGACCTAGACCACTACATTCCCCTTGTACTCTACACAGCCAGAATCTGTCCCTGCTGAAAGTAAGGTTCCCCTTCCCGCATGTTATACCACCTTACACAGGGACAAAGAGGAAGGTGCAGATGAAAGTGCAGGTTCCTTCATCAGGTGGGGGGGCATACTCGTTGGCGACGTCACTGGCACAGGGCCCCTCAGAGTACGCAAAAGTGTCGCTGCTGGTGGGAGGCGCCCCCGCCATGCAAACACACCGCCGTACTTTGAGGGGCCCTGTGCCAGTGGCAATGCGAACGAGTGGGCCCCCCCTGCTTGCTCAGGATCACAGCACTTGCAACTTTTAAATACTTACCTTTCCCTGCAACACCGCCGTGACGTAGTCCGCATTTCCTGGGCCCACGAAAAACTTGAGCCAGCCCTACTCCCCCCACAACTTTCCCCCAATTCCCTATGCCCAACTATTATTATACAGTTAATTAAGATTGGCAAGCTTCAGAAACAAGAATGGATGTTTTTGGCATTAAAATGGGCACTGTAGGTGTTTTCCTGGCCTCCACTCACTGCCGACTATGCTTCCCCATTGACTTGCATTGGGTTTCGTGTTTCGGTCGATCCCCGACTTTTAGCGATAATCGGCCGACTGCACTCGACTCGACTCTGGACAAAATCGGGTTTCCCAAAACCCTACTCGATCTTAAAAAAATGAAAGTCGCTCAACCCTACTCACCATCTTCACCTATACACCGGGAGCCCTGGGACCTACTTCACCTGTGGGAAGTTATACTGTCTAGCTGCCATAACATCTCCCCAGTGGACCCCTTTAAGCAGTCCCTACTGACCGTATAGCACAGGTGGCGTCACGAACACAAACTTTATTCAATTTCCCTTTTACATGGGCCCCCAGCGCCACGAACCGGGTCGCCGCCGTGACACATCCCCTTAAGTACTGGACCCGGTACAGAGTACCTCACGGCCCTGGCGGGCGACTCAGACCCCTTTAAGCAGCGTCGGTCCCTCTGACCAAGAACCACAGGTGGTGTCACGAATAAACTTTATTACCAAATTCCCTTTAAAGACCTTTCCCCTTAACTTGAGTGCCAAGGGCACAGACCGGGTCGGTGCCACCGTGACCACCCCTTTAATTGTGACCGAACCCGGTGCCACGTACCCCAGGCCCTGGTAGGATGATTCACATCTGACCCAGGTCGGTAAGTACTAGGCCACAGGGACGTATGGATACTTCGAAGTTGGTAAAGGGGTTAAAATATAGGACATCAGTGTTGAATATTGCAATCAGTCCCTGTTATCATGTAAATGGTCTGCAAACAATGAATGATTCTATTTCTAACTTTTAAATTAGACTTCCTGGTAGGTCAAATTCTTTGTTTTTACTTTTGCTGGTATTTTTTGGTGAAAGAGGTAACAGTTCTAGTGGAAGTGGTCGTCACAGCTTGTTGCCTGACCCATCAGAGGGTATCGGTGCGTTAGGGGTCCTATTACTTCAGTCTCTGACCTATTTCTATGCTTTGGGGTGGGATGTTATTGGCTTCATCTGCCTAGGTCATTAAAATGCCTTTTCTCTACCCTGTCTACGTCATAAAAGTGTTAATGTGAATAGACAAGACACAGAGGTTTAATGTTCAGAAGAAATGTATGATGTTGTAAGTAACTGATTTGACAATAATCAAAGAGAAATGTAATTTGCATATACCTATTTATTTAGTGATGTTATTTTCCATTGATCACAACATTTTAGATTTTTAGACTGATCTATTTACCTGAAACTAAAGTTCATAACACCAAATGTTTTGAAATGACATGTACAGTGCTCTTCTGTCTGTCTCTTTAGTAGTAGTGCCCCATGTGCAGGCAGACAACATATGGTTTGTTGAGCATGCTGTGTTTGGACGTGTGTATACCAAGTAACCAGCTGTCACTGCTCACCCCCTCTGCCTGTGTCCGGCCCAAAGACCTTGGTACTATTTTTAATTTGAGACACACCCCTTCATTGGCACTAAGCACAACAAAGTTGTATACATTTATCAGCACAGCTATATCGTGCACACAGAGACACACTACACACAACACAAAGTGTATGCAAAAACTGAGAAATCTGCTATGTGATAATCACTATACAAAAACTTGTGCCAGTATAAAGCCAAGCCCACGTCATCTGTGCACCCTATAACTAACACTGGCACCTTGGTGCACATATAAATACACAGCTACGTGACTGCTCCATTTATTCAGGACACATGGGGACAGAAGAGGATCTACTGAAAATTGGCAGGAGGCTGGAGAAGCGGATCATCGAGCAGAGCAAAGTGAGTATTCTGGACTATATAAATACGTTTGCTTAATTAATAATCTTTATTTTTTATGTATCGCTAACATATTCCGCAGCGCTTTACAGTTTGCACATATTATCATCATTGTCCCCAATTGGGCTCACAATCTAGATTCCCTATCAGTATGTCTTTGGAATGTGGGAGGAAACCAGAGAACCTGGAGAAAACCCACGGAAACACGGGGAGAACAACCAAAATCCTTACAGATGTTGTCCTTGGTGGGAATTGAACCCAGGACTCCAGCGCTGCAGTGCTAACCACTGAGCCACCGTACTGCCCTAATTGCCTTACTGCCTTAATTGCAGTTTTAATGAAATGTTGTTGTGTCACTGAGTGCTAGTTGTTGAATTTAGAAACAATCTGCATTAAAGTCCCATCACTTATCTTCATGGAGTCCATAAAAATGTAGCTTCAAAAAAATTGCCCTGTGGCAATGGTCACTGAATTAAATGTTGAAAAGAAGGCAAAACAAAAACATCAACTCTGAAAATACACAGCAAACAAGTCACTGATTATATGCCATGTGTACATAAGGTTGGTTTAGCGTCTAGGATATGGGCTAGGTGATAGTGGTCAAAAAAGAAGCAAGCTGCAATGTAGAAAGTATCTGACGAGTGTACGTGGGACACAGTGCAAATGATGCATGAGAAATTGGAAATACTAGGATGCATGGCTGGGAAATAAAAAGGATGATTGTTTAATAAGGGGGAAGTGAGTGAGCTCAGCCCTGAGAAAGAGGGGACATGATTTTCTCTGAAACATGAGATGTAAAACGGAGGAGGGGAGCAAGATATGAATAGCGAGCAACACAGAAAACAACTGAACAGGTGAATAAGAAGGGTGAGAGGGGGTGTGATGGGAGAAAACAGGAAATAAAGAATATTATAAGCAGATTAAGGCTACCGACGGACAGTGTGTTAGTTAAGCACAACGGGGCAGCGGGTGCAGTTTTTCAACGCATCCGCTGCCCCATTGTAATGTCCGGGGAGGAGGGGGCGGAGTTCCGGCCGCGCATGCGAGGTCGGAAATGGCGGACACGACGCACAAAAAAAGTTACATGTAACCGCCAAAACACGACGCATCCGTCGCACGACGGATGCGACATGTGACCATATGTCGCAATGCGTCGCTAATGCAAGCCTATGGAGAAACAACGCATCCTGCGGGCAACTTTGCAGGATGCATTTTTTCTCCAAAACGACGCATTCCGACGTACAGCAAACAACGCTAGTGTGAAAGTAGCCTTGTTTGGAATAAGTTGTTTCAACATGCAACAGAAAGAAACAGGCGCGTAGCATGAAACATGTAGCGGAGTACTGCTCTGTGGCCTTATTACTGGGAATATTTATTATTTTCCATTATTCCCTGCTTCTAGTAGTCACGTTATACAGAGGGTGCAGAGAATGCTCTTTGCTTATTATGTTAGAAATATGAATCGGTTGCTATTTATATGGAATTTTTCCTCTGGTTAAGAAGAAAATGTACAAGTGCCAATATTTCTGCACCAACTGAGATTTTTAATTAAAATATAAAATTAGACTGAGTTGTTGGAAATCAGTTAACTTTGCAGTGATAAGCAGCTGGCAGAGGCTTATTTCCCCCTCCCCATTACAATAAGCATTCATGCTGACAGCTCTAGAGAGAATTTCTTTCATCTTAGGCTGGGTTCACATTACGTTTACAGCAGCCCGTTCAACACATACGGTAACAGGCTGCTGTAAACGGAAGTGCCGGTATGGCAGCACACTAGCGCAGATAGAGCATCTGCTAGCTCTATCTGCGCTAGCAGTGACGGACCCGGAAACGCTGCAGCCCGCGTCTCAGGGTCCGTCACTCAATGACGGCAGATCCCTAGCGCATGCCTATTGTGGGCGGGTGCTAGTGATGCGTCCGACATTGGAGTCAATGGCTACGTTAGACCGCGTTATGCCGCTGTATAACGTAGTCTAACGGACGCCAGCAACGCAGTGTGAACCCAGCCTTACTGTAAATGCATTTATTTTATAAATAAAAATAAATTAGGACTAATTAAACATTGTTAAACATTGTTTGAGTTTTAAGGATGTTTCCTTGCACAATGCTAGTAGCAGATTGAGATTAATCGGTTTTCCAGTTTCAGGAAAAACCCAATCACCCTGCCGCTGTTTGTTTAAAAACACCAATATGTACTTTACTCACCCTCCCCAGGTACATGGCTGAATTTCTGCCACTGCTTTCAGGTGTCTTTTATTGTCTGCAGCGCTGACATCTCGTAGACAGCGCTGCAGCCAATAACTGAGCTCTGCAGCACTGCCAGTGTGCTTGTGCTGATGAGCGTATGTTACTCTTATCAGTTTTTCTCTGTGCTGCTCACAGCTGTTTTTTGACTACAAACCACATTAACCCCACGCAATTTTCATTTTTGCACCTTTTTTTCTTCCCTTTCTTCAAAAGTGTTCCCTCTGCATGCGGTCACCACAGCAATCATGTATTTGTACACAATTAGGGGGTTAATAGTCAGATGATCTTGAGTGTAATGGTAGAATGGGATATACTGATAATTCTGCTATGCTGCTAGTGAAGTAGATATGAACTCATTGTGTTTTTTCCTGATGGAGTTTGATCAGCTCTGAAACGCGTTGATTAAAAGGATTGCCCTCTCCTAGGACAACCCCTTCACAATATGAATGTTTGTTCCCGTTAAAATAAAAGCACTTAAATTCACCTCACGTGCCGGAGTCGTTCCAGCTGTGTTGGTGCTCTCGTTGCTGGTGCAAGGCTGTTACATCACTTGAGCCCTGCACTTCAGAAACAATTCTATGGACGGAAGGAGGCAGGAGCTAGAGACAGAGTTCCTCCCTCCTCTCCCTTCTGTCTAGAAATAATCTTTTCTGGATAGAAGTCTTCACTGAATATAGATTTTACCCCAGTATTGAGAATTTTGAGAATGAATGATCAGTCCTATCAGGGAAAGCAGATTTCCCTGATAAGATATAATATAAAGTTGCTTTTGGGGGTAAACTATCCGAGGTGTCTAAGTAAAGAATAAACTGGTGGATCTGGATGCTTAATTCCCTACTTCAATCATTAAGCTGGATATTACTCTCGTGAATAAAAAACATTTTGCCTGGTGGTCAAAAGAATCACAATGATAAAAGCCACCCCATAATGTTCTGCAAATGACATAGGTATATACGTGGTTAGCGCTTACCCTAATTGCGGTAAATGTCCGTCCATGTCACAAGATCCACGGAGCTTTGTCCGGCTGTGCGGTGATGGATATGCAGGGGGTTGGATATAGGTTGCTTCTTGCTAGCAGTAGGAAGCGGGGAGCACCTCAGCTGTGCAACACCAGAGGAGCCCCGGCTGAAGGCGTCCTTGGATACAGCTGAAAAAATGGCTGCCAGTACCTGCTCGCGTGTTCTCGGGTGTGATGTCACAAAGCTACGGAGTGGCATTAGGACCAAAAAGGGGTAACCAACGCATTTCGAAGGTGAATGACCTTCTTCATCAGGGTCAATGCCTGTAATCTGGTCTCCTCTATATATGCTTCGTGGCAGCGCACGTGTCCCCGCCCCTGAATCGCTCTGCTCTGCCCTGGCCTTAATTCTATATATGTTTGTATGTTTTGGTGCAGCTAATAACGGCCCTTGGATATGCCGGGCTCCCAGTAGATGCCAACTTCCCGGGATATATGATTCCCATTCCAAGGACAAATGTTTGCAGTTAATAGTTTTATTAAAAAATACACATATACATGTTTGCTGCATGTCAGAAAGCAATCTATTAAAAACCAAACTTTATTAAATTTTACATAGTTAAAAAATATATGCTTTAAAAGAGTGGACATACTGTCATTAAAATAGTCTTAATGTTCAAAGTGACCAGAAGGTAGTTGTAATTCCAGTCTATTGTTTCAAAGACTTGTAGGACATGGCCTGTATCCTTAAGGTAAGCTTGTAGTAGGGGCATACACTTTTGTAAATGGGTATCCATATACCGGGATAAGTTGGCCGTAAGGCTATTGATGCAGGAGATAATAGGTCTCCCTGGTGGGTTTGCCATGTTTTTATGAAGCTTAGGTATATGATAAAAAAAACTCTATGTTTGTGTTATGGTTCATTATGAACTGGAACTCTTTTTTTTGTTTAGAATGCCGAGAGATTTACCTCTCATAGATAAGATATTCAATTTCTTAACGTAATGTGAGGTTGGATCACTTTTTAATTTCTTATACGTAATCTCATCACCTAGAAGACTATCTGCTTCTTCTTGATACATCGTGCAGTTCAGTATCACAATTCCCCCACCCTTATGCGCCAGGCAAACAATTATATAATTGTTGTTTTGTTTGTTCCTCAAAGATTTTCTTTCCTGATGATCTAAATTATGAGATATATATATACAGTTTTTTTCTTTTGTTGCAGTTTTCTAATATCCGCAGTGACCAATGCATCGAAGGTGTGAAATGCATTTGAATACTCTTGTGTGGAGTTAAATGAGATATTGGCCAATGTAGTATGAATATACATGGATCTTTCCTGAGTATTGCTTCTCACTGTTAGTTGTTCTTTTCTCATAAAATACTTTTTCAATGCCAGATTACGCAGGCATTTCTTCATGCTAATATATAGGTTAAATGGGTTTGCAGTAGTGGTGGGAGCAAACTTAAGTCCTTTCTGTAACAGGGCAACCTCATTGTTTGTTAGTTGATATGAGCTTAAGTTATATATATTTTGGGAGGTGTTGGATGTGCCCTCTATTTTCTTTTTGGAGAGTTTCCCTCCCCTCTTGCTTCTCTTTGTTTTGTGGTTCTTACCCGGAAAAAATCCCTGTTAATTGATGAGCGGGCGATCAGATCCTTCTTTTTTTTCTGTGTTGTAGTAGGGACTTTGTTGTTATTTGTTTTTTTAGGTCCCCTATTTACAACTGTTTTCGGTGAATGTGTAACGGGTTTAGTACTCTTGGCAGGGAGAGGCCCCCTATTATGTTCCAGACCCTCTTTAGTCATTGGTACCTTCTGAGGGGCTGCATATGGTTGGGCAGTACTAGAGGAAACCCCCTTGAAATTTCACCATTTGGTTATCTTCCCCTTGAAATGAAAGGGGAGAGAACCTATTTGTGGTGGAAATAGAGATGGTAGTCTGGGCCTTCGATCCTATTTGTGGGCTGGAGTCCAAATATGATGGTGTGTTTGGATATATTGAAATCTTCAAGGTTTTATCTAGATTGTCCTGGTCAGGAGAGTCATTTGCCTTGTAATTTTCCTAATTCGGAGAGTTTGTTGCTGTAAGTTAATCCCTTCTATGCACCGGTGTGTGTTGGGTCGAGCTGGAATTAGCATATATGGAAAAATCTGCTGAAATGTCTATTTCATCCTGATTTAATATCGAGTTGTATTCATCTATAACCACCAACTCACTAGCTCCAAGTTGCTGGCTATTGTTAGGTGTATCAATTCTAGTATTTGGGGCAGAATAACTCATCATATATATTTGTTCGGTAATGTGATCACGTTGAAATTTCCTAATTTTTTTATCTAAAATATATTTTCCCTTCTCTCTCAGCCTATACAGGATACTGTCAGCTAACTCCTGAATGTCTGAATGTTATTAGTAGTAGTGTAAGTTCTTAATTGCGCAAATATGTCCATAATTTGACAGCTTGTTCTTTTAAGGTTCAACAGGTGTTTGTCAATAATAAATTGTAATGCTGTGAGAGAAAAATTTTCAAACATACTATCCCACTCCTGTTTGATGGAGGGGTGCACAAAATCCATTGCAAGGGTTTTGTGAATAATTAGACCCCTAGGGATAATTCGGGCTTGTAGGTACTTCTCTAGGGAGGCTACTTCCCACATATCTCTCTAATTAGACCCTTAGGGATAATTTGGGCTTGTAGGTACTTCTCTAGGGAGGGGGGAATCGTGATACTGAACCACACGATGTATCAAGAAGAAGCAGATAGTCTTCTAGGTGATGAGATTACGTATAAGAAATTAAAAAGTGATCCAACCTCACATTACGTTAAGAAATTAAATATCCTATCTATGAGAGGTAAATCTCTCGGCATTCTAAACAAAAAAGAGTTCCAGTTCATAATGAACCATAACACAAACATAGCGGTTCTTTATCATATACCTAAGCTTCATAAAAACATGACAAACCCACCAGGGAGACCTATTATCTCCAGCATCAATAGCCTTACGGCCAACTTATCCCGGTATATGGATACCCATTTACAAAAGTGTATGCTCCTGCTACCAGCATACCTTAAGGATACAGGCCATGTCCTACAAGTCCTTGAAACAATAGACTGGAATTCCAACTACTTTCTGGTCACTTGGAACATTAAGTCCCTATACACTGTCATCAATCAAAAAAAGGATGCCAGGCAGCACGGTATTTCCTCCATAAGCTGGGAGTATACGCTGATAACCAAATCCAGTTTATCCAGGAATGTAGTACATTCATTACACAACACAACTATTTTATGTACGAGAGAAAATTCTTTCTGCAGACATGGGGAACTGCGATGGGGACACGCTTTGCCCCCAGTTTTGTTAACCTATACATGGCAAGTGGGAGGAGTCACATATTTTTAAAATCGGGCATTTACACACAGGCCTAGTTTTATGGCGACGGTTTATTGATGACATAGTGTTCATCTTGGAAGGTTCACAAATTGAATTGGATGTATTCATTTCGCGCCTAAACATCAATGAATTTGGCCTTGAATTTACACCTACCATCAGTGCGAATAATATCAGTTTTTTGGATCTCAACATTTATGTGGAGAGGGGCCAGTTGCACATGAAGTGCTATCACAATGAAGTAGACTCCAACAGTTATATTCATATAACAAGTTGTCATTCACCCGTGTGGCTCATCAACATTCCAAAAGGCCAATTCACTAGAATCCGACGTAATTGTACTAAATCATGGATGATTTTGAGAATTAATCTGAATATTTAACACAGCAATTTCTCTAAAAAGGATATGCACAAGCAATGCTAGAGCAAGCCAAAAGTGAAGTGAGGGGGTGCCAAGAAGTGCCCTAGTACATAGGACAAAAGTGAATGTTCATAAGACCTCAAATATCCTGGAACAAATCAACCGATTACCAATTATAACACAATTTCATGCAGGCTACAGGCAATTTCAGGGTATTATCCGCAGGCACTGGGCTACCCTCCAAAGGGATAAACTGATAGGGGAACATTACCCTCTCACCCCAAGTTTGTGTTTAGAATGGCCCAAACACTGGGTAATCTTTTAGCTCCCACATCCAAATTGGCCCTCAATAAGCCAAAATCCTCTCCCAGAGCACATTCCTGTTCGAATATGGGATTCACACCATGTGGGGGATGCTTTTGCTGTACAAATACATCATTCAAGAAATCTCGCCAATTAATGTTCAAAGACTCCAGTGACACGAAGCAATTCACCATTAGGGATAATATCTCCTGTTTCTCTACAGGAGTTATTTACCTTATCCATTGCCCATGCAAGATAATATACGTGGGTCGGACTAAGAGGAGATTTATGGTATGGATCAAAGAACATTTAACCATCATCCAAAAAGGATATATGGGACATCCTTTATCGTGCCATTTTAAGGAGAGGCATGATAGAACAATTAAAGGCGTATTTTTCTGTGACATTCAGAAGGTCCAACCAAATCCAAGGGGGGGAGACTTCTTTAAACAAATGTCCAAAATTGAATCACAGTGGATATTCCTTTTAGACTGTCTAACCCCAAGGGTTTAAACCACAAACTAGAACTACATGCTTTTTAATTCAATATGGTGAATCTACTACATCTATATTCGTAGTATATAGTAAAAAAAAAAAATTCATTTTTTTCATATATTTCTCATTTTTTTCTTTTTCTTTTCTTTTTTACATTTCACGACCCATAGGTTTTTATGGAGGGCCCCTTGCATGTAAGATTTTTTGATATCCATCTCAGGGAGCCTTTGGCTTCATTTTATCCTGTACTCTTACGTAAGGGACTATTTTAATGACAGGATATGTCCACTCTTTTAAAGCATATATTTTTTAACTATGTAATATTTAATAAAGTTTGGTTTTTAATAGATAGATTGCTTTCTGACATGCAGCAAACATGTACAGTATATGTGTATTTTTTAATAAAACTATTAACTACAAACATTTGTCCTTGGAACGGGAATCATATATCCCGGGAAGTTGGCATCTACTGGGAGCCCGGCATATCCAAGGGCTGTTATTAGCTACACCAAAACATACAAACATATATAGAATTAAGGCCAGGGCAGAACAGAGCGATTCGGGGCGGGGACACGTGCGCTGCCACAAAGTATATATAGAGGAGACCAGATTATGGGCATTAACCCTGATGAAGAAGGTCATTCACCTTCAAAACGCATTGGTTATCTCTTTTTGGTCCTAACGCCGGTCCATAGCTTTGTGACGTCACACCTGAGCACACGTGAACAGGTACTGGCAGCCATTTTTTCAGCTGTATCCAAGGACACCTTCAGCCGGGGCTCCTCTGATGTTGCATAGCTGAGGTTCTCCCCGCTTCCTACTGCTAGCAAGAAGCAACCTATATCCAAACCCCTGCATATCCATCACCCCACAGCTGGACGAAGCTCCATGGATCCTGTGATACGGTTGGACATTCACCACAATTAAGGTAAGCGCTAACCACGTATATACCTATGTCATTGGCAGAACATTATGGGGTGACTTTTGTCATTGTGATTCTTTTGCACACCAGGCATTATATTTTTTATTCACTAGAGTAATATCCAGTCTCCTGAGTTATCCCCTATAATTATTACAGGATACTCTAGCCATAAAAAAAAGGAGACTGCTTGAACAATGACTGCAGAAAGCAGATTAGAGCAGGTGTTTTCCATAATTAGATCACTGCAGAAAAATGTGGAAGGTCTGCAAAAGAAGTTTGGAAGCTTTGAACACAATCAACAAGTGTTTGGACAAACTTTGCAGGACTTAATCAACCGCATGGCAGCCCAGGAAAACAAACTTGCTGGCATAGAGTCCCAGTATGGACGGGCTTTTCAGGACATAATCACGCAAATAGCTGCACAAGTGACTTTACCCTCTGGGCAACCGCCACCAGCTAGCCCACCAAAGTTGCCCCGATTCAGATTTAATGGTGATCGCGACAAATTTTGTGGCTTTGTGAATCAATGTATGCTATATTTTGATGTGCATGCTGACCGTTTTCCTACTGATAGATCCAAAGTATTGTGTGTAATAATGCTGCTGACCGCCCGAGCGCTCGCCTGGGCGGATCCGATGATTGAGTCTCGTGACCCACTGTTAAATAACTTGGATGATTTCTTAGCCGCTATGGCATTAAAGTTTGATGACCCTAATCGCCGTGCAACCGCTGAATCTGCTTTGTTGTCTTTACGCCAGGCTAAACATTCTGTTATTGAGTATGCCACTGAATTCAGGAGATTAGCGGTAGATACCAATTGGGACAGTTATGCACAATTGCCTATTTTTAAAAGGGGTCTGTCTAGTATTATAAAAGATGAACTAGCTTGCTCTGAGTCACCACAAGAGCTAGAGACATTTATACAGCATTGTGTGCACATAGACATTCGCCTTACTGAGTGTAGGCAGGAGAAATTTGCTGCATATAACCGTATTTCTAACTTTTCCCTTCCTTCCAAAGAGCCTGCAGGTAAAACCTCTTGGGAGGTGGCGGAGGTGCCCATGCAAATTGATTCCGTTCAGAGGCGTGAGATCAATGAGCACCGGGAGCATCGCCTTTGTGAAAGTCTATGTTTCTACTGTGGCCAGTCTGACCACTTCTTGATCAATTGTCCTAAGTGTCCTAGACGGCCTAACAAAGTGCTAGCAGCAGTAGGGTGTCATGTCGGATGCTATTCACACTAGGGTGTCGGACAGACAGCGGTAATTCCGCATTTGTCCACTATGCGCTCAGTGGCGCCGGCTAGATTTCATCTAGGTTGTCCGGGGTTAATCTAGCTGGTACTCGGATTGGAGGCTGGGTCTCGCCCACTGCCTTTAAATAGTTCTGCTGAACTTTGGGCGTCGCCGATTATAGCTTGTGTCTTGTGCCTGGTGATCTCGGTCTGGAGTGGTGGTCTAGGAGAGGAAATATCTTATCTGGTGGTGTATTATCCTTCGTCATATTTCTCCTTCCTATATTTGTATTTGTTTTGCCCTGTGCACATTATAGTGTTTTCCTGTGTATCTGCGGCGTGGTGCGTTTTTAGTTTTCCCTGTCTGTGCTTTCTATAGGGGTTGGTGTGAGGTTTTATCCCTGGGTGGCGGGTTGAGGTTTCAGCTTAGTACTGAAACAGGAGTCGGGGTCAGGCCTAGCGGCCCAGACATGCACACCTTCAGTGTAAACTCTGGGAGAGAGACAGACAGGGTTTCCCTAGTCTGAGGGGTATTGCAGGGGCCCGGATAATCAGCTGTAGTCTACCCAGTACCCTCGTGACATAGGGGAGTATGACAACTGTGATGATGAATCTGACATCTCTGAATGTAGCCTGCCTTTAAACGCTGTATTCCATTCACTTTCTATGACTTCACCCCCCAAGGAGCTGAAGGAGAAGAACTCTCACTGTTCTCTCCCTATTAAGATCCTGTGTTCAGGACAGTGGATTTCCAGTGCAGCTATGATTGACTCTGGTGCAGGTGGCAATTTCATGGATATCGCATTTGCCAAGGAACATGGTATTGAAATTCAGCAAAGAGCCTCTCCAATTACCATGGAAACAGTGGATGGGTCACCTTTAATCTCTGGGCCTGTGGATCAGGA